>NW_027361765.1:12932500-13380000 GCF_039654945.1 Dendrobates tinctorius
ATGATCAGATTGCCTCTATATAGCAGATTTACTCACTTCCTATGAGCGCCGACCACTGGGTGGCACTCACAGCAAGCTGGCACTGACAACCATAGAGGACTTCAGGAGACCTCCGGTTGTCATGCCAACATATCGGTGACCCGTGATCACATGACAGGGGTCACTGGTGTGTGTATTTAAAGCATGATTGGCTGAAGCGCATTTAACTAATTAATAGCCACGGGTGGATCACGATTCCACCTGCGGCTATTGCTGGCACATGTCAGCTGTTCAAAACAGCTGACATGTCCCAGGAAAGATGTTGGCTCACATCAAAGGGAGGGTGTCCAACATTAATGTACTCCATACGAGAGAAAGAAGCGGAATGACTGAATCCAACAGGTTATTTAATTATAAAAATATGAAAATTTATTATAATAAATAAATGTAAAGACACAAACAGTAATCATGGTATAGTTACACATAAGATATGACGCCAAGAAGCCAGGAGAGGAGATACACAAGAGTAATAAAGAACACCATCATCATGAGTTACCTCTAATATAACCGCCTTTATGTGGTGCAAGTTAAGTGTTGCTGCCTATATAGGGTTCTATCATGGCCATAGTCATAATAGAAAAAATGAAAAGCTCCCACGGCGGGTATCATGTGGTACAGAGGAACAATGCCGGGCGCCTGCCTCTATGTTAGAGGACTGGTTGGGTGTCATGGCGCATGCGCCGATATAGCCGCTTGTGATTGGCCCACGTACATCACATGGTCAGACATGTGACGATTGTTATGGATATAAAAGGTCCTGTGCCAGTATTAGCAGCATCTCCTTGAGAAAGCGCTAGTTGTAGAGCGCGAAACGCGCGTTGGAGATTCTTTGCACAACCAGGGGTAGCAGGCACCATCAGGTGAGCGTTTGTAGGGATTTTTTTGCCACTGTGTAATAACTTTGCACCGCTGAATCCTCACCGCTGTGTTCCTCTGTACCACATGATACCCGCCGTGGGAGCTTTTCATTTTTTCTATTATGACTATTCATAATTCAGTCATTCCGCTTCTTTCTCTCGTATGCATATATTCATGGAATGGAACCATTGATTATGGCAGACCATACACATAGGTCTCTGCCATTTGTTTTTTGTAAGGTACTGGGCTATTTGGTTTCATTAATGTACCCCAGATGTCGGAGAGGGGTTAAGTAATGGTTAGCTCAAGTAAAATTCAGTTTTACAACATCAGAACACCTGCATGTTTGAGTGGCATCTGGCAGCAGCCTGAGCAGTTAATGTAATATATTATACATGGGGCTGGCAGTCCCCAAAGACATTATTAGAGACAGCCTAATGCTAAAACGTAGCTAGATCAATTTATTCTATAAGTCTTTACTGAATGTGCATAGACTTCAACATCTGACTTTTTTTACTATTGGAATTGCCAAAAATAGGTTTTCTGCTATGAAGCAATGTGCTGTAAATTATTTTCCTTATTAAATACTTGCAAGTAATAAAATGATGCTTAAAACAGATAAAAAATCGTTGACTAAAAATTTTAAAGTGTTTGGAAATTTTTTTTTCTATGATAATGAAACAATAGACTATGAAATATACAATGGAACATTTTACAATGAAGGCATATATTTTGTGTCTAGTGTAAAAAGCATAATATGTAAACACCTCAAACAAAGGGAAGGCTATTTGTTATATTGCTTCTCCTCAGTGAATAAATAAGGATGTGGTGATTATTGTACTTGAAAAACCAGTGGAGAAATTAGTTAATGATTCAATGTTATTTTTTCGAAGGTCCCAGAACTTTCAATTCAATCTCTTGTACAAAAATTCACTTAGTTAAAATAAAGCAAGTTAAGTTGTAATGTGTCAGGATACATCTGTGTTTGATACAGATTAGCTAACAAATTGGTGAATTCTTAATTATGTCAACTGTAAAATTTTATCATTAACAGATTAATGACTACAAAGCAAAAATAGTTTAGATTCAAAAGTGACTTGTTTGATTAGATCTGGTAATATTTACTGATGCAACAAATAAAGAGTCATTACTATAGATGTTCTATTTCTTAAAACTTGGGATTGCCTACCAAAAGGATCCGGGAATAAATGTATGTTCAAAAAACTATAACAATAAATGACTAGTTGAGCATGCAACATATATGTGTCATGATCCAGACCGGGTTTTGGTCTTGTCTCTCCTTTCCAGGTCAGGTCATGTCAGAGGTTAACTTTCTCTGCCTCGATCCTGTGTCAGGGTATGCTATATCACTGCGCTGCATCCTGCAGGTAGTAGCAGTTATAGTTCCTGCATATGGCTTGTGTATCTGCCTCTGGTGAACCCCTGATTTGTCCTGCTGCATTTAGCTGACCTTGCCCGTGTCTGTGTACCCCTCTCCTACCCGTCCCGACTCTGTGTGTCCCTGTGTGATTCCCCAGTACTCGACTCAGCTTTGGCTCTGACCTGATTCTGTCTCTTCCTTCTGAAACCTATGCTACTGATCGGCACTGACCTTTTGGCGCTCCTCTGTCTCTGTGTTTGAAATTTCCCTTTGTACTACGCAGGTCTCTGGTATCGATCCGGCTTTCTGTCTATTCTGCTGCACATGTTGGTAGCCTCACTGCAGCTCTGCTGGTCTGCTCTGAGCAGGATTTCAGGTCACTCTCCATTCTGCTGCTATTTGGTGGAGTTTGCGTTACTCTGCATCTACCTGCAGTGCTGCAGCATGACAATATGTTTACATTCTCTGGCAGCAAACAAATAATAATAATAAAAATAATTTTATTTCTATAGCGCCAACATATTCCGCAGCACTTTACGTTATAGAGAGGACTTGGACAGACAATAGACATTACAATATAACAATAAACCCAGATCAAAACAGATACCAAGAGGAATGAGGACCCTGCTCGCAAGCAATCTATGAGGAAAAAGGAGAGACACGAAAGGTAGATGGTAACAATTGCTTTCATTGTTCGAACCAGCCATAGTGTACGAATCGGGTGTTCCTGTAATGCTGCATGAACCAGTTAACAGCCTAAGTATATAACAGTACAGACACAGAGGGCTATTAAATTCATAAAGCATGTGAGAACATGATGCGAGAAACCTGATTATGGTAAAAAAAAATTTGAATGGGCCACACAAGGATAGATAGGATAATGTGTTGAGGCGGGAGGCCAGTCTGAACAAATGCGTTTTTTGGGCACACTTAAAACTGTGGGGATTGAGAATTAATTGTATCAACCTGGGTAGTGCATTCCAAAGAATTGGTGCAGCACATGAAAAGTCTTGGAGACAGGAGTGGGTGGTTCTGATTATTGAGGAGGTTAACCTCAGGTCAGTAGCAGGACAGAGGGCATGGATAGGGTGGTAGGCTGAGACAAGGGAGGAGATGTAGGCTGGTGCTGAGCCATGGAGAGCTTTGTGGGTGAGAGTAATAATTTTGTACTGAATTCTGGAGTAGATGGGTAACCAGTGTAATGACTGGCACAAGGTAGAGGCATCGGTATAACAATTAGTGAGGAATATGATCCTGGCTGCAGTATTCAAGACAGATTGGAGAGGGGAGATTTTGGTAAGAGGGAGGCCGATTAGTAGAGAGTTACAATAGTCCAGACGAGAATGAATAAGAGAAACAGTAAGAGTTTTTGCAGAGTCGAAAGTAAGAAAAGGTCAAATTCTAGAAATGTTTTTGAGGTGCAGATAACAAGAGCGAGCCAGTGATCGGATGTGGGGGGGTGAATGAAAGCTCGGAAGTATGACCCCAAGACAGCGGGCATGTTGCTGGGGAGTAATGGTGGAACCACACACGGAGATGGCAATGTCAGGCATAGGTAGGTTAGTAGAGGGAGGAAACACAAGGAGTTCAGTTTTTGACAGGTTCAGTTTCAGACAGAGGGAGGACATAATGTTAGAGACAACGGTAAGACAATCACTGTTGTTTTCTAAAAAGGCAGGCATGATATCAGGAGAAGAAGAGTATAATTGGGTGTCATCAGCATAGAGATGGTACTGGAAACCAAATCTACTGATTCTTTGTTCAATAGAGGCGGTATACAAAAAGAAGAGGAGGGGGCCTAGGAGTGATCCTTGTGGAACCCCAACATTAAGGGGGATATGAGAGAAGGTGGAACCAGCAAAAGATACAGTGAAGGAATGGTCAGAGTGATAGGAGGAGAACCAGGAGAGAACAGTGTCCTTGAGGCAGATGGAGTGTAGCATAGTGAGGAGGAACTGATGATCCACAGTGTCGAATGCTGCGGAGAGATCCAAGAAAATTAGCATGGAGTAGCGACCATTAGATTTAGCAGTTGGTAGATCATTAGAGACTTTAGTGATTGCAGTTTCAGTAGAGTGAAAAGAGCTGAAACCAGATTGAAGAGGGTTGAGAAGAGTTAATAACGTTGACTAAGTCTCTGCCTTTTTATGGCTTTATATACAATAAAAGACTGAGGACATTTCTATTGAGAACATCATAATTTATTTTGATGGGGAGCAGTCTGCGTGAAAGAAGATGTATATGAACATAAGGATGAGTGACCTCATGGAGATCAACATCCAACACTGCGGAGACACCATCACATGTTTCTCAACGCAGTGATCTAGAGCAATGCCCCCATCCCTTATGGGAAATATGCAAAAGCATGTAAATCAACAGCCGCGGAGACACCATCACATGTTTCTCAACGCAAGCAATGACTAGCCAGGTCTTTCCCCGGGAAGGAACAACCACGGGAAGGGCAGTCTCCAATGAAGGAAACCACCTATGCCAAAACATGGTATCCATCCACAGACAGCTGTTTCGGGGTATTGCCCCTCATCAGTGTGGAGTAGGAAACTGGCTAGTAGGAGCAATGCCTAGTGAAAGGCTATGAACATAAGGATGAGTGACCTCATGGAGATCAACATCCAACACTGCGGAGACACCATCACATGTTTCTCAACGCAGTGATCTAGAGCAATGCCCCCATCCCTTATGGGAAATATGCAAAAGCATGTAAATCAACAGCCGCGGAGACACCATCACATGTTTCTCAACGCAAGCAATGACTAGCCAGGTCTTTCCCCGGGAAGGAACAACCACGGGAAGGGCAGTCTCCAATGAAGGAAACCACCTATGCCAAAACATGGTATCCATCCACAGACAGCTGTTTCGGGGTATTGCCCCTCATCAGTGTGGAGTAGGAAACTGGCTAGTAGGAGCAATGCCTAGTGAAAGGCTATGAACATAAGGATGAGTGACCTCATGGAGATCAACATCCAACACTGCGGAGACACCATCACATGTTTCTCAACGCAGTGATCTAGAGCAATGCCCCCATCCCTTATGGGAAATATGCAAAAGCATGTAAATCAACAGCCGCGGAGACACCATCACATGTTTCTCAACGCAAGCAATGACTAGCCAGGTCTTTCCCCGGGAAGGAACAACCACGGGAAGGGCAGTCTCCAATGAAGGAAACCACCTATGCCAAAACATGGTATCCATCCACAGCTGTTTCGGGGTATTGCCCCTCATCAGTGTGGAGTAGGAAACTGGCTAGTAGGAGCAATGCCTAGTGAAAGAAGATGACATAGGAGCTATTTGTAGGAGAAATCATAGATAGCAGTGGTGGAAGGTATGGGTGACATCTGTTTGAAAGAAAATGCCATGGAGACCAGTATGTGTAGGGGAAAGAGAACCATGAACAGCAGTCTGTGAGAGAGGAACAGGCATAGGGAGGTGTGTATGTGAATGGGCAGAGTTTTTATTCGTTTTTTTCAGGGTATGTCTGATATACCATGCATACTATAATCTAGCTAAAATCTCCTCTTAGGGTATGTTTCCACTATGCACATTGCCTGTGCTTTGAACAGAACGGAAAGCCCACTCTGCCCAAAGCCACGCCCCCTTCTGTATGCACGGTGATTCCAGATGTGTTCATTGAACACATGCGGTATCACCGCATCGCATACATAAACTGGGTTATTTACCTTACAGAGACTGAGCGTCTCCGCAAGGTAAACAGACATGCTGCGTTCTAAAAAGACGCACCGCATGTCCGGTTTTGTGAGTGTGTCACCCACATATTAGGATGCATAGTGGAGACGGGATTTCATAAAATCCCCTCCACTATGCTTTAACATCTGGACGCTGCGGTTTAAACGCTGCGGCTGTACGCGGAACACCTGGGACACAATTACAACGGTGGGCCCTGCGATGGGGAACAGGGCAATAGACACCTCCTGCAATCTCCTAAGGATGTGCCCCGAACTTCCTGATGTCCCTATATGGTTTCTTTCAAACCATCGCCGAGCAGGATACCTTAGCCCTCACTTGCCCTGCACCTATCCTTAAGTAGGGAATTGGCAAGTGCGGTCAGTGGTCCCACTGCTGCAGTAATACAACACAAGGTAGGTAGTTAGGTATGACAAACAAGGTAAAGACAAACAACACTTAGCTTTCTGCTGTAAAGCACCGCACAGCAGGATCACGACACCAGATACACCATGAACAGCTGAAGCACCATCGATCCAAGCAAGCTCCTACTGAACGTGGTCGCTGCAGAATGACCTCTAACACCGACGCTCAGCTGATGCATCAGGTAACCCTTTGAAGGAAGGTGGTAGTGGTCACCACCTACATAAGCAAACTCAACAACCGTGTAATTACACCAGCGGCTACCGGGGGGGGGGGACTGACATTAACCCCCGATAGCCTGAAAGTAAAATAATTTATATGTGAGAATCCAGATCTGCCACGAATCCAAGGATTGATTGTGACACATACATTAGGAAGTAAGTACACCCCTACTGTGCTACTAGCACTCACAGATCAGAGCTGCCTTTGTAGCTGCATGGCTCATCATGAGCTGGATCATCATGACTAAAAAAAGGGACACAATCACTATGTTACTTTACAACTTTCTTATGTGACTGTTTCAATCTAAATTAATATTAAACAAAGAACCTGGCACCCAACTTGGTAGTGATATATAGGTGAATTTATTCCCAAACAGTTGTACAGTATAGCACGACAAAACGTTTCGGTCAATTTACAAGACCTTTATCAGTTGCGTACTAGTACTTGTGGCATGATATGCAAAAGAGGCTTAATATTCTCGCAGTGGGAGCCCGTGAGCAGTAATGCTGAGTGATTCAGTCTGGGTAGTAACATTGGTGGATGCAGCTAAGCGTTTAGGGCTGCAGACACGGCGTCCACCAGACCAGCATAAAACATGCCAGAATGAGTACTGAAGCCAAGAACCTTTATTTTATTGTTCACTATAACATGCTACCGCGGGCTGAATGGAATCCACAGGAAGCAGTACTGTTCTGATTTTAGAAGTGTGAACGACGTGTGCTCGATCATTCGAAGCTTTTACAACACGGGTACTTCACTGGCATATTCAGCTATGCCGAAAAGTATCAATGAGATACCCTCTAGGAGGATAACACCACAAAAACAAAGAAAAATACATTCTAAGATACTGTTGGCTGCTATGAGTTAATTTTGCATGATTATGCCACAATTGTTTCCATTACTTGTACTTATTTTCTGTAATTGTAACTGTAACTTATAGTTTCCAGGAATACAAGGCTATTGCTTTCAACTTGATATCTGTAGTAGTCTTTTAACTTTTATTAATGCACAAAATTTGTTTTGTTACTGCACACTAAAAAATATTCTGGGATGGAGAAGCGCTCTGTTAAAGTAAGGAAACATGAGGAGCAGTTCAGGTTGAGTGGTAGAGGATGGAAGCATGTCCTGGTCTGATGAATTAGCTCTCTCTGGAGTTTCAGGCCTATGCACTTTCCTTGGACTGGCAAGTGGTGGACTGTCCAACTCTGAGAACGAGGCAAGTGGCTCTTTCTCATTCCAGTTGGGAACCTTGGGAGTGAGCGTTTCGGTGGTGTCTGGCACTCTCTTCTCTTCTTCAGGATCCTGTGACAGGCAAGGACGCAACATGCTATGGTGGACTATTCGGGTAGGTGTTTCTTCTCGTTTGGGTTGAACTTCATACACTGGCCCATCGGACCCAACTCGGCATATCACCCAATACAGTTTTTTTCCCATCGATGCTCCAACTTGCCCCGGGGCCGCTTGTCTCGGATCTGAACTCGATCTCTGGCCTTGAGAGCTGTCCCTCGAATAGGCGATGTTACATGGTGCTGGAGTTCCCGAAACTTAGTCTGCACCAGCCGGTGAAGAGTGTGCAGCTGATGTTGGTGTTCTTGGACCCAGGAAGACACCCCCATCCGTGGGTAGTCCTCTACTGGATCCAACTCCAGCTCTGTGATTTCCCGTCCCTTTTGCCCGAACAGCAGGGTATGCGAAATGTCTCCTGTTGTATTGTGCACTCGGTTGTTGTACACCCAGACCAATTCTGTCACGTACTCAGGCCACCATATTTTCCTATCTTCTTCCAATATTCGTAGCATCTGAATTAGCATCCGGTTGAAGCTTTCACAGGCTCCATTCTCCTGAGGATGAAAGGGTGTCATCCTGGACTTCTCAATCTTGTGCAGATGATGTAACTCCTCCATCACTCGACCTTGAAAACAAGCGACTTGGTCGGAATGGATCCTCTTTGGGCAACCGTCCACCCGGATGAAGTGTCAGCAGATAGCCTGCGCAGCTGACTTAGCAGTCTGATCCCAAGTTGGAGTCACCACAGCGAACTTGGTAAAGTGGTCAGTCATCACCAAGTTCAACCAGAGATGAGCTGGACTTAAGGTCAAGTAGTTGATCATCAAGAACTCCAAGGGGGCAGAAGTCACGATGGTCTGTTTGGGGTTTCTCTGCTCCAGAGGTTCAGCCAGTTCACAGCTCCGACATCGCTGACAGACCTTTTCTACTGCAGTCTTCAATCAGGGGTGATATACCAGCTCCTGTAACCACTATAAGGTCTTCTCCGGACCAAAGTGAGCCCCTCTCTCATGGGCCTCCGTAGCCACTACACGGATCAACTTCTCTGGAGCACCACTTGCCAGGTGACCCCCAACTCCCATACCAACTGCACTTTTCTATACAGCAAGCCGTCTTCTAACTGGAGCCTCTCCCACTGCCTTAAGAGAAAACAAGGGCAGGGGCGCAGACATAGGGCTTCACCTGGTATAAATCAATTAAAATATAAAAGTACTCTGGAGTACTCACCCTTTATGGGTTGTGTTCAGACACAACCACTCTCAACGTTTGTTGCAGTCATATAGCTGCTGCAGACAACTCTGTACTGTAACCTGAAGAAGAGGTGCGGTTTGTCACCTCGAAACGCGTAGTTTCTGTAGTATATATAATAAAGAACTTGAAAGATTTATATGGATTTCTGAAGAATTCTTTTCACTAAAGCTGCGCGGATGCTCAGAAGTGCTTTTCTTGGATCCTCAACTTATGATCTCCCACTGCCTTAGAATTTGCAGAGTCCCTGGGGACAGAGCATCTCTTTCACTCCAACTGGGAAGTCGCTTCAAAGCCACCCACTGTTTCAACTGGGCAAGTTCACTATCTTCTTGCTGTAGTTACACCCAGTCATACTGAGGTCGTCCCAGCACCTGTTCTCTAGATGCCTCTCCAATCTGTCACTGGGTCGCCACTAATGACCTGGTGAGGTCCCAAAAACCAGGAATCTCTTCTGCCTCCAACTCTTCGTCTCGGTCACGTCCAGGTCACTCTTGACAGAGCATCAGCATGTGTGTTCTCGGCTCAGGCCCGATATGTGATCTTGTATCAATACTTCGCCATGCGGTCCACCCATCATTGCTCCAAGGCCCCCAGTTTTGCATTTTCCAGGTGGGCCAGGGGATTGTTATCGGTGCGCACCAAGATTTCGGACCCTGACAAGTATTCGGTGAACTTTTTGGCCATCGCCCACACTAACGCCAGCAATTCTAACTTGAAGGAGCTGTAATTGTCCAGATTCCGTTCCGAGTCGTGGAGGGACCGGCTCGCGTACGCAATTACTCGTTCCTTCCCTTCCTGCATTTGCGATAACACGGCACCCAGACCTTGTAGGCTTCCATCAGTGTGAAGAATGTAGAGCTGTGAGAAGTCTGCATAGGCAAGTATTGGGGCCTCTGTCAAGGCCATCTTTAAGGCTTGGAAGGCTTCTTCCTGGCTATTTCCCCACTGGATGGTCTGATTCTTTGAACCAAATGGCACTCCCTTTAGTAGTTCCAGCAGCAGATTAGTGATGCGAGTGAAATTCTTCACAAACCTTCATTAGTACCCAGTAAGCCCCGAACATCCTTCACTGTCCTGTACCACCGCTATTTTCTCATGTGCAGGTCTCACCCCTTCAGCGGATATAATGTGTCCCAGGTACTCGATTTGCTTACGGAACAGGTGACATTTTTGGGGCTTTGCTTTCAGCCTGTGTTTATGTAGTCAACTCAACACTTGCTCCAACTGCCGGAGGTGTTCTTCAAAGGTGGCTGCATAGACAATGATAATGTCCAGATAAATGAGTGTAGCTTCAAAATTCAGATCCTCAATGTTAGGCGTCGGGTTCCTGCCACTGCACAGCAGGAATCCAGAGCCTTGCACCCAGTGGTCTCCCATTCTTCTTCAGCCGCAGTGGAGCCTGCTCAGCAGATTCATCGGTCTCGGCGCTCTGCCCAGGCCAACTCCGTGGGTTTGCTTGCTGCTGCCACCTCTGGCACACCTATGACAATGCATGCTGCTCAGCAGCGAGATTCTCCAGGGACTAAGTCCTCATTTCGGGCCACTGAGCATGCCCGTGGAGTGATCTCCCATTGGAGATCGAGGGTCACATGCTCAGGTCCTGCTCGTGTTCGGATTGGCCCATCCGAGAAGCCAGGAAGGTCCCGGACGCCCGTGGCTATAAAAGGTTCGCATGGCCACTCGCCCATGCACTAGGATAGACTGTATTTACAGACTATGTGGAGTGAGTGATGTATGCACTTATGAATGTCTCTGGTGAATGACTCATTAAGAAACCCCTACCCTTGGTACGCATATGTTGTGCAGCCTAGCCTGCTAGCGCCCGGGCTTAGGCATAGGTAGGTCTGAGGTTGAGTCAGGCATCAGGCCTCACCAGGGACTCGGCACGCCTCAGTGCACGTGTTCCTTAGCCAGCGTCTATAGCGGCACTCACGGTAGCGATGCCGTGCGTTCAGTGGGCCTAGAAGGACTCTAACCCCGTGTCCTTGGGGTTAAGTTTTGTGGCCGTACACTGTGCGCTCTTTTGGCCGGGCTCTGTGAGCTAAACAGGCTCCAACATCTACGTTCAGCGTTGGTGCGGCTCTGTGCAGTAACAGAGTTCGCCCTGTTCACATTGGGTGACGTAACCCACGTGTGACTGGTTTCACACCGCTTAATTCTTCCGCCATTACTTAGCAGCAGTGTACCACCTCTGCACGGTGGACCCTGGACTGCGAACGCACCTACTATTATTTTATAATTTGGTGCGTTCTGCCAGCCCTAACACCCAAGCATTTTTCAATGTTGCTGAAATGTCCCAGGAGCATTAGTCAGGCCGAAGGGCATCCAACTGAATTCAAATAATCCCATGGGCAGTATGAACGCTGTCTTCGGCCGATCATGTTCAACCATGGGCAACTACCAATATCCACTGACCAGATCCAGGGATGAGAAATACTTTGCCTTCCTCAAGGTGGACAACGACTCGTCAATTCTGGGTAGGGGGTAGGAATCCCGCACCATACAGGCATTCAGTCGTCTATAGTCTGCACAAAAATGCAGGGTCCCATCCTTCTTTCAAACTAGAACAATGGGAGCTGCCCACGGGCTTTGACTTTCCCATATGACTCCACTCTACAGCATGAGTGACAACATTTCTTTCACCTCCTTGTACATATGAGACGGGATCTGCAGGTATCTTTCTCGGATCGGTGCAGCACTTCCCGTGAGTATCACTTGGGTTATGGACAGCGTCGGACTGGCCCACCGGAGAACCGGAGGATTCTCCGGTGGGCCCTGGCATCTGGTGGACCCTGGCACCTGCTGGCATACAGGGCCAGCAGTTGCCTAGGGCCCCCGCTGCTCCAGGGGCCCCCAGCCAATGGTGTGTCGCACACCATGCAGCTGCTTTGGGGGCCCCTGCCAGTGGAGCAGCAGCGGGTGACAGGAGGCAGGAGCCCCTGTCCCCGCTGCTAAAGAGAAATGAATATTCACTGCGAAGCAGTGAATATCATTTCACAGTCTCCACCCCCAGAGGCCCCGCCCCCAGCCCAGTAAGCCGCTCTGCATCAGGGCCAGCGCCGCCCTCAGTCCCCTCTGCTCCTGACTCACAGCCAGTGCGCGATGACGTCACTACATCGCGCACCTGCTGTGTGTCTGGCAGAGTGCTCCCTCTTGACACTGAAGCCGGCTGCCAGAATCAGCGTGGGAGCGAGGAGGAGAGGTGAGTATTGTGGTTTGTTTGTTTTTATCTCTCTATCTCTCTCTCTGTCTCTCTATCTATCTATCTAGATATCTATCTCTATATCAATCTAGCTCGCTCTCTCTCTATCTCTTTATTATCTATATCTATCTATCTTTATCTATCTATATCTATCTATCTCTATATCTATTATCTATCTCTATCTATTATCTATATCTATCTCTCTATCTATCTCTATCGCTATATCTATTATCTATCTATCTCTATATCTATCTATTATCTCTCTATCTCTAGCTATTATCTCTATCTATCTCTATATCTATCTATCTTTCTCTAACTATCTATCTCTATATCTATTATCTATCTATATCTATCTATCTTTGCATTAACTATCTCTATATCTATCTATCTCGCTCTCTCTATATACTGTATCTATCACTCTATCTATATCTATCAATCTATATCTATCTATATCTATCAATCTCTATATCTATTATCTATCTCTATCTATTATCTAGATCTATCTATCTCTATATCTATTATTTATCTATCTCTATCTATTATCTATATCTAACTCTATATCTATCTATCTCTATATCTCTATATATCCATTCTCTATTTCTATATCTATCTCTATCTCTCTATCTATCTCTATATCCAACTCTATAGCTATATCTATCTATCGCTCTATCTATATATCTATCTCTATAGCTATCTATTATCTCTATATCTATCTATCTCTATAAAGATATATATTTTTTTGTATATCTATCTATTTCTATTTATCTATCTATCTATCCATTATCTATCTAACCATCTATCTATCTCTATCTATCTATTTCTACATCTAACTCTATATCTATATATCTATATAGCATTATACCCTATGAGGGGGCAGCATTATACCCTATGAGGGGGCAGCATTATACTCTATGAGAGGGCTATAGTCTATGAGATGGCTGCATTATATTCTATGAGGGGGCTGCATTAAATTCTATGAGATGGCTGCATTATATTCTATGAGGAGGCTGCATTATACTATATGAGGGGGCTGCTTTATATTCTATGAGGTAGGCTACCCCAACTCCTGCTACATAATTAAGATTTGTACTACCTTATATTATACCCTGATATTAGCGTGTTTTACCGCACAATTGGTGGTCTTGTATTTATCTCTATGTAGTTACATAGTGGGCCCCAAGAATGATTTTCTCTGATGGGCCCAAGGTGTTCCAGTCCAACGCTGGTTATGGATGTAGTGCACCTGAAGTCATTTTCATGACGGGTGAAGACATCCTGGTAATGCTTCAATACAGCTTCCATCTGCTGCACCTGTTGCGGTGAGAGTCCCAACAATTCAGCCCGCATCTGTTCCAAGATTCAACGCCACTCCTTCATGCTTCCAGGCAAGTGCTCCGGGGTCATGGTAACAGCTACAGTCCATGGGTCTCCTTGTTTAACTGCCAACTATATGGCCTCTGGTTGCATCAACTCTTCCGGCATTCCCAGCACATGGGCCTGGGCAACCCATGTCAATTGTTGAAACACCTTCCTCTGGGGTGTTTGTGGGCTCCATTGGTCCAAAAAAGTGTCTGGTGACTCGCTGATCAAGAGAGTCCGAAGTTCTTTCAGCACATTCATCCCCATAGTCACTTCAGGGCCATTGTCAGTATCTCCGGAGGTTAACACGACTCCTGTCCAGCCCACATCTATGCTGCACACTGTAATTTGCATCCAGACCACCCCTGCAACTGAGATGGGCAACTGATTGGCTGCCGTTAGCTTGATTACAGAGCCCCACTCCGGCCACATCACCTCAGGAAAATGGCATCTAAAATACATTTCTGACATGGTGGTCACCTGTGAACCAGTATCAACTAGGCAGCGAACGGCTCGGCCATCCATTTCAGCCCATACGAGGGGGCTCATAGAAATTAAACTTTCGGGACTGCCTTCTCTCCACTTTGGCTTCTCTTGGTCTGGTCAGTGTTCACCTAGCAAAAGGGGGTCATAGTCACTCTTGTCTCTGGGCACAGTTGGTGCTGCAGTGGGGACCCTTCTGAGGCAGGACCACTGTTTTTGCATGTCCTGTATTTCTTTCCGGATCTCACGGCCCAGTCGGGTTCAGCTGCGGGCGAGACGGGTACTCCATTGCTCCGGACAATCCCTGCCAAGGCTACGGTCCCCTGCTCCTGCTCCCTTATGTGCGCTTTGGCCCCAATTTCTAAGAAAGTCATATGTGGCCTAGTACGCAGGTGCTCGCTCAAAGATTGATTAAGCAGCTTGTCTCTGAGGCCCGCCATGAACTGGTCTCTCAATATGTCAAGGGGCCCCACTCTGGTTACTCCCACATCATCCTGATGGGCGATATGTGCTTGTATTTTCTACAGTGCATTTATGTATTGCATCACGGACTCCCCCTCCCTTTGGACACGACTGAACCCAACATCAGTGGGATCTCCATGCATTTCCTCTAGGATCTGGAATACCTTGGTCAATGTGTCCCGTTCAAAACAGGGGCGGAACATTACAGAACACCTAACCTCACTGTCCAGGGCCATCAGAGCAATCTCTGCCTGCATAGCAGGGGTCACGGGATGGATCTTTAACATGCCTTTAACCCGTTCAGTCCAGTCCCACAGGATGATGTTACTCCCCATAAATTTAGGGAGATTGCTGAGCATGGCTTCCTGCAGTATGCTGGACCTTGATGCACCCAGGACCGATTGGTCTGCTGCCTCTGCATTCATAGACTGCATCCTGCCGACTACACCAAATGTAAGCAGGTTACGGAATGCAGTGATGCAGGGAAGGCAAAGCAAGGGTTAACAGTATAACAATTTAATTATAGCAATAAGGATACTCCTCGCAGGGAGATAACAGTTAAATTAAAACAGGAATGGCATTCCTGATGAAGGAAACCAAGCATTTCCGAAACTAGTAGGAAGGAATTGGTCCGCAATGCACCCTATACTTCATCACGTGGCTGCTGACATTACGAAGGTCCTGTTGACTTGACAGACGCTGAAGGTCCTCACCGCGCGCGATCCACGCTAGCGCACCATTGGAGTTGGAATTGCTTGGAGCGTCTGTCACTGGCCAGGACAGCACTCCGGAAGAATCTTGTCACTAAGTCTTCACTATTTCTAACTAGAATTCTGGATGTTATAATCAACAACTCGTTCTGTAGAGGTGCAACTCAGAACAGTGTTCACAACCACCAGAATGAGGTAAAATTTCCTTTCACCCCGATTATGTTAGGACTATTTTTATCTGACTTTGTACCTTCATTGATTGATTGTGATATGAGAACAGCTAAACTGAGGTCTTTGTCTTTAGGTTCCTCAGCCGCAGGCATTCCACTGGGGGTTGTAGTACCAGCAACGGCCGGCATAGTGTCCTCAGGTGGGGTCCAACAATGAACAATCTAACTTCTGGTGGTAACAGGCGGTCTCCGTTTTTTCCCGCTGAGCCTCTAGTCCATAACCCTGTGCAGCCAAAGCGAAGAAAGTTTCAGGAATCCCCGTATAGAGCATAGGCTGATGGGCACTTGTCAGCAAAGGAGAAAACACCTCAGAGGCCTGTCACTGGTCCAAGCTTCTCCGCACAAGCACTGTCCTATACTTAGCCAGATGCATGGCGCTCTCCACTCTCATTGTCTCACCGGAGTGCTCAGGCAAGCTCAGTCTCAGTACATCTCGGCGCTGCTGCTTGGGGTACGGAGCGCGCTGCACACCCTCCTGTACTCTCCCGGATGGCTGGAAACTGCCTGCTTCTTCGCGCGATTTCTGCTCTCCGCCTGGCTTAGTCACGCCACCTCTCCCAGGTCATGGGGCCTATTCTTTCCCCTGGGCAACATAGGATGCAGCCTCAACAGTTCTGGACCTGGCCTGATGCAGGTACCTGCAGCCTGGTCTTCCTCCTTACACATGTATGGCGCATGTCGTGAAGAGGTTTAAAGTATAGTCCTTCATTCCTCTCAGTTCCTCAGTTTTGTGGTGCCAAAGTTTCAGAAAAAGGTGGTTCCATGTGCCATATGACTTATATAGACTCCTGCTACAATAATAAAATGGATGGGTCTCCAGTGAGATTTCAATAGGATTTTTCTATGATGAAACAGAAAGAAAGTCACCGAGAAGGAAAAGCTGTGGTCACTAAAAGTAACTCTCTAAGGGCTCATACTCATCTGCATATAAATTGTACAAGAGCAATCTGATAAAAAATTGGATTGCACTCTAACTAATGTTATTCACTGATTTAGTGTTCATCCGCATTTTACAATTCTAACCAGTGTGACTTTATGTTGTAAAGACTTAGTCTGAGACTTTTTTCGTGAAATATTGTACTTCATGATAATGTCACGCTGTGATTGTCTTCAGTAAGGAAGGTGGACCTCAAACTGTCCCTGGAACTGGGACCCTAACTATAATCTTGAAATCTTGGTACTCTTGAAGGTAGAGTCTCCGACCTTACTATGCTCCTATTAAACCCTGATCAATCCCACCACATGAGGCATGGGATAGAAATGTAAGGTAAACAAAACACAAGGACAAAACAGGGATAGCAGAAAAGCTCTATCATTCAAAAGCACTAACCAATAGGGATGAGCGATATTGCCCGATATCGTATCGGAATTCCGATTTCCGATATTGAAAAAATATCGGATATCAGAATTTCCGATTTCCAATATCAATGCAAGTCAATGGGAGAAAAAAATCGGAATTACAAAATGACCACTACAGTGCTATATAATGGGTAAAATGGAGGGGAAACACCTCAGGATAATGGGGAAGGAGTTTGCTGAGGCAGAGGAGCAAAAAAATCGCTAGAAAAATGCACAGAGCGAAAGCAGTAGCAGGAAAACTGGTCGCCATCTTCTTAACAGCGGTGCTTTTTCTTTGGGTTAGGATTAGTTGGGGTAGGGTTAGGGGTTATGGTTAGTAGGGTAAGGGTTAGGGTAACGGTTAGGGGTTAGGGATAGTTAGGGTTAGGGTTAGTGATTTTACATTATTAAATTAAAACTGCCGGTGGTGGTGTCAATATGCCCTTTGACTGACATGTGTCCGCATTCAGCTCACCTTGCTTTGCAGGGAGTTTCCAGGAGCACCACGTGGAGGAACGGATACACTCCCTTTAAACCATGCTTAGTCTTCTGCTGATTATATTACTGTTATTCAGTAATTCTGCATATTGATATTCTGCTTTTGGTTCATGTACATCTGCTCCTACTGCTTCCTAAACCTCTGTCTATGGTTATCCTGCTATTGGCTGGTCGCAGAATGTCCCAAACCAAGAGGAAATACGCAGAAGTAACAGTAGGCACAGGAACTTGAGAGAACCAGCTGGTGAGTCTGGAACCCATATAGGCAGCAGAAATCAGCATAAGAGCCAATGGAACTAACGGGCACCAGCTGACATTACCGGAGGCCGATAACTAAGCAGGAGCTAACCTGTGCCAGAATGCACTACCAAGGACCGGCAGACGTTACTGGAACTCGGATACCACAAAGGAGGGACTTAAGCCATTGACTCTACTGAGAACCAGCTGACGTTACTGGAACCCAGATAAGCAGAAGGTAAAAGTGCCAGTGGCCGTACTGGGCAACAGCTGACATTACTGTAGCCCAGATACCGCAATGTAGTAGTGAGTGACATAAGCCAAAAGCACTGCCGAGAAGCCCAAAAAAACCCCACAAAGACGCAAGTTCAAGAGCAAAAAGACAGGAGTCCGGGGACATCTCCATTTGTCTTCTTGTCTTGGGTCTTCTGCATCTGTCTTCCTGTCTTGGATCTTCTACCGGAGTAATGTCTTCTCGGCAGAAAGTGCAAGAGCCACATTTGCCGCTGCAACCCGGACACAGTCTTCTTTACTCCGCAGTCGCAGCAGGGGAGGAGGAGGGCCTACTGACACTGTCGAGACCAGCCTTTAGCGCCAGGTCCCGGAGTCCACGTAGGGGGCTCCTACACTGCCGACACCACGGATAACAGCAAACTGAGCCAGAATGATGTACGGCAGGGGCGTGGAACAGTGCGGCGGACACAACCGTGTAACGGCGAGCGTTGTGGAAGCACGGTTTGGAGCAGGAGGTACCCGTGCCCTTGGGCACCCCCGAGAACCAGCTGGCGATGCTGGAACTCGGTTTACCCCTCCGGGGAGGCACCTGTGTCCGCACATCCTGGAGACTGCTTTGAAACAACCACTTGGGATGTGCTGCAAGATTCCTATGGTGATGACATGGATGGTCTCACACACTGTATAACGGACTACATTAATTTCTGTGCAGACAACACGGTACCCACAAAAGTAGTGAGGTGCTTCTCTAACAATACACCATGGATCAGCCCCGGAATAAAGGCTCTTCTGAAAGAGAAGAAGTTGGCCTTCAGATCAGGTGACAAGGGCAGGCTGAGAGAGGTGCAGAAAGATGTGAAGATTCTAATCAGGCAGGGAAAGGCTAATTATAAGAGAAAGACTGAACTGAAATTGTTACAGAAAAGGATTCATGAAGTCTGGGAGGGTCTAAAGTCTATATCTGGGCATAGACAGACTGGGCAATAAAAATGAAAAAAGCATACACAGAATGGGAGGAATAGGGCTAAGCAACAGCACATGTGAAAAAGACTTGGGTATACTAATAGATCACAGACTGAATATGAGTCAACAGTGTGATGCAGCAGCAAAAAAGGCAAATGCAATTCTAGGATGTATTAACAGAAGCATACAGTCTAGATCACGTGAAATCATTATTTTCCTCTACTCCTCTCTGGTCAGACCTCATCTGGAATATTGTGTCCAGTTTTGGGCACCACATTTTAAAAAAGACATCAACAAACTGGAGCAAGTTCAGAAAAGAGCGACCAGAATGGTGACCGGTCTGCAAACCCTGTCTTATGAGGAAAGGTTGCAGGATTTGGGAATGTTTAGTTTGCAAAAGAGAAGACTGAGAGGAGACTTAATAGCTGTCTACAAATATCTCAAGGGCTGTCACATTGTAGAAGGATCAACTTTATTCTCATTTGCACAAGGAAAGACTAGAAGCAATGGGATGAAACTGAATGGGAGGAGACACAGATTAGATATTAGAAAAAACTTTTTGAGTGGAACAGGCTGCCACGAGAAGTGGTGAGTTCTCCTTCAATGGAAGTCTTCAAACAGAGGCTGGACAGACATCTGACTGGGATGATTTAGTGAATCCTGCTTTGAGCAGGGGGTTGGACCAGATGGCCCAGGAGGTCCCTTCCAACTCTATGATTCTATGATTCCAGGATGATTATAGATAAAGAGGGGCTTAATGAACTTAATCTATTATTTAACAGATTTAATCACACACTGGCTGCTCCTGCCCCTGCATACCATTCACACCTCTCTGCTACAATAACCTCACCCCCTGCTGCAACTTGTCAACTGAGCCAGGGTCTGTTCTTCACAATTACCCAGGTTGCAAAAGAACTGGATAAGATCAAAGATTTGAAGGCTGCAGGTCCTGACGGCATCAGTGCAAGGCTAATCAAAACCTGCGGGCACCAGCTGAGTTAGATCATTACATATCTGTTCAATATGAGCCTGAGAATTGGTATAGTACCACAACTGTGGAAATTATCGTGTGTGGTATCAGTTCCGAAGAAACTTTATCCGAAAGACCTTAATGACTATAGACCTGTAGCATTGACATCACACCTGATGAAGGTACTAGAGAGATTGGTTCTCACACGTCTCCGTCCTCTAGTCAGCTCGGATATGGACCCTCTCCAGTTTGCCTACAGGCCGGGCATTGGTGTGAATGATGCCATTATCCACTTTCTAGATAGGACTCTCTCTCACCTGGAGAAACCTGGGAACACTGTGAGAATAATGTTCTTCGATTTCTCTAGTGCTTTTAATACCATACAGCCAGGTCTACTGAGAGACAAGCTGGGCCTTGTTGGCGTGGACCTCCAACTCTCCACCTGGATCCTTAACTACCTCATGAACCGACCTCAGTTTGTAAAGGTTCGGGACAGTGTGTCAGACACGGTGATCTGCAATACAGGGGCACCTCAAGGTATAGTTCTTGCCCCTTTTCTCTTCACACTGTACACTGCGGATTTTAAGTGCAACTCATCTAGCTGCTACTTGCAGAAGTATTCTGATGACTCTGCAATAGTAGGCCTCATCACAGGAGGAGATGAAAGAGAGTACAGAGATACTAACCAAGCTTTTGAGGAGTGGTGTCAGAGGAACCACCTTAGGATTCATTCCGGGAAGACCAAGGAATTGGTGGTGGACTTTCGCAAGGGAAAAAATCCACCAGTAGTGGTGAACATTCAGGGAAATGACATTGAGATAGTCGACACCTATAAGTACCTTGGTCTGATCCTCAATAATAAGCTTGACTGGGCCCATCACTTGGATGAAGTGTACAGGAAGGGCCACAGTAGGCTTTATCTGCTCAGAAGGCTGAGAGCCTTCGGAATTAGGGGGGCACTCCTTGCATCCTTCTTCAACTCTGTTGTGGCATCAGTCATCTTCTTTGGTGTGGCGTGCTGGGGTAGTGGCATATCAACCAGGGACAGGAATAGGCCGGACAGACTGATTAGAAGGGCCAGCTCTGTCCTGGGATGCCCCCTTGATCCAGTTCAGGAAGTAGGCGACAGGAGGATACTGGCCAAGGTGAGCTACATGGTGCAGAATGATTCCCATCCCATGCATGAGACCGTGACAAAGATGTGCAGTACTGTCAGTGACCGGCTACTTCATCCTAAATGTGAGAGGGAGCGCTATCGAAAGTCCTTACTTCCTGCTGCAGTTAGGCTGTATAACCAGCACTGTCCAAAACGGAGAACAACCCAAACAGTGAACTGATAGATCCAAAGTTGTGATAGTCCGGTTATATCTTTTTTTTTCATATATGTACCTACCTACTGTCAATTTAATGCCTTTATGGATCTGTATCTGTACTTGTTCCTGCCTTGCTGCTGTAATGCTCTGAATTTCCCCATGGTGGGACGATTAAAGGATTATCTTATCTTATCTTATCTTACTTCACTGCCAGGAAACAGCCGGCGTGGCTGGATCCCGCCTCTTGTGCTTCTGTCTATAGGTGTTTGGCATCTGTCATCCTTTTTTTCCACTTTGGTCTAACGAGGTACAGCTGGTGTTACTATTGCCCAGAAACACAGCATGCTGTGAAAGTGGCAGTCACGGAAATGGGCACTAGCTGGCGGTACTAGAGCCCAGAAACATGGCATGCTGTGAAATCAGCAGTGGCGGAAATGGGCACTTGCTGGCGGTACTAGAGCCCAGAAATACGGCATGCTGTGAAAGTGGCAGTCACAGAAATGGGCACTACCTGGCGGTAGTAGAGCCCAGAAACACGGCATGCTGTGAAATCAGCAGTCTCGGAAATGGGCACTAGCTGGCGGTACTAGAGCCCATGGAAAACAGTATGAGGTGAAAGAATCAGTCACAGAACCAGGTGCTAGATGTTGGTAGTAGAGGCCAGAGCACTGGAATAACAGATGACGCTGTGTGCAACATAGGCACATGACAGAGCATGCATACTGCTACCAACCATGCATGTAACCTGTCTACTCTGGCCCAGGGCAGCAAAAGTCACCAGAAATCCAGGCCTGGTTCATTTTTAGGAATGTAAGCCGGTCCACATTTGCAGTGGATAGTCTGGTACGTTGGTCTGTTAGTACATTGCCAGCTGCACTAAAGACACGTTCAGAAATCACACTGGCACCAGGACAAGCCAGGACCTCCAAGGCATACTGGCTAAGCTCGGGCCATGTATCCAACTTGGAGACCCAAAACTTGAAGGGGGCAGATCCATCCTGAAGCACACTGCAGGGGTGGAGAGGTATTGTGCCAGCATGTCATGGTAACGTTGCCTCCTAGTGTGTTGCACTGTCTGTGCTGATGGTGCCCGAACTGTTTGCGGGTTCAGAAACCGTTGGAACAGGTTGGGTATACTGAACCTGTCAGTAGCAGATGTACTGCTTCTGCTATCGGCTTCTGAACGGATTCCGCTGGGCCCAGGATGCACTGAGGTGCCTGCTAGTGCACGCGCATCACTGCTATGCGGTGGAAAAGAGTACATGAGTGAATTAACCAGTGCATCTTGGTAATCCTGCATTTTATGCGCCCAGTTCAACGGTGCAATTAGGCTTTGAAGGCTGTCCCGGTAACGTGAATCTAAGAGTGTGGCCACCCAGTAGTCATTTGTGTGGAGAATATGAGCCATGCGTGGGTCGTTTCTCAGACACTGCAGCATGAAGTCACTCATGTGCTGAAGGCTGCCAACTGGCCATGCATCGCTGTCACCAGCTGGAGGAATGTGCTCTGGCTTCTCTGCATCACCCCATCCACGCTCTATCTGGTGACTACTAGTAGAGTGCTGTGTACTTTCCTCCTCTGGCTCATCCCCAAAGTCCTCCTCATCCTCCTCGCTTGCTGTGTCCTGCCTGGACCTTTGTGAGACACCCACAGAGCTTTGTACCAACTGAGCCGATGAAGATTGCCTGGTTGGTGCAAGTGTCTGATCATACTCCTCCTCCTCCAGAGAAACCTCATCCCTTAGTCCTTTAAGTCATGATTCTATAAGGCATATAAGGGGAATAGTCAGGCTGAGTAGGGCAGCATTCGCGCTCACCATCAGAGTGGAGTCCTCGAAGCACTTCAAAATGGTGCATATGTCCTTCATGGATGCCCACTCTGTGGTTGTAAAGTGGGAGAGCTGAGATGTGTGTCGCCTACTTTGCGCCTGCTGCAGCTGCAACTCCATAATTGCAGGTTGCTGCTCACACAACCTCTGCAGCATATGCAAAGTCGAATTCCACCTGGTGGGGAGGTCAACAATGATGCGGTGCTCGGGCAGGCCCAATCTGCGCTGCATGGCTGAAAGGCGCAATGCAGCCATGCTTGAACGCCGCAAATGAGAGCACTCGTATCTGACTTTGTGCAGCAGCTCCTCAAGGTCAGGATAGTTCCTAAGGAAACTCTGCACCACCAAGTTTAGGACATGAGCAAGACATGGAATGTGAGTCAGACCACCTAGGCCCAGAGCCGCGACCAGGTTTCGGCCGTTGTCACACACCACCATACCTGGCTGGAGGTTGAGCGGCGCAAGCCACATGTCGCTCTGCTCCTTGAGCATGTTCCACAGCTCGGTTGCGGTGTGGCTAACATCACCCAGATAAACTAATTTCAACACGGCCCGTTGATGTTTGGCCGATGCAGTGCTGAAATCGGTTGTTGTGGTACGTCTGGGTGCAGGCGAGTCTGACGAGGAGTATGAGGAGGAGTCAATTTATACGGAGTAGAGGCCTGCAATTCGTGGAGTTGTCAGGACCCGCACACTTGCACTGTCTACTTCAGTCCCCAGGCTCAACTACATTTATCCAATGGGCGGTGATGGAAATGTAGCATACCTGGCCATGCTGACTGGTCTACGCGTCGGTGGTCAGGTGGACCTTGCTACTAACTGCATTTTGTAGCGCATGCTTAATTTTACGCTCCACATGCTGTTGCAGGGCGGGGACAGCTTGCCTGCTGAAGTAGAAGCAGCTGGGAATGCTGTATTGTGGGATTGCAAACCCCAACATTTCGATAAAGGCTGGCTTGCTCACCAGCCAGAATGGTAGCATTTCCACTGCAAGCAGTTTGGCAATGCGAGAATTCATGCCCTGTGCTCGTGGGTGGTTTGCCGAGTACGGGCGCCTTTTCTCCCACACCTGTGTGACAGATGGCTGCACACTGGATTGGGAGTGTGAGGATGCCAGCGATTGGGATGCTGATGCTGACGAAGTACAGACAGTGTGCCGCCGTACAACACTGCCTGCAGATGCACCCTGTCATTCTGGCGAGGAAGCGGGAGCAGCTGTTTGTGAGCTGGAGTAAGAGGTGGCCGCTGTGGCTGAAGAGGTGGAAGGTGGGGAACCAGCTACAAGTGGCGAATCATCTTGGGTGTGATGCTGCCACTCCACAGGGTGCCTCTTCCTGACATGCGTCAACATATTGGTGGTATTAAGGTTGCTGACGTTCTTCCCTCTCTGCACAGTTTGTCGACAAAGCTTGCATCTGACTACTGTAACGTCATCTGCAACTTGGTCGAAAAAGGCCCATGCACCACAACTCTTGGGCGCACCCCTTGTGGTCTTTAAAAGAACCCTGCTCCTAATGGGTGCTGAAGTTGAGGGAGCCGACAACCAATTTTTCCCTCTTCCTCTCCCACCTGGTCGGCCACGCTGCACCACACCTGCAAGCTCTTCCTCTGAGCTATCCCCACTTGCTTGCTGCCCCTCAGCATGCCATGATGGGTCAAGGACCTCGTCATCCAATACACTTTCATCAGCAGAAACTGGCAGCTGAGTTTCATCATCATCTGCTGACTGGGGTCTGGTCACTGTGGGCACTGGCCCACCCTCCACTTCTTCCTCAGACGGACACAGTGGTTGCACATCTGTGCACACTACCTCTTCTTCAGCTGCAGGAATGCTTTCTGGATGGCACACAGATTCCAAGCCAACAGATTCTGAGAAGAGGATTAAGGTTGGCTCTTGGCCCTCTGAATGTCTGGGCAATTTAGTGGGCGGTGAAGAAGCAGATGGGTGCTGCTCTTCAGTGGCCTGACCCGATGTGGTGGAGAGGTCCTGGGAGGATGCTGTGCTCATTGAGGTGGATTCCTCAGCTGCCATCCAACCAACAACGGTTCTACTTGATCCTCTCTTATCAGCCTATGGCCCTGTGCTCCTAACAAGCTGTGCATAAATGACTGCTGCCGATTGAAAGTAGGTGCTGAGTGACTTGGGCCTGCTGCTTGCCCTGGATGTGCACCATGTCTAGCTGCTGATTCACCTCTTCCGCGGCCGCAGCGGGGACGTCACTTACTCCCAGCCTTCTTCATCTCTATCGGTGGATTCAGAACGGCAAGAAAGTAATTATTAGGAATTAGTGTGCTTATTCCTGTAGGACTACAAACAGGTTTAAGAAACACTAATGGCACTGTATGATGATGGTGTGTCTGCTACACTTTATTTGAATCTAGTGTGGCCTACACAAAGAGTAACGAGTGTTTGTGGTATTGATGTACACGTTACGGTCGGATGTCACAGCGCAGTAAATGACACTGCTGTGATACCAAAAAAAAAGGATTCTCCAGGACTGGGCCAGGTGCTGTGTGGCACCAGCCACAGAGGTTGTTTGGGTCCCTCACAGCACAATCCCTATATAGTGTTTAACTTTTAGGAAAAAATAGGGGAAGGGGATTTAAGGGATGAAAAGAAAAGGCAGTGAGACACACACCACACAGTGCTGCAGCAAGAGGAGCTGCAGCAGCTGCAGTGAATGTGCTCTGCACTGTCTCACTAAGCACCTCACTGAGAGCCTGCACAGCACAAAAAATGAAACTGAGCGGGGTCAGTGAGGAAAAAGACTGCTTCTGTAACACAGGGGCTGCTACAGTCGCTGAAAAACAATTTCTATCGCTATTAGATCTCTCCCTATCTCAAACAGCAACCTAGCCCTATCTGCTTTCACAGTAGAGTGAGGCTAAAATGGCAGGCGAAGCCTTTTATACTGCCTGATCACACCATCCAGCCAGCCAATCGCAGCGCAGCCCCTAGCTAGCAAGTTTAGACGCCTCCTACCAAGCTTAGGGGAGTTACACAATGTTGTCAGCAATTCTTCAGCTACTGATTGGCTCCACGGAGCACTCAAAGGCTGAAGGATTATGGGATTTCCGATTTCCGATGTGAAAAAAATATCGGAATCGGAAATCGGAATTCCGATATCGCAAATATCGGGCCGATTTCCGATATTTCAATATCGGAAAGCTCATCCCTACAAACCAACAATAGGGAAGAGGATATAGACAGGGAGGAACAAACTAAATGGGAATATAGACCAGCAAACTATAGATCACTACTACAACTCTACTCCAACCACTTAGCTTTAGCACACACACAGGAAGACAAATCTTCACCGATAGTGGCAAGAAGGTCTGATCAGTTTTATAGGAAGAGGTAATGACCAGATCAGAAGCAGCTGAAATGGAGCTGCATGTTTCTGACCATAGAAGGTTCGTTAACTAGAGATGAACACCGGGTGTTTGTTGCACTGTCATGTGCATGATAGCGTGGCAAACACTGCTTCTGATTGGCAGTAAAATCATTACTGTCGATCAGACAGCGAGAGACTGCAGCTGTGATCGGAGGTATAAAGTTTACCTCTGATCACTGGTGTGGGACTACTCTCATCAGCCTACATCTGCTGCCACTAATAACAAATCACAGCTGCGGGCTCACGCTGTCACTTGACCAGTGGTAATGATTTTACCACCGATCAAAAGCAATGTTTGCCATGCTCTCATGCACATGACAGAGAGGCAAACACTGGATGTTTGGACCCCATTCAAGTTCTGGTACCAGAACACGAAGTTTTTTAACTGTTTGGGCGAACCCACCAGACTCGAACATCACCCAAACATCTAGGGGTCCACCCATCTCTATTGTTAACCTCATCAGCACCAGAGAAAACGATATCCATTTAATAGGGCAAACTAATCACCTATCTCTAAAGAAAATTGAGGTTAAAGCACCATTCCAGCGGTGAAAAAAATACTGGAGTGGTGCTTTAGGCCAGGGTTCCCCAACTCCAGTCCTCAAGGCCCACCAACAGATCATGTTTTCAGGATTTCATTTGTATTGCTCAGGTGATAATTGCTTCACCTGTGCAATACAAAGGAAATCCTGAAAACATGATCTGTTGGTGGGCCTTGAGGACTAGAGTTGGGGAACCCTGCTTTAGGCTATGTTCACACGTTGCGTTTTGCTACGCTTTTTTCTCCCAGCAAAACCTGCTCTTTTTGCAGTAAAGAAGCTGCATGAATAAAGAAGGTTCTGCTGCATTTTGCTGTGTTTTTCATGCTGATACAGTTTAGTGCCTGTTTTTAGTGTCAGTTTAGCATCAAAAATGCAGCAAAACCTGATACCAGCATTTTTTCAGAGTATTTATGCTGAATTATTGCAAATACTCATTGCTTTCTATAGGTGAAAAAAAACTGCAAAAACACTAAAAGAAGTGACAAGCTGCAGTTTTCAAAAACCCAGCAGTTTTACAATTCAGTCAGGAGAAAAAATCAATATGTGTGCATGAGATATCTGAAATCCCAAAAGCTTTTGTTGGTACTGTAAAACGCAACTTTTAATTTTCATAAAAAAAGCATCAAAAGTGCAATGTGTGAACATAGCCTTAAATATTTTTTCTTTGAAATGCTGTAGCACTTCAAAATGAAACATTCATGGATACAGAAACAGATATGGTCTGTAATTCAGGCAGCATGAATTAGATGAAAAATATGTGGAAAAAATACCTTTTAGTGGAGTTTCATGATGACGTACAAGGATATCTACTCTGTGGACAGGTCACAATCTGCATGACAAAATCTTTTGTTTAGAGAAGAAAGGAGAGAAAAAGGTACATGTTTTGTGTCTGGAATTTTTCTGAGGATTTGGATGAAATCAATGTCAGAATAGAGCTAGTAGCAAAGTTGAGAAAACTCAAATCCTCTTCCATAACAAGGTACTATGGTTCTAACAGTAGCAGAGGGCAAGCGGTAAAGCGGTTGTGCATCCATGTAACAGCCAACTATATTACATACTATTTTCACGTACCACCTTCTTATTTTTGTTATAAGGTGGAATTTTCCTTCATATTGCTCCAAGCATTCATAGAGTGTACCACCAAATAACATACCTTGTGTTTGCCAGAAAATTACTTTTCATTTATGGTACTTTAACTAAAAATGTAAGATGCCGCTTGTTTGATGCTCAATGGTTCAAGTCTTATAATCATTCTCATATTAAGGCGGAAAACTGTTCCTGATGTTTCTATATCAAGTCCCATATATTATGTCGCGTATAAATTTTCAGAGAATGAATCTGCGGACTGTCAGCCATATACGGCTGGATGGTTGAATGAATATTTAGACAGGTAAAGTAATGACAATCTGGCATAAAACTCCAGAATTCCTTACATTAAGATGCAAAGTTTTGAACTTTGTCTCTCATTGTAAATTTTACTTTTTATTTACTGTCAGAGACCAACAGCTGCTGTGCAGTTCACCTACAGTCTGGGTATGCTCAGTGTGCATGTCATTCAAGGGTGTTTGTAGAGAGTAAATATATGTTTTTCATGTTTGTACAAGTGAATGCAATGGGATATGGACATTTCTTCAAATAAACCGTAGTATATGATGAACATCTGCCTGATTAGCTTCTTCCTTCCCATACATGAAGAAACACACCGTCACTGGATATAGTATATATCAAAATAAAATGATACACTGATCAATCATTAATAATAATAATAAAATATACCACCAGTGTACAGTGAAATTAGTGATTACACACTAGTTAAGATAGAATAAACCAACCAACCAATCATGAGACCTATTAACCATAGAAAAACAGACAGGGTGTACTTAATTAATAATATTTTTATTGTACAAGTGGTTACATAAAAACCAATTAAAAACAACTTCCTGATGAAGGAAGGATTCCAAAACGCGCGTCGGGGAGCGCGTGATAGGGACGTGGTGACCCTTAAAGGTATAGGATCTATTTATGCAAATCCTCTATAAAATATAATTGTTTGCACTGTATATAAAAAAGACACTGGCTGCTCTATATGTGTATGTTTTTAAAAATTGCACATGTACAATGCACTTTATATTGTAAATGTGATTGTCTTGAGTCACTTGTTAAAAAAATTTTTTTGTGGATATACATATTTGACTTTTTAAAGGCACAGGTGTTCTTTTCTTTTTTTATAATTTTTGCATATGATATATAATCACTGTGTGGTATATTTTGCACATCGCACACAGCGTTTTTTTATGATTGTGATTTATTTTGTCATAATTTTATATATTTGCACTTTTTATATATTATATACCTCCTTTTTGAAAATGGTCACTTTATAATATATGAGGTATGCATATTTTATATGTAATTGGGTCCAATTTTATTTAACAATTTTGTTAAATCGTTCTTATACGTGCACTTTTTGTTTTTAATTGGTTTTTATGTAACCACTTGTACAATAAAAATATTATTAATTAAGTACACCCTGTCTGGTTTTCTATGGTTAATAGGTCTCATGATTGGTTGGTTGGTTTATTCTTTCTTCCCATACATGAGAGGACAAATGTAACTAGTAGATACAAACAAAATCAAAACCACAGCAAATTACAATATTTGTTAAATATTAAAAATATGATATACATACTGGATATATTTAAATGTAACTACGGTATATACAAATAGCAATATTATTATTCACTTTCCTCACTTTCCTCCTAGGCTGTTTTATTATTGTTTTTAATTGAAGTGAACCTAAGTGAGATAGAAGCATTATGTATCTCTCAGTGATATTTTATTGCTAGGAACAAACCAGCTGGGCTTCGTTTTTTTAATGTGCTTAATTCTGGTAATTGATTCAGTGCCAGACAGGTACTTAATAGTGATGATCGAATCGTGAAATATTCGGATTAGGGAAAATCATCATAGATAATTTCTAATATCCGTGTATTCGTACCGAATAACGAATCCAATGCAAGTCAATGGGAAAGCCGAATATTTTTTTGATGGACAACAGACAGGTTTGGGGACCTGAGAAAAAATCTGAAATGGATGGGAAAGTACTAAAACTATATGGGAACAGCATGGAGAAGATGCCTGCATGCCTTTCTGACTTATGTGCGGTATCAGGGAATAAGGTTGTCAGACTATTGCGCCGGTTTTACAGATATTTAAAAAGGTCTACCAAACCAATCCTATATTTTTTTTAAGGGAAAAATGTTAAACATTTTTTCCTTCATAATTACATGTATCTAACCCTAAGGCCGGAGTCACACTTCAGTGAGATACGGCCGAGTCTTGCAGGTTAAAACCAAGCTCTGGCGCCGGCACTCCGGAGCGGAGCGTGCAGCTCCATGTATTGCTGTGCGGCTGCACGTTCCACTCCGGAGTGCCGGCGCAAGAGCTTGGTTTCAACCTGCGAGACTCGGCCGTATCTCGCTGTGTGTGATCCCTAAATAAAAATCCCCTCCCCCAAAAAATTATACCTCCCCTGTAACATATGTTTACATGGAGCGTTTTGGCTTTAGTTTTTCCTTTAACATATGTGAGGGCTCTCACTCCTACATTTATGAACAGTGGCAGCAACACGGTCAGTGCGTGATAAATCCGGTGTCGTCCTGAAGGAGTCATTGAGCCGAATTCCGAAGGCAGTGATTTATCCTCGATGTCTTTAACAGGTTCCTTGGTCCAGGGTTTGCTGTGCGGGGTGCAGTACAGTCCACAACACTATCGGAGCTTTACGTGGCTCGACAGATGTACACCGGGGACTAAGCGCACAGTTCACGGTGAGTCACCCGCTCTTTCTTAAGCGGTGTGCGTGCATTACTCACGGGCCCGGACCGTCTGGCACCTCACATTGCAGGAGCCAGCCGGCACACGGCACAATACTGGTCACAGTCTCTGTGAGTTTCCCCAGGGAAGCACGAGTGTGGCCCTTCTCTCTTCCGGTGCTCAAGAGAAGAAGCACTAACCACTCCTTGCCACGCCTTCCTTCCTTTAGCCACACCCCCTGCTGTCCAGTGCAAAGGTCGGTCTGTGTCTCTAAGCTTTCCCCCGGACAACAGAGGAGACAGCCTCAACAGTTCTGGTGTCTGCTGCAGAACCATAAGTGTCCATACAACCTCGAGGACTGGGCCCCGGCCTTACGCTGAGAACCTATAGGCAGGGTTCCTCTTCTAACCCACGTCCTCTCTGTTCTCCTTACTCCTTTGTTCCGTACTTGACTTTCTCTCTCTTATGGAAGCTTAGGTTTCAGTTCTACGTCTTTCTCCTTCTTTTCCTTTCCCGTGCCAGCTGGCTCAGATCACTGTGGCAGCTGCAGCACTCCTTCCTCCATCCCTTCTTCCAGGGATCCTCACTCCTGTCTGAGTGACTTCCTACCCGACTGACCTTCTGTCAGACTGACCTGTCATCCTACACTTTCCCACTCTTTTATGTATCTTAACTCCACCCACCTCCCAGCACATCCAGTGTTCCAAACAGGGAGTCACCAAAGGTGCTCTGCTACTCTCTAACCACTGAGCCGCAATGTGGTGGTGCAGAACTACCCTGTTGTGTGGGGTGCGAGTGTTGGAGTGTGGAAAGGAGTTCCCACCTTACCTAGATGGTGGGGCACTACACCTTAGGAGAAGGTGCAGTACCTCTATGGCGACCGAGCCTCAGGGGCGCCACACATGAACCGGTTACCAACCAGTATGTGTAAAGGTACAGACACAGAGGGCTATTGAATGCATAAAGCATATGAGAACAAGTTAAAAGGATCCTGATTATGAAGAAAATTTTGAATGGGCAACACAGGGATAGCTAGATAAATGTTTTGAGGCGGTAGGCGGTTCAATATGTTGGCAAGGCTTATTGAGCAGCAGAGAGCAATGTCTGAATTCCAGCTTATCAGTGCCCGTCTGAGTAACACTCAGCCCTCACACATAACTGTTGAGTGGGTATGGATTGACGATATTTGTGAGGTTCTTCAAAACTTTGAATACTGCATCAAGATGGTGACCACTGGTGACGTTATTGTCAGCGTAACCATCTCGCTGCTCTGTCTATTAAAATGTTTGCTGTAGAATCTCAAAAAGGGAGCTTTGAATGCCGAGCAGCTGGCTATGGAGCAAGCCTCACACAATATTCTTAAGCCACATTGGGTGATGATAAGGAACAGGAGGAGGAACAGGAGTTTTTGGTCTGCGCTATAGAGGGGACTCCCATTCCCAACTTCATGCCTGTCCAGCATGGATGGCCTGAAGAGGAGAAGGAGGAGGAGGCTATGCGTCATGAGGAGGAGTGGATGATTAGTGTTCTTCCTGGTGAGGACACTGAATGTTTGACTCTTTGTTGTCTGCAAAACATGGCAGAGTTCATGTCCAGATGCTTTTCCCAAGACCCTTGCACGGAACCCATTTTGTCCACCATTAAATACTGGAGAAATTTGCTTCTCTCTTGTCGGAGGCAGATGTGCCATTTTCAGGGCATATATGCAAGAGGGCAGTTGTGGAAGACTTGCTAAAAAAAATTACAATCCGACAACGCTGCTGGCAGAGCTACCGGCTTTTTTCACCCACAAGGATTACAGGGGAGGGCCATGCACACCAGGTGCACCTGAGGGGAGGGAAATGTCCACTAACTGACACATTTTCATGAGACTGTCACATCAGCAAGGGCTATCTGTGGGTGTAACTGGGACGAGGAGGAAGAAATTGATCAAGATGGTGAGGAACTACTTAAGTGACCATAACAGCACCCTTCCTTATTCTTCACTACCCTTAAACTGTTGGTTGGCCAAGCTCCACATTTGGCCCGACCTCTCCTTATACATCTTTGAGGTGCTGCCATGCCCTTCTGCAAGTGTGTTGTCTGAGTGGGTTTTTAGTTTGGCTGGTGCAATCATAATGGATAGACGCTCACACCTATCAATGGAAAATGCAGACAGGCTGACTCTTCTAAAATTGAGTAAGGGCTGGATTTCCGATGACTTTACAAGCCCTACAGATAACAGCAACGTAATGTCTATGCAGGCCAAATGTTTTTTGTTGGGAAGTTGTCTTAACATCCATCCCTTACCATTCAAACCCATTTTGATTATGAAATCACCTCCTCCTCCAGTAACAATTAATTAATGGTCTTATACTGTATGTATACCCCACATGGCTAATGTTTTGTGCTTTGTGAAAACTTGGCATATTATTCTATGGTGAAACTTGTACTCCATATCCATTCCCTTGCTGACACACTCCAACAATGGAGTAATGAAGATTATTGCCACTGCTAAATTGTCACGTAAGGTTATCTCTGCCTGAATTGCGCCAGTTGCACAACTGCTAGATAAAGATACGCTATTTTTTAAACCAATAGAAAATTTAGATTTTTTTTTAAAGTTCGCCTTGCTGACACACTCCAACAACGGAGTAATGAAGATTATTGCCCCTGCTAAATTGTCACGTAAGATTATCTCTACCCGGATTGTGTCAGTTGCACAACTGCTAGACAAATATTAGGTATTTTAATCAAAAGATGAGGAATATTATTTAGCAATTAAATTTTAAAAAGGATGTTACTATATGCTGCAACTGAAGAATATTATTTTTCGGTAAAAAAAAAAAAATTTAGGCTGCTACACAGGATTATTATGTATCTCCCTGAAAAATGGTTTTGTATATGCTGGAACTACCTAATATTATTTCCCTCTACAAATAGCTGATTTTTATATTTTGGTAGTGGATGAAACCCTCCCTATTTCACCTTAATCCCATAGTCTGTTCCTAATACTAACTACTATACAACACAGTGGAAAATAGCAGAGATCTGCAGCATGTACTTGCAATGATGAGAACATCCAAGTGCCTGCCTTTCACCCTCCCTCCTATTAAATCTCTCCGTACCTAAATCCCCACCTAACAAACAAGCAATCTCCTCACAATCTTCCCGCTCTGTCTTCGCTGTTTCCGGATGCAATGTCCGGAAGATGGCTCTGGCAGCCTTTAAATAGTCCTTATGATACTGGAAGGCCAGCCAATAATAATAATAATAATTTTTATTTATATAGCGCCAACATATTCCGCAGCACTTTACAATTAAGCAGGGACATGTACAGACAATAAATTCAATACAAGTTAAGACAATTTAAACAGTGACATTAGCAGTGAGGTCCTTGCTCGCAAGCTTACAATCTACAAGGAAATGGGGGGGACACAGTAGGTGAATAATGCTTGTTGTTTCAGGTCTGGCAATTATAATAAATAGGGATTTTAATATACAGCTGCATGATCTAGTCATCAGCCCGTGTGTTTAAGTGGAATAGTCAAGTATCAAGTGCAGTTATCGTGTGCTTGGATGGTGTGGAGACAGATGAATTGTAGGGTGCAGCTTCAGAATAATATTTGGAAGGAGGGAACTGGGCAAAGTTAGTTTACTGAGTAGTTGATGTGGTAGGCTTGTTTGAAGATATGGGATTTCAAAGCGCGCTTGAATAGGTCGGGGCTAGGTATCAGTCTGATCGTCTTGGGAAGTGCATTCCAGAGAGCTGGCGCAGCACGAGAGAAGTCTTGGAGATGGAGGTGCGAGGTTTGGATTACAGGGGATGTTAGTCTTAGGTCATTTGTAGAACGGAGGGCACGTGTAGGGCAATAGACAGAAATGAGAGAGGAGATATAAGGCGGTGCAGAACTGTGGAGAGCTTTGTGGGTGAGAGAGATGAGTTTATTCTGGACCCTGTAGCGAATAGGTAGCCAGTGTAATGACTGGCACAAGATTGAGGCATCGGTGAAGCGGCTGGATAGAAATATGACCCTGACTGCCGCATTCAAGATGGATTGGAGAGGAGAAAGTTTGGTAAGAGGGAGACCGATCAGAAAAGAGTTGCAGTAATCCAGACGAGAATGAATAAGAGTGACAGTAAGAGTCTTAGCAGTTTCAAAGGTGAGAAAAGGTTGGATTCTGGAGATGTTTTTAAGACGCAGGTGACAAGAGCAAGTGAGTGATCGGATATAGGGAGTAAAGGAAAATTCGGTGTCGAATATGACCCCAAGACAGCGGGCATGCTGCTTGGGAGTTATGGTTGAACCCTCCAGGGTTATTTCGATGTTAGGTAGAGTGAGGTTAGTAGAGGGGAGAAACACAAGAAGTTCAGTTTTGGAGAGATATAGTTTCAGATAGAGGGAGGACATGATGTTAGAGACAGCAGACAGACAATCCTTGGTATTTTGAATTAGGGTAGGGGTGATATCAGGGGAAGAAGTGTATAATTGGGTGTCATCAGCATAGAGGTGATACTGGAACTCAAATCTGCTGATTGTTTGCCCAATAGGGGCAGTGTATAGAGAGAAGAGGAGGGGGCCTAGGACTGAGCCCTGCGGGACCCCGATAGTAAGGGGATGAGGAGAGGAAGAGGAGCCAGCAAAAGATACAGTGAGGAGCGGTCAGAGAGGTAGGAGGAGAACCAGGAGAGGGCTGTGTCCTTGAGGCCTATAGAGCGGAGCATAGTGAGGAGGAGCTGGTGATCCACAGTGTCAAATGAGGCAGAGAGATCCAGGAGAATCTGCAGGGAGCAATGACCTTTCGATTTAGCTGTTATTAGATAATTAGTGACTTTGGTGAGGGCAGTTTCAGTGGAGTGTAAATAGTGGATACCAGATTGTAAGGGGTCGAGAAGAGAGTTATCCGAGAGATAGCGGATTAGACGGGAGTGGACCAAGCATTCCATGAGTTTAGAGATGAAGGAAAGGTTAGAGACAGGTCTGTAGTTAGCAGTGCAGTTCTGGTCCAGGGATGGCTATTTAAGTAAAGGGGTTATGATGGCATGTTTAAATGAGGAGGGAAATATACCTGAAGAAAGAGAGAGGTTAAATATTTTAGTCTGGTGAGTGGTGACCACTGGTGAGAGAGACTGCAGGAGATGTGAAGGAATAGGGTCACTGTTGCAGGTTGTAGGCCTAGCAGAAGTGAGGAGCTTGGAAACTTCTTCTTCTGAAACTGTCTCAAAGATGTCTGGTGAGCTTAAGGTGCGGCAGGGAAGGGGATCCAGGCACTGAGGAGATTGAGCTGAGATATCCTGATGGATGTGGTTGATTTTTTTCTAGGAAATAAGTGGCCAGATCCTCACCGCCAGGGGCGGTCTGGGCCAGGTGGCAGAGGCGCAAGTGCCCCCTGGGCCTGTCTCCCTAGCAGCAGATGCGGGCCGCCCGTCTTCCTGCTGCCTGATGGCTTTTGGCACTGTAAATCTCTGAATTGTAGACACGTCCACAGTGCACACTGTGCGGCCGTGTCTTCTGATCTCACCTCAGCAGCGCTGGCCTGGATGCTTCCTTCCTCCTGGGGGACTGGAGAGCAGTTTGAGAGGACTCAGAGAAGAGCTCTGCAGGGGGCAGGAGATCAAGGATGGATCCTGCGTCTTGTGTCTGCAGTCGCTCTGAAGCACAGTGAGTGTGAAATTTTATTACACCCTTTGAACTTTCATGCAGCTCGTGCAGGTCACGCTGTCAGTGGAGTGTTTGGCTCCAGCATCACCCCACCCATTCAAGCTGCAGCAGTAACTCTCAGTCAGGGTCAGACACCAGTATACAGTCATCCTGATCCTGCACTGACTGCTCCTGAGCCTGGCTCCAAGAAACCATATATTACAGTATATAGAAGAATTCCATCCATTATTATGTGAGGTCCAGGTATAATCAGTACATATACCACTGTAGGCATGTGCACATAGTATAGTACAGTAGCGGCGAACCTATGGCACGCTTGCCAGAGGGGGCACACAGAGCCCTCCTGGTGGGCACGCGTGCCATCTCCTCAAAACTAGCAACCCCACCACTCTCCACAGCCCTCTCGTAATCTCCCGGACCCTCATCACTAACGCCGGCGCCGCAGCCACTCTCCTCTGCACTCTCCCATCAGGCCGCGTGCCGTTCCATCAGTCTGCTCACGTGCTCATGACGGGGATGGCACGCAGGCTGAGGAGAGTGGCAGCGGCACTATTGCCGAGATGGTGCGCGTGCCAACAGGTAGGACTGATAGATGAAAAGACCAGATCAGCGTTGAAACGGGCAGAGGTGGGTATTTTTCTTTTTAATGCAAGGCCATTATACAGTATGGAGCAGTATATGGGGCCATTATACTGTATGGAGATCTATGTGTGGCCACTATACAGTATGGAGCAGTATATGAGGCCATTATACTGTATCGAGATCTATGTGTGGCCATTATACAGTATGGAGCAGTATATGAGGCCATTATAGTGTATGCATCATCATGTGGAGCCATTATAAAGTATGGAGCAGTATATGGGGCCATTATACGGTATGCATCATCATGTGGAGCCATTATACAGTATGGAGCAGTATATGGGGCCATTTACTGTATGCATCATCATGTGGAGCCATTATACAGTATGGAGCAGTATATGGGGCCATTATACTGTATGCATCATCATGTGGAGACATTATACAGTATCGAGCAGTATATGGGGCCATTATACTATATGCATCATTATGTGGAGCCATTATACAGTATGGAGCAGTATATGGGGCCATTATACTGCATGCATCATCATGTGGGGCCATTATACTGTATGCGGCATCATGTGGGGCCATTATATTGCATGCAGCATCATGTGGAGCCATTATACAGTATGGAGCATCATGTGGAGCCATTATGCAGTATATGGGGCCATTATATTGTATGCAGCATCATGTGGAGCCATTATACAGTATAGAGCATCATATGTGGCCATTATACAGTATGGAGCATTATGTGTGGCCATTATACAGTATGGAGCATTATGTGTGGCCATTATACAGTATGGAGCATCATATGTGGCCATTATAGAGTATGGAGCATCATGTGGGACCATTATACAGTATGGAGCATCATATGTGGCCATTAAACAATATGGAGCATCATATGTGGCCATTACACAGTATGGAGCATCATATGTGGCAATTTTACTTTTGAATTAAAATCCTATCCTTTCTCAAGAACAGACATCCACTGCAGTCGTTGGCTAGTATCTTAGGCTTGGAGTGCAGGGTTTACCAGCTCTTTGCTATATCGCGCTAATGTAGGAGTTGTTTTCTAATCTAAAACCTCAGTATTCCGGTTATATTGCTGTGTTGGCACTTTGAGATAAATAAGTGGGCTTTAGATTGCAGTTTGGGCACTCGGTCTCTAAAATGTTCGCCATCACTGGTATAGTACATCAATACACACATTAGTGTATGACTGCAATGTAATAAATTGTGTTAGACATCAAACGACTCATGTCTGTAGTCACAGTATATCATATACTAGACTTGGGCAAAGTGCAGCTTAAGGGTATATTTCCACGGGCCGGAATCCTTCAGGATTTACTGCGTACAGCCGCAGCGTGTAATCTGCAGCGTCCAGATGTTACAGCATAGTGGAGGGGATTTTATGAAATCCCGTCTCCACTATGCGTGCACAGCCGCATCTGGTGGCCCTGCATAACCAGACATGCGTCGTGTCTTTATAGACCACAGTATGTCTATTTTGCGGAGACGCTCTGCTGCATTCAAAGTGCAGGGATTCCATCCCATGGAAACATACCCTAAGGGCTGAAAACGGTGGTCCACGGGCTACACTTCTATGCCCTCCCAGGCCTGCATCCCTCAGGATGTAGACAGCGGTGAATACATTGGTGGAGCATTCAATAGAAATACTTGGCACTCAGGAAGTTGCAGTGAAAGAAAGCAAATTATGTTAGGTAATCCTTATTATTATTGACGCTTTGGTCCTACATACGGGCTTTCATCAGAGCTGACTGCCTTTTAAGATAAGGATGTTTAGACCGCATGTAGCAGCGCATTATAATTCAACGCTTGTCACTAGCTAATGTTGCAATACCACGCACTGCTACACACGGTATAAAAATCCTTATCTCAAGACGCAGTCAGTTCTGATGAAAGCCCGTATGTAGGACCAAAAGTCAACAATAATAAGGATTTCTAAATGAAATTTACTTTCTTTCACTGCAAATTCCTGAGTGCCAAGTTTTTGTTTTGCATTATCTATGGGTCAAAACCCTACTTGGGCACCTCATCTCACAACAAGGAGTGCCGTATATCTTTTCAATACAATACATTGATAGAGGGCAGAGCCAATGCCACTTCTTCCACCAATCAATGTGTGCAATAGACAGTAAACGTGATGATGTCACTTCAAAGCGTCTGCTGTGCAAAGACTCTAGGGGAACGGAAGTGTGGCGCCCCCAGGAGTATGGCAGCCACAGTGGCTTTGCCTTCCTCCAGGGAGGGTAATGCCAGGCTTGGAAGCAGTGAAGGGTCTCTCTCGCAGTTAACCGATACATGCAACACAGTTCCACTCCAGGCCATCAGGGGGGACTCTGAACCGGATTTGAAGGAATGAGTGTTCTCTGAGGGCCAAGAGGAAGGAGTGGTCAGTTAGTGTGAGGAGGGCCACGTGTGTAGACGTGTGGAGAGAAGCTGGAGGTTGAGCTGAGGTACGAGAGAGCTCCCTCCCAGTGAGAGCGCATGAACTGGAGCCTGGTCTCCACGGTTGTATGGATACTAATCGTCCTGCAACAGACACCAGAGGAATAGGAGTCTGTAAATGCCCTACCCCCATCTAAGACTCAGAGGCACAACAGCACGGAGTGAGCCAAGAGAGGAATAGCGGCTACAGCTGTCTGCCATACGAGGAGTGCTAGTGGAAGAGAATTAGGAGGAACTTCAGTGTAACTCAGTACTAGGAGTACTTCACTCAAATAAGCGCTAGGAAAGGAGACTGCACAGCCCATCTGCTGAGAGAGAATCCTGAGCTGCTTCCAGGCTAGCCTGCTCCGGTACCATCTGTAATCAGGACCCTGGACTGCATTTATCAAGTAAAGGTACAGAAATTGCACCCTGCTGTGTCTTTTTCTGCTTCCTACCCTTCCGGCACTGCTACATCCCCGTGCCAACCACATCTACACTGCCCTGGGACTACAGCTTCACCTGTGGGGAGCTTTTGCATCTTTGCTGCACCATATCATCAGTCCCAGAGGATCTGCATGCAGCGTCGGCTTAACATCTCATGTGCCGAACACCACAGGTGGCGTCACAAGCTATTCATTTAATCAACTACATTCCACCATTCAAACTTCCCCTATTAATTGGGCGCCCAGGGCCACGGACCGGGTCACCACTGCTGTGACACATCCCGCCGACACTGGCCCGGTACCGAGTACCCCACAACCCTGGGAGGGCGACCCATAAGCAAGATGAGTGTCTTTATTTTTTTAAGTGTATAAGATGTTCGCCTATATACAGGAGGCTATGTGAGGGCTCATACTGTATATAAGGACATACTGTACATAGAGGGGCTATGTGAGGGCTCATGCTGAGTATAGGAGGACATGTGGGGAATCCCACTCTATATAAGGGGCTATGTAGCTGTTCGTACTGTACATAGAGAAGTTATGTGAAGGCTCATACTGTGTCTAGGGGGCTATGTCAGGACTCTTACTGTATATAGGGGGCTATGTGAGGACTCATACTGAATATAATTGACTATGGGGGCTCATACTGTGTATAGGGGCTCATACTGTATATAGAGAGGCTATGTGAGGGCTCATACTGAGTATAGGGGCTCATACTGTATATAGAGAGGATATATAAGGGCTCATACTGTATATAAGAGGCTATGTGACGACTCATACTGTAGATAGAGAGGTTATGTGGAGGTTCATTTTGCATATGGGGGCTGTGTGTGGACTCATATTGTATATAGGGGAGATGTCAGCATACTTAAAGGGATCCTGTCACCAGGTTTTTCCCATATAACTTATGACCACCACCTTTCAGCCCCATGTGACAGTGTTATGGAATGCTGTATATATGATGCCCTGTAAAAAAATAGGTTTTATTATACTCACCTACTGGGCAGTCCGGTCTGATGGGTGCCACTGGTCTTGATCCAGTGCCTCCTCTCTTCTTGCGATGACGTTGTTCTTCCCTGCTTCGTTTAGATGACATGTCCTATGTCATCCATTCGGTTCTCAACATCGCACTTCTGCACAGGCAGCAGGTACACTTCTATGTGCCTTATCCAGGGCAAAGCACAGTACTGCAATGCGCATGCGCCGATGCTCTTTGGCCTTTCCCCGCACATATGCAGAGCAGCACTTTGCTCTTCCCTCGGCAGGGTAGATAGTGCCCATGCCGCCTGCACAGAAACACGATGGGGAACACTGTGTGGATGATGCAGGACATGTCATCCACATGAAGCAGAGCCCCCACATGACATTTAATATTACATGATATCATTATTTTATTTTAATATGAATTGTAATTAATATGTTAATAATAATATTGAGCAGAATTAATTTCAGCCTTTTGGTTTGGCCTCCATGAAAGTCATGGTGTGTCAAGTGGCCCCTCTGAAAAATGATTCGCCCATGCTATGTGCAGAGATATAAGATTGTATGTACAGGATAATACGTGACTAATGTAATGTCTGATGTCTGTCTATCACATACCAGTCATGTATTGTCCTGTACAGTGTATTTTATGTAATATACCGTGTGCATAGACATCTGTTGTTATATACAGGTTAAAGTGTGAATAGTATAATATATGATGTCAGTACTCATAGTACAATATACAAGTAACATATTATCCAGTACAAACCATCTGTTGCCTGTCATCCTCCCATTAACTTTTTTCCCCTAATTCTGTGTAGATGTTAGAGAAGTGTCAGTGTGTTAATCTACTCCCCTAGCGGCATCTTCTCCAGTATCCAGCATCGCCCTGCTTCTCCTCTCAGTGACGTCTTCACTCTTCAGACTCCGGCTCACGCTATGCTTTATGTGACCTGGACGTCTCTTCTCAATGTTAGCCTATGGATCCTCATTGTGAGCCTCACTCTCACACTCCATAGACTTATATTGTAAAATCCACTTAGGCTATGTGCACACGTAGATTTTGGTCCTTCAGATTTTTCCGCATGGATTTGTAAAAATACACAGGTAAATTTTAGGTCAAAAGGCCTGTGGTTTTGCCCTGCGGATTATCACCTCTACAATGGAGGAGATGGTAAACCGCAGCAGAATCCGCAGAAAGAATTGACATGTCAATTCTTTCTGCGGATTAGAAACCGCAGAAAAACCGCGCTGAAAATTCTGCAGCGTTTGCACAGTGGTTTCCATTTTACATAGAGTAAAATGGTACTGTACAACGCAGCAGATTCTGCTGCAGACCCGCAGGGCCAGAAACGCTGCGGATCCACAGCAAAATCCGCAACGTGTGCACATAGCCTTATGGGTCACATAGAACTCAGCGTGACCTGGAGAGTTTGAATAGCCATCAGGTGACTTAGAAGAGAAGCGGAGTAAACGCTAGACGCAGGAGAAGACGGCCATTAGTGAGTATATCACCACACTGATGCTGCAATCAGTGGGTATATTAACACACTGAAACTACACTAAACTAAAATTTACACAGGTTTCGAGAAATTAGTTAATGGCGGCTTCTTCAGCTGGACTCTTTTGTCTGTTTCACAATGGAGGTGAGTAGATATGAATCAATTCTATGAGGACAACATGTAATTTCCAAGCCACATGCTTTTTTTTTCCAACACTGATTTCTGGACTCTAGAAAAATTTCTGTAGTCAGTCTGTGGTTTACGGAAGGTTGCTGAATCATGATAGAGCGCTGTGCACACACTGTCACGATTCCTCTGTATTCCCAGCGTAGTGATGGCAAGTATGAGTTTGCATAGCTATGGTCACGTGCACTGCCGACTAGAGTCTTAGACACCTCTCTGAGTAGCTCACTGATAGAAGTGGATGACAATCTAGTTGACATTTGACCACAAATATCCCATCATTACTCCGGCTTTATCTTTTTATAGCCTTGTAACCTCTACTCCCTTTATGAATCAGCGACAGGTAAACACAGTAACGATGGGCCGCCGGTAATGGGCCATTGCTGTGTGCTTGCCCCCCAGGCCAAAATTAGCCAGCCAGCCCCTGCTCACCGCTGAGGTTGGTGATGGTGGCCTGTACTTTAGGTTTCAGGAGGGAGTTTCAGGTTTCAAAAAGTCGTTTTGGGTTGTTGGATAGTGAGGTGATGAGGGTGGTGAAGTAAGATTGTTTGGCCAGATGAAAGGCAGAGTTATAGGTTTGAGCATGAACTTATAGTGGATGAAGTCTTCTGCTAAGAGAGATTTTGTCCACTGCCGCTCTGCACACCTTGAGCAGCGCTGAAGAAAGCGTGTTTGCATTGTGTGCCAGGGCTGCCGTTGTCTGTGTCAGGTCTTTCTGCGTTTAGAAGGTGCTGCTTCATCTAGGGCATTCTTCAGTGTATTATTGAAGTGTGACAATGCTAAGTCTGGACAGGAGAGGGAGGGGATGATGTGTGGAGATGGTCCATAAGCTGCCGGGTATTAATGGTATGTGTATTCCGATAAGTGTGGTAAGTGAGGGTGTCCCGGGTGAGGGGACAATTCTTGACAGAGAAGGAAAGAAGGTTGTGGTCCGAGAGCGGGAGAGGGGAGTTAGTAAAGTCGTGCAGTGAGTCGGGACGAAAGAAAACCAGGTCCAGAGTATTCCTGTCCTCATGTGTAGGAGAATTAGTAAACTGTGAGAGGCCAAATGAAGAAGTTAGAGAAAGAAGATGAGAGGCAGATTGGGAGAAGGGATCATTGATGGGGATGTTAAAGTCTCCCATGATGAGGGTGGGGATGTCACAGGATAGAAAGTAAGTAAGCCAGGTAGCGAAGTGGTCTAGAAACTGGCGGGAGGAGCCTGGAGGGAGATAAACAACCGCCACCCGTAAGGAGAAGGGCTTAAAGAGTCTGACGGCTTGAACTTCAAAGGAAGGAAATGTAAGTGAGGGATGACCTAGAAAGCACATTGTGATGAAAGGAGCAAACCAACACCTCCACCCTGTCTGTTCTCAGGTCTGGCGGTATGTGAAAATTTCAGCCCACCAAACGAGATATGGTGTCTGAATGCTGGATCCAGGTTTCTGTAATAGCCAGAAGGTTAAGGGAATTAGAGAGGAAAAAATCATGAATGTAAGTTAGTTTGTTACACACAGACCGTGCATTCCAAAGAGCACATTGGAAAGCGATAGGAGAAGGCATGCACTGAATGTTAATAAGATTAGCAGGGTTTCTATATGCAGCTGGAGGAGAGTAATGTATGCTGGTGGAGGGAGGCCCAGGGTTGGGGGAGATGTCACCTGCAACTAGTAAAAGGAGAAAAAACAGAAAGAGCAGGTGGTGGGATGATTTGTATGAATGTTTTGAATAGCCAATCACAGTAATGCCACACCAAAGATTCCCCCAGCATTACTGTGATTGGCATGCCAGCCCAGTATGTTCATTGGCTGCAAATAAACCACCAAACATGCTGGGCGGGTCACTCGAATATACCGAGGTGAATACCTAATTATTCGCCGAATAACGAATAGCCCGAATACCATACTATTCGTGCGAGTAACCAATAGTGCTGAATATATTCGCTCATCACTAGTGCTTAACTCAGGCGCTTAACTCAATGGCTGATATATAATTGCTGCAACCAGTGCATTGTGCATTATGATGAGCTATTGAACTGCAAAGGGCCTGTATACTGTTCTTACTCAGTGGTCTTCATATGTCTGTGTCCTCTCCTGGCTTAAAAGGATATTTTCAAGTTTTCTCTTGAGCAGTTCAGAGCAATGCAATCTCCTTACAATTTCCTTACTGCATGATTTCTAGCAGGGAGGGCTCTCCTCTTTGAGTGACTGCTGTAGTGAATAGAAATGTAGTATTAGTAGAACTATAAAGCCCATAGAGATCCATGATTAGAAGTCCTGCTGCGAAAGCTATGATACCTCCATCTTTTCAGAAGATGGGAGGGAGATGAGGAGCTGACTGTTGTATGGAAGTCAATGGACTGGACAGAGTTGACTGGGATGTTAAGAGTTAACCTCCCAACTCAAATGTAAATACAGCACTCCCTTGGCCATACACTAAAGGCTTGACTCCATGGACACAAGTTGCACACTATAAAACAAAAAAAAATGCAGATAGGGAAAGCAAGTCAATTGCAAACTCACCTGTTTTCATGCTGTCTAACTAATTAAATAAATTTAAGAACTTGAGAATACCACTTTACCTAGAATTCCAAAGGAAAGCGAAGTGATGAAAGAATCCGACACTCTATGCAGATTTTACAGGCCCTATATTCATCCGATTCACAGTTTATAAATGTGAAGTTTCAGTCTTACTGACCTTCATCAGATATACAGTACACTGTAAATGGAAATTAATTGGTGGTGGTAGATGTCCGTGCCTAGAATAAACAAACGTAGCATAGGATGAGGATTAAGTACATATTCATCAAGAATGTGGATAGTGAAAATGGAACACACTGATGGATCATAGGCAAAAGTATGCAAAAGGTGGCATTAACGGTGATGTTGGGTGACACACGCCAACATCACCACTAATACCATCAACAAAGCCCTCTCTCCACGTGACCAACATCCAATGCTCCCCAGCTATATGTAGAATTCCAAATGACCCACAATATTTTAGAGATAAGCTCCCACCATGTTCATAGCAAAATCGCCTGTAGCAATAAAAGCAGCAGAAATCAAAGGAAGGCTAGTAGCCTCACAAATCAGAATCAGATCTTCTGCACGTTTGAGCTGATGTATTTTTTTCCTTCAAAAGGAGCTAAATTTTAGACCTAAGCAAATTTAGAAACTGTTATTGCTATATTTACCTTGTTCATTGTGAAAGGACTAGTGATAAGCGAGTATACTTGTTGCTCGGGTTTTCCCGAGAATGCTCAGGTGTCCTCCGATTATTTTGGCGCGCTCGGAGATTTAGTTTGTGTCGATGCAGCTGCATGATTTGCGGCTGCTGGACAGCATGAATACATGTGAGGAATGCCTGTTTGTTAGGGAATCCCATCATGTATTCAGGCTGTCTAGCAGCCACAAATCATGCAGCTGCGTCGAGCACACCAAAATACTTGGAGGACACACGAGCATACTCGGGAAAACCCGAGCAACGAGTATACTCGCTTATCACTAGAAAGGACACTTTACATTTTTGTCAATCATGACAGTCATCAATAGAGATGCGCAAACTTTTTTGAATGGAATTTAACTATCCTCAAATTTTACAAACCTTTGCATTCTGTATAATGATTGTTTTGCAATTCAATTCACATTTTGCTGACCCTTAGGCAAAAAATTAAAAAAGTAAAAATATTTATGACCCCCTCACTCCTCACCTGTCAATCTGCCCCTGCAGTCTACTGTCCGTTCATCCAATTCTTTTCATCTTCCCCCTCAAGCACGTAACACAATAAGGTGAAAAGAAGAGGCACATGGAACCAACGATGGACGGCATGGCATGTATAGCTCCAATGCAAATTGAATTTAACTCATAAATTCAAGAGATTCAGAACATTTTTTTAATTCAAATCTGCAGAATCAAGCATCTCTAGTCATCACAGAGGCACATAGGCTTCCAATGCTAAACAAAGTCTGTATTACAAACACCAAGTATGGTGCTTATGTTCACAATCAACTGAAATACAAATTATTCTTAGCTTTGACATTGTGTAAACAATTAAATCACCGTTGGTAGGTGGCAAACAGTAGAATACAGAAGGCTTCACAACTTTGTTACAAAAATCATTGACTAGACATCAGCAGTCAAACTGAGACAATGAGCAGCTGGCTCAATATGTATGGCTTCTGCTATTTAGTGGTGCCAGGTAGTCTAGTGCTCACTTGCAGTTGGTATGATGACATGTTTATGGCATGGTGGAAAGTCTGACAGTCTGCTTTCCATCCACCACCCACTAGCAATTCCTCAATTTTGCTGCTCTTCTGCAGCCTCCAAACAATAAATAAAATAAGCAGCCATTTTTTAAAATATTTTCCTGTGTACACCAGTCAGCCACAATACTCGTCTAATATTGTGTAGGTCCCTCCATGTTGCTAACAAAGCTTTGAACCATCAATGTATGAACCTTGCAAGGCCACTAATGGTACAATGTGGAATCTAACACCAAGATGTTAGCAGCAGATCTTGTAGGTTGAAAATTTTATCCTCCACTCTTGTATTGGGATTGATTTTCCAGCACATCCCACAGATGCTCGCTTGATATTCTGTTGCCATCTCTAAGCAAAGAACATGCACCCAGCCATCCACATAATGTATATCATGATTCAGCAGACAAAGGCCACCTTCTTCAAGCATTGATGAATATTTGTCAACTGTAAGTGCTTTCAGCTCTTTAGAGAGATCATCATGGCTAGAGATGAGAGAACCTTTCAAGGTTCGGTTCGATTTGCCAAACGGTTCGATGAACGTACCTGAACACCATTAAATTCAATGTGTGGCTAAACCAAACATATACACAACACCTTAAGGGGTGACAAAAAGCTTCACAAACAGCTAAAATTAGAGGCAGACATCATGAAAAATGTCAGAGTTTTGTAAGCCTTCTTAGCTGGAGCCCTGATATCTCATGCAACTCCTCCAATTTTTTCTTCCAGCCACACTCAGCACAAACATTAGCTTCATACAGTACTATTGGTAAACAGGTAGTTGGCCGAAAGTAAGTACAGGCCTGCCAGTCTGCCAGTCTGGGTGTACTACTTACACAGGAAACTCACCAGATGGAAACCCAACTTGGAGTCTCCACATTTAAAAAAAATTATTGTCACACACTACTAAAGTGGCATCAAATTCCACAGAGTAGAAATAGTATAAAACGCCTCTGACTCACCTTCCACTTCAGGGACCGCACCAGATGGAAACTCAACTTGGACTCTCCATATTTAAAAAAATTGTTTGTAACATCAGCAGTAGTAGCAACAGCAGGCACAGAAGCCATGAGAAAGGTGTCACAGACTGCAATAACGGAAGATCAATGATGGAAACAAAATATAACACCATTGCCTAGCGTGCCCAGTCTGCGACTGGGGTGCAAAAGTCATTGGAGATCCATGAATTCATCATTTTGATGAAAGTTAGGTGGTTTACATTTTCAGGGGGCAGCCAGATGTACTTATCTGTCAGGACACCACCAGCAGCCCTGAAAACACGTTCAGAGAGAATGCTAGCTGCCGGGCATGACAATACTTCCAAGGCATAACAGGCAAGCTCAGGCCACTGTTCCATTTTTGAAGACCAAAATGCAAAAGGGTCCAAACCCCCCTGATGACTTTGCAATTGAGCTCCAGATACTCCTGCACCATCCTCTCCAGTTATTCACAACATGTTAGACTTGTACTCTGTTCTGCTGGTGCATTGGCTGGTCTAATAAATGTCTGAAACGACTCACAGAAATTGCAATGTGATCTCATGTGGACGTGATTTTTTATCACAAATAATAAAATAGGAATCTGCCTTATTTCTCTGCATATATAAAAAAAAGGGGAACCTAATTTGTGGACCGCAATCTCCATCAAAATAATAATTATAAATGGAGTAACCTATTAATGTGTATTTGCAATAGTACCCAATAGTGGCGTTATAGCTTTAACTGAAGGAAATTTTTTTGAGGGGTAAATTTTACCCGGAGTGGATACACTGAGAAATCCCTCTTTCATTCTAATATGCTAACAACTGGGTATATATCCCCTTTATAGCTAGAGCCAATTAGGGTTGTGCAATAAGTAATAGGCCATACATGCACTTGCACTTTTGTCACTAAGACACTTTAATGGAATTCTCACACACATCAGTCTTGTAATTTTAAATGTGTGTTTCCTTTGAAAAATGGTTAAAAGTTACGTTTTATTTTAGGATCTTGATTTGGGATCTTAAGTTGCCTTTCATAAATTGTGTGACGATACTCCAGCACGCGCGCGTCCCTTTCCAGTGGGGGAAGCATCTGGCCAAATTTACTCTTGTACTGTGAATCTAACAGAGTGGCAACCCAGTAGTCAGCACTCTCCCATGGCACCTGCCTGTGTGACAACAGTCTGGAAATTTAAGATATTTTTATGCCTTCTGCATCCTCCTCTGCTTCCACTTCTTCCTCTGGGACCACCACCTCCTCATGCAGACTATTCAAAGTGTGCTCCAGATTGTAGATGATCGGAATAGTAATGCTGATGACCGTATCATTTGCAAAACTATCTTAGTAGCCATTTCAAAACTGTGCAGAAGAGTGCAGAGGTCCTTCATCTGTGTCCACTCTGCAAGCGTGATTTGCATCACATCTGTACTGCAATACAAAAGGACATACTGCACCCGGACTCGTCGCTGCTGCCACAGTCACAGCAACATGTGCAGGGTGGAATTCCAGCACGTTGGAACGTCGCAAATCAAATGGTTAACCGGTAGGCCAAAAGACCTTTGTAGTGATGCAAGTCGATGACCTGCAGAGTGAGAACATTGGAAGTGAGCACACAGCAACCATGTTTTCTGTAGCAGTGCATCCAGGCCGGGATAGTAGCAGAGAAATTGCTGTACCACCAGGTTGAGGCAGCGAGCCACGTAAGGCACGTGTATGAGGTTACCCCGGCGTAGGGCCGCCACCAGGTTTGCACCATTATCACACACGACCTTCCTTGGCTTCAGATTCAGTGGAGACAGCAATTGCTCTAACTCGGCCTGGATAGCTGTCCACAACCCTTGAGCTGTGTAGTTACGACCTTCAAGCCATATTAATTTGATCATTGCCTGATTACGCTGCCTCATAGCTGTGCAGTACAGAGGTGGGGAGAATTCTATCTGCACTGTTGGAACGCGTGTCTGATTAAGGGAGAAGTTGATGGCACAGGTGGAAGCCCTAGAGGAGGTGGAGGAGCCAGAATCAGTGGAGGAAATGTTAGATATAGAGGTTTGTCCTTCAAGTCTTGGGGATTCAAAGACTTATGGAGCAGCCCCTTGACCACCTGCCCCCACAGCCATCAGAGTCACCCAGTGCCCAGTCAGCGAGATGTAACATCCCTGCCCATGTTTGTTTATCCAGGTGTCAGTGGTGAAATGCACCCTGGCAGTCATAAATTCTTTCAGGGAACAGGTGATGTTGTCAGCAAAATGCTGGTGTAGCGCAGGCATAGCTTTCTTAGAGAAAGAATGGCGACTGGGCAATTGTTACTTGGGGACTGCGATGGCCATCAACTTTCTGAAACCGTCTGTATACAGCAGGGAGAAAGGCAGCATTTCTGTGGACAACAGATTGGAGATGGTGGAGTTCAAGTTCCTAACTTTGGCATATGTAACAGGAAACATTCTTTTATGTGACCACAACTGCAGGACCAAGGGCAGGCGGCTGTGCTGAGAGAGAGTGGTGTAAGGATAACAGGACAAATTGCTGGACTGTGAGTTGCAGACAGAGATGTTATGGTGGATTGACAATGATGTGTTTTGCTAGGCGACACAAAAACAGCAGACATGTTTACTTCCGTAACAGCTGACGGGCTCTCACTCACCTCTACTGTAGAGTGTAGACAAGTGGAGATTCTGTGGCTGGAGACCTGTAAGACTTGGCACAGTGACGGAGGAGGAAGAAGCAGCAGATGTTGTTGACGGGACAGCCAGTGGTTGGTGAGGCCCGCTAGTTGGCATTTTAGAGATTCCTATACTAAAGCATGTTGATCGCGCATGTGCCGGTTCATGCATGTAGTTGTCAAATTATTGCAATTTTTGCCTCTATTGAGTTTTTTCTTGTTTTGCAAATATGCCACCCCTGCGAACTGCACACTTATGTCTGGTGGTGGCCACAACCAGAGTTGGGGCTAAGGATGCAGTGCTTGTTGTGGTTGCATCACTTTATGTCTGTGTGGGAAGACGCAAAGTAACCTCCTCGTTGTAACAATCCTGCTGGCATCACTGCATAGCCTCCCATCCCCCACGCACCAACTTACTTTCTCCTTCAAACCATGCGGTGAAATCTGTCTGTTGCCAGCCCTGAGCTCCATGTGCTATGCCTCTTGTTTTCCTGCTTGCTCTCCATGTTTCCTGACTGTGTGTATAGGGGGGCGGCGCCTGAACTCTCTGGTTCTTATGCAGTCTGGGTGCACCTGGGTAATCTGTCCCTGACCAACCACCTGGAGCCCTTGACTATTTAGTTTCGCCACTCCCACTGAAACATTGCCTGAGCAATGTCTATACTCAGTTAGTATCTCGCTGCTGAGGAAGCCAGGCCCTGTTCTGTGTGTCTCCTTCTCTGGAGGATTACTCTAGTCTTGCTTTGTACCCTGTCTGCCTGCCAGGAGGCTGAATATCCTGGCCCTTGAGTCTTGTTCCCTGTACCTTGTCTGTACTCTGTCTGCCGGCCAGGAGGCAGAATATCCTGGTCCTTGTGTCTTTGTCCCTGTGCCTCTGTCTGAACTCAGTCTTACCTCTGTCTGTCAGTCTCCTTGTTTGTGGTTCCTTCCCTGCCGTGTCTTTCCTTGTGTCCTCTTTATCTGTGCATCTGCACGCTCGCAGCTCTGTCTGCACGGCTCCCTAGCCGCTCTGTCTGCACAGCTCACTAGCTGCTCTGCCTGCTCCGCACTCCTGCGGCTCTGCCTGCTCCGCACTCCTGCTCTGCACTCCTGCGGCTCTGCCTGCTCCGCAGTCCTGCGGCTCTGCCTGCTCCGCACTCCTGCAGCTCTGCCTTCTCCGCACTCCTGCAGCTCTGCCTGCTCCGCACTCCTGCGGCTCTACCTGCTCCGCACTCCTGCGGCTCTGCCTGCTCCGCACTCCTGCGGCTCTGCCTACCTGCACCTCCTGTGTGAACAGGCCCAAACCTGTTCCTTCATACTCCATTCCTTCCTGCCTATATCCATACCTGTACCTCCTATGTGAACAGGTCCAGATCCTATTCCAGCATACACCACTCCCTCCTGCCTACACCTCCTGTGTGAACAGGCCCAAACCTGTTCCTTCATATTCCATTCCTTCCTGCCTAGATCCATACCTGTACCTCCTGTGTGAACAGGTCCAGATCCTGTTCCAGCATACACCACTCCCTCCTGCCTACACCTCCTGTGTGAACAGGCCCAAACCTGTTCCTTCATATTCCATTCCTTCCTGCCTAGATCCATACCTGTACCTCCTATGTGAACAGGTCCAGATCCTGTTCCAGCATACACCACTCCCTCCTGCCTACACCTCCTGTGTGAACAGGTCCAGATCCTGTTCCAGCATACACCACTCCCTCCTGCCTACACCTGCTGTGTGAACAGGTCCCTACCTGCTCCTTTTCATACCACGCCAATCTGTCCTGTGTCTCCAAGCCGTGCCCGCCTGTCCGGTGTCTCCAAGCCGTGCCCGCCTGTCCGGTGTCTCCAAGCCGTGCCCGCCTGTCCTGTGTCTCCAAGCCGTGCCCGCCTGCCCTGTGTCTCAGCCGTGCCTGTCGTGTCCACCTGCCTGCCTTTCTATAGCCTCTGTCAAGGTGTCCTGTTCCCGAGTGGGATCAGCAGCCACAGCCAGACACCACCCTGGAGTGGCACCCGGCAGCTACCTGCCGCACAAGCCTGACCTCACCATCAGAGGCTCCAGTGAAGACCAAGGAAGCTGCCTTAGTTACGCCCCTTCCAGGGTAGTCTGGTTTGTGGCACAGTGGGGCCACAACCCCCCGGCTCGCGCCATTCAGCCAAGGCACGAGCGTGACACTCATCTTCCTCCTCTTCCACTTTCTCTGCTGAGCTGCTCAGCTGCGTACCTCTGGGTCCACACCAAGTTGGATCTACAACTTCATCATCATTCTCTCTGTTTTCACACTCCTCACGCTGAGAGTCACTCTCCTCCTCTTGCTGCCCTGATGTCACATTTCAGTACATGTGTGCCTCTGATTTCTGAGTCTCATCAGGATCATCTCCACCCCCATTGGTTAACGCCTGGTGATGAGGATCTAGATTCTGCTCGGACCCTACTTTCTCCGGTCCCGGATCCAACTTGAAAATATTTTGGGCATCGGTGCAGATGCTTTCCTCCTTTGGATTTTGTGAATCTTTTGGAGTAGACCTCTGATGCCTCTGGAATATAATGTGTGAACAGCTCTGAAGAATGATCCATCTGTGGTTCCCCACAGTTAGTTGGGCATTTGGAAATTTGTGAACAAGGGGGGAAACAATGGTGATTAGCGTGCCACCTCTGAAGATTATACTGTGTGCGATGTTAAGGTGGAGGAAGAGGAGGAGAGGCCACTTATACCCAACAATTTTGATGAGCAAATATAGCCTCCTGATTCCTCACTGCAACACAGTTTTATATCAAATGATTTGGATAAGCAGATAGTGCCTCCTGTACCCCAATATGAGGTCTAATGATTTTTTAAGTGGAAATTTGGCCTTCTGATTTCTCACTGAAACACAGTTTTATCAAAAACAATTTGGAATAGCAAACTGGGCCTCCTGGCTGCACCCCAATATTAGGCCTAGTGATTTTTAAGTGGAAATCTGGTCAACTGATTTCTCACTGAACAACAGTTTTATCACAAGAAATTTGGAATAGCATATGGGGCCTCCTGAGATCTAGTGAGATGCTGTAAGATCGATTTCACACAAGACATGATCCTATCTAGCTGCCAGACAAGTTCACTTGCAGCACTAGCAAGAACGGCTTCTCTCTGAGAAAATGTTGCCAGCAAAGCAAGATGTCAACTTTTTATATCGCCAGGGACATGTGACTTCGGCAGCCAATCACAGTAGACCTTGTGTCATGACATTGTGGATGGTTTCTGCGCCCTGATTGGCTTCTGGAATGTTCACACATCGAGTTATTAATTAAAGAAAAAAAAATTATACGCCGCAGCTCCTCTTACCTAGATACACCCTCTCCCCTCATCAAACACATTCCCCGCTCATCATATAGCACCACTATCCTAGCTAAAGAAATAACAAAAACATTAGTGGAAACGTGATGGTTTATCAATCTGTGACTGGATTTTGCAGACTTTGAGTAAAACCGAACACAAATCCAAATGTGCTACGTTCATGCCGAATTTGAGATTGGCGAACATTTTCCGAACAAGTTCGCTCATCTCTAATAATGACATTGACCATTCTGAAGCTGTTTGATACACTGTGATCTGACACCTTTCTATTACAACCAGCACTAACTTTTTAAACAATTATTGCTATAGAAGCTCTTCTGAAGGATCAGACACAAGTACCGTATATCAATGAGTCACATAAATTTAAAATCTGGCACTCTTTATGATTTAGAATATCTTTATTCCGGTAAAGCAATCCCAACAAGTTCATATTACGTTTCGGTCTTACATATAAACCGTCTTCAGACTGGGATATAAAATAGAGAAAAAAAGAAAAAAATGGGTGCATATATTAATACCCAAACAAAAGACCCTAATTTGGGTATAAACATGATGAAAATCAGTACTATGAAAATTCACGGCAATACATAGTTCCATATACAGTATGTCAATGGTGTAAAAGCAATTAATAGATAAGGATTAGTGATGAGCGAGTATACTCGTTGCTTGGGTTTTCCCGAGCATGCTCAGGTGTCCCCCAAGTATTTTGGCGTACTCGGAGATTTAGTTTGTATCCACGCAGCAGCATGATTTGCTGCTGGACAGCCTGAATACATGTGAGGAATGCCTGTTTGTTAGGGAATCCCCACATGTATTCAAACTGTCTAGCAGCCACAAATAATGCAGCTGCGTCGACACAAACTAAATCTCCAGGCACCCCAAAATACTCGGAGGACACCTGAACATGCTCGGGAAAACCTGAGCAATGAGTATCCTTGCTTATCACTAATAATGATAATCATGGTATCAAAAAAAATGAGCAAAAATTGTGACAAAAAATGTAACAAACATTGTACCATAAATTGAGCAGGTTATGAAAGCAAGGGAGGTATGGAGGTATATTAGAGAAAAGGTTCACAAATATAAAGAAAAGGTTTACAAATGTATTGAATCATGTGGAATGGACAAAAAAGGCTAAAAAAGTTGCTATGTGCTGAATAAAAATACACCAAAGAAATGGTAAACTTACCAGATTGCTGTGATATTCATGCAAAATATAAGCAGTGGGGATTTTCCCTGTGGAAAGCGCTGGTGCAGAGTGATGAAAAGAGGGTTTAAGATGATGCAGCTGTGGAACGCATGAGTGCATGACCACAAGGTAAGTATGTTGCTATCCATTCCGGAGATGCTGTGTATCAGTTGGAGGTTTGAAACGCAGGATGAAAAATGGGAACCAAAGCCAAGAGATTTAAAGAGCCCGATGATGTATAGTGGAGAAGAAATGTCCCATGTCTCGCAACTTTAGAAAAAATAAAGTCCAAAATTCCACTGTACTGGAATTGATTTTCATCATGCTTATACCCAAATTAGAGGCTTTTGTTTGTGTAATAATTAGAGTTGAGCGATACCATCCGATACTTCAAAGTATCGTATCGGATGGTATCGGCCGATCTTTAAAAAAAGTATCGGTATCGCCGATTCCGATACCGGAAGTCCCATTCAAGTCTATGGGACTTCCGGTATCGGAATAAGAAAAACCCTTTCCTGCCCTTGTACAGCCTCTCTGGGGTCTGTACGGGCCTTTCGGGGGGCTGTGCCGGCCTGCCAGGGGGTCTGTGCAGGCTCCGGTGGTCTGTGCCGGCCTGCCGGTGGTCTGTGCAGGCTCCGGGGGGCTGTGCCGGCCTGCCGGGGGGCTGTGCCGGCCTGCCAGGGGGTCTGTGCAGGCTCCGGTGGTCTGTGCCGGCCTGCCGGTGGTCTGTGCAGGCTCCGGGGGGCTGTGCCGGCCTGCCGGGGGGCTGTGCCGGCCTGCCGGGGGGCTGTGCCGGCCTGCCGGTGGTCTGTGCAGGCTCCGGGGGTCTGTGCAGGCATCGTCCGATGGGACTACAAGTCCCATCTGGCGATGCCTGCTACCATGACAGTGATTGACACATTAGCCAATGATGGGACAGTAGTAGTCCCATCATCCGGCTAATGTGTTAAATGTAAAAAAAAAAAAAAAAATTACATGCTACATTCATACTACATACTACATACATGCTACATTCATACTACATGCAACATACATACTACATATATACTACATGCATGCAACATATATACTACATGCATGCTACATACATACTACATGATACATACTACATATATACTACATGCATGCTACATACATACTACATGCTACATGCATGCTACATACATACTACATACATGCTACACATATACTACATACATACTACATATATACTACATGCATGCTACATATATACTACATGCATGCTACATACATACTACATATATACTACATGCATGCTACATACATACTACATGCTACATGCATGCTACATATATACTACATACATGCTACATATATACTACATACATACTACATATATACTACATGCATGCTACATACATACTACATATATACTACATGCATGCTACATACATACTACATGCTACATGCATGCTACATACATACTACATACATGCTACATATATACTACATACATACTACATATATACTACATACATACCACATACATACTACATGCATGCTACATATATACTACATGCATGCTACATACATACTACATATATACTACATACATACCACATACATACTACATACATGCTACATATATACTACATGCATGCTACATACATACTACATATATACTACATGCATGCTACATACATACTACATGCTACATGCATGCTACATACATACTACATGCTACATACATACCACATATATACTACATACATACAATACATTCATACAATACATACATAGACATACAGTACATATAACATAGAGTAACATACTTACCAATACTTGTCACATTGTTCCCCGAAGCCATTGTCGTCTACGGAATAAATATTAACATAACAAACCACAAAAATACTCACCCACGATCCGAAGCAGTCCACGAGTGTGTTCCACGACGATCTTGGGTAGAGAACTGCAGCATCAGCTGATGCTGCCGTTCTCTACGGGCTGCAGGAATCCAATGACGGAAGGTAGGTATCCTTCCGCACTGTATTCCTCCGCCACTTAAAAAAAAAAAAAGTCCCTAGTCTCACTTTATGCCATTGCTGTGTGGGAATTTCCCACACAGCAATGGCATAAAGTGAGACTAGGGACTTTTTTTTTTTTAAGTGGCGGAGGAATACAGTGCGGAAGGATACCTACCTTCCGTCATTGGATTCCTGCAGCCCGTAGAGAACGGCAGCATCATCTGATGCTGCAGTTCTCTACCCAAGATCGTCGTGGGACACACTCGTGGACTGCTTCGGATCGTGGGTGAGTATTTTTGTGGTTTGTTATGTTAATATTTATTCCGTAGACGACAATGGCTTCGGGGAACAATGTGACAAGTATTGGTAAGTATGTTACTCTATGTTATATGTACTGTATGTCTATGTATGTATTGTATGAATGTATTGTATGTATGTAGTATATATGTGGTATGTATGTAGCATGTAGTATGTATGTAGTATGTATGTAGCATGCATGTAGCATGTAGTATGTATGTAGTATGTATGTAGCATGCATGTAGCATGTAGTATGTATGTAGCATGCATGTAGTATATATGTAGTATGTATGTAGCATGCATGTAGTATATATGTAGCATGTATGTAGTATGTATGTGGTATGTATGTAGCATGTAGTATATATGTAGCATGCATGTAGTATATATGTAGTATGTATGTAGTATGTATGTAGCATGTATGTAGTATATATGTAGTATGTATGTAGTATATATGTAGCATGTATGTAGTATATATGTAGTATGTATGTAGTATATATGTAGCATGCATGTAGTATATATGTAGTATGTATGTAGTATATATGTAGCATGCATGTAGTATATATGTAGTATGTATGTAGTATATATGTAGCATGTATGTAGTATGTATGTAGCATGCATGTAGCATGTAGTATGTATGTAGCATGCATGTAGTATATATGTAGTATGTATGTAGCATGCATGTAGTATATATGTAGCATGCATGTAGTATGTATGTGGTATGTATGTAGCATGTAGTATGTATGTAGTATGTATGTAGTATGTATGTAGCATGCAGTATGTATGTAGTATGTATGTAGTATATATGTAGTATGTATGTAGCATGCATGTAGTATGTATGTAGTATGTATGTAGTATGTATGTAGTATATATGTAGTATGTATGTAGCATGTAGTATGTATGTAGTATTTTTTTTTTTTTTTTTTTTTTTTAACATTTAACACATTAGCCGGATGATGGGACTACTACTGTCCCATCATTGGCTAATGTGTCAATCACTGTCATGGTAGCAGGCATCGCCCGATGGGACTTGTAGTCCCATCGGACGATGCTTGCACAGACCCCCGGACATCAGCACAGCCCCCCGGCAGGCCGGCACAGCCCCCCGGCAGGCCGGTACAGACCCCCACAGGGTGCACAGCCCCCCGGCAGGCCGGCACAGCCCCCCGGCAGGCCGGCAGAGACCCCGGGCAGTCCACACAGCCCCCCGGCAGGCCGGCACAGCCCCCCGGCAGGCCGGCAGAGACCCCCGGAAGGCCCGAAATGACGGCGCATCATGATGCGCACACACCGCGCATCATGATGACGTCAGGCCGTCAATCAACTGAACTTCCGATTCCGATGCCGAATTCCGATATTGAAAAAATATCGGAAGTCGGTATCGGAATTCCGATACAGCAAGTATCGGCCGATACCCGATACTTGCGGTATCGGAATGCTCAACACTAGTAATAATCTATGCACCTATTTTTTCTTTGTTTCTCTATTTTATATCCCAGTCTGAGAAAGGTCTATATGTAATGCCGCCTCCAAAATTGCAACATGTTGCATTAGCCGCACCCAGCCGCACAAGCCGAAATTATGCATGCGTAGTCAAACACGGCTGAAAGCATACAAACGCATATACCTGTGTCCACAATGTTAAAGATAGGAAAACACGACGCATACACATGTATGCGGCAGAAATGCTGCGGACAGAACCGCAAATGAGAAACCAGCCTAAGACTGAAACGTCATATGAACTTGTTGGGATTGCTTTACCTGAATAAATATATTCTAAATCATAAAGAGTGCCAGATTTGAAATTTATGTGATTAAGGAGTAGTATCCTTTCTGAGCACCTTTCTCTAAGAAAATATGTAGTGATGTGTACCCTATGTTATTATATCAATGAGTCATTGAGCACCCTTGACCCTGCTGGCTATTTGCCAGCTCTCCTTCTTGGAACACTTTAGTTAGGCAGTAGCCACTGTATAGCAGGAACATCTCACAAGACCTGCTCTTGTGCCTGAGTTTCTTAAGCGTGGTTATTTTTCCTTGTTTCAACACATAACTACAGTGGTGAAATTAGGGATTTGATACACGGCCGAATTTCCAAATTTTACCACCTACAAAGAATGGATAGGTCTGTAATTATTATCATAGGCACACTTCAACTTGGAGATGCTAGATCTTAAAAAAAATCCAGAAAATCATATTGTATGATTTAAACATAATTAATTTGCATTTTATTGCATGAAATAAGTATTTGATGTAATAGAAAAACAGAACTTAACATTTGGTACAGAAACCTTTGTTTGCAATTACAGAGGCCAGACGTTTCCTGTAGTTTTTGACCAAGTTTGTGCACACTGCAGCCTGGATTTTGGCCCACTCCTCCATATAGATCGTCTCCAGATCTTTCAGGTTTGCTAACTCTGACCTGACTTCGTCTCTGGCCTTTGGTATATCGGCTTTTGTCTGGTTTTAACCTTCTGGCGCTCCGCTGACTCTGAGCTTGGTATTTCCCTTTGTACTGCAAGACTCTATAGGTTTTGACCCAGCTTGTTTGACTATTCTGCTTCCACCTGGTGGTAGCCTCACTGTAGCACTGCAGGTCTGCTCTTGGAGTCCTGCTGTCCTCCCTCCACTCTATTGCCATCTAGTGGAGCTTGCAGCTCCCTGCATAGCTGCAATGTGACACCATGAAGGCACCAACTGCAGTACCTCATTCAAATATTCTGAACAAATAAAACTTGTGGTACTCCTACACTCATAAATGTTCTATACAGTACAAAGCCTGCAAACACTTACAAGCAAGGTCATCCATACATCCTTGAAGGCACCAACTGTAGTACTTCATTCAAACATTCTGAACAAAGTATAGTTATGTCCTCCTACACTCATAAAGGCATTGATCACAGTGCAAAGCCAAGAAAAAAATATAAACAGGCTCATACATAGACTCTTGAATGCAGCAACTAGAGGGCCTAATAAAAATATTAAGAAAGTGCAGATGATGTGCTCCTACACTCGAAAAGCTCAAAACCAAGCGCCGAGCCATGAAAAAATGATAAGGAGAGTAATAAAGTCATCTATAGACCCTTGAAGGCAATAACTAAAGGGCCTCATTCAAATATTGAAGATTAAAACACTTTATGTGCTGCTGTCATCTGGTGGTGTGGAAAAGTTGGGGCTAATCCAAGCTTTGGTTATTTTTATCAGAGTGAGCCTGTCAGCGTGGAGCCATGGGTCTGTCTGTTCTGTTATTCTTTTAAGTAACTCTGCCACGGTGTGCGGTTTGTATCTATAATAATAAATGCCCTAAGCAGCTTCCGGTTGTAACAACTTCCGTCCAGTTGTAACCGGTGACGTCACCACACACACACGCACGTTAACCCTCAACACACCACACCGCCTCAACACACACTCCTCTCACCTTTCACCTCCACTCATGTCCACTCACTCTTTCACTCCACATACGTTCCTTTCTCTCACTCCGTTTCTCATACTCACACCGTCATCGTCGCTGCCCCGACATCTTCCTCCGCCGCCGCGATCCAGGATCCAGACGTTCTCCAGGCCGCCGACATCGGGATCCAAAAAGATGGCGTCGGCGAAATCTCGCGAGATTACGCCGACGCCATTTTGGATCCCGATGTCGCCCATGCCAGCGACATGTTGTTGCGGCGACGCCATCTTGAATATCGCGGGACTTCACGAAATCCAAGATGGCGTCCCGCAAGAACATGTCGGCGGCCTGGAGAACGTCTGGATCCTGGATCGTGGCGGCGGAGGAAGATGTCGGGGCAGCGACGATGACGGTGTGAGTATGAGAAACGGAGTGAGAGAAAGGAACGTATGTGGAGTGAAAGAGTGAGTGGACATGAGTGGAGGTGAAAGGTGAGAGGAGTGTGTGTTGAGGCGGTGTGGTGTGTTGAGGGTTAACATGGCAAGAGGTGTGAGGCTGTGTGCACACGCTGCGGATTTTGCTGCGGTTCCGCAGCGGTTTTGGCCGCTGCGGACCCGCAGCAGTTTTTGCTGCGGTGTACAGTACCATGATTCCCTATGGGAATCAAAAACCGCAGTGCAGACGGTGCGGAATTTTCCGCACGGATAATCTGCGGTTTTCAATCCGCAGAAAGAATTGACATGTCAATTCTTTCTGCGGATTCTCCTGCGGTTTGCCATCTCCTCTATTGAGGAGATGAAAAACCGCAGGGCAAAACCGCAGAGAAATCCACAGGTAAAACCGCAGGTCTTTTGACCTGCGGTTTCACCTGCGGATTTTACAAAATCCGCGCGGATGAATCCGCACCTAATCCGCAGCGTGTGCACACAGCCTTAACGACGTCGGCGAAATCTCGCGAGATTTCGCCAACGCCATCTTGCATTCGTGAAATTGCGTCATTTACCTCACGCCGACTTGCTGTGCGGACGCTTGGCATTGCCTGTACCACCATAACTACTGCTGCCTTGGTCCTATGCCTGTTTACTGCCGGTGACTAATTACAGGGCCAATTTGCCTATACCGCCATAACTACTGCTGCCTTGCTACTCTGCCGGTGTCTAATTACAGGGCTAATTTGCCTCTACCGCCATAACTACTGCTGCCTTGCTCCTCTGCCGGTGTCTAATTACAGGGCTAATTTGCCTCTACCGCCATAACTACTGCTGCCTTGCTCCTCTGCCGGTGTCTAATTACAGGGCTAATTTGCCTCTACCGCCATAACTACTGCTGCCTTGCTCCTCTGCCAGTGTCTAATTACAGGACCAATTTGCCTATACCGCCATAACTACTGCTGCATTGCTCCTCTGCCGGTGTCTAATTACAGCGCTAATTTGCCTATACCGCCATAACTACTGCTGCCTTGCTCCTCTGCCGGTGTCTAATTACAGGGCTAATTTGCCTCTACCGCCATAACTACTGCTGCCTTGCTCCTCTGCCGGTGTCTAATTACAGGATCAATTTGCCTCTACCGCCATAACTACTGCTGCATTGCTCCTCTGCTGGTGTCTAATTACAGGGCCAATTTGCCAATACCGCCATAACTACTGCTGCCTTGCTCCTCTGCTGGTGTCTAATTACAGGATCAATTTGCCTCTACCGCCATAACTACTGCTGCCTTGCTCCTCTGCCGGTGTCTAATTACAGGGCTAATTTGCCTCTACCGCCATAACTACTGCTGCATTGCTCCTCTGCTGGTGTCTAATTACAGGATCAATTTGCCTCTACCGCCATAACTACTGCTGCCTTGCTCCTCTGCCGGTGTCTAATTACAGGATCAATTTGCCTCTACCGCCATAACTACTGCTGCATTGCTCCTCTGCTGGTGTCTAATTACAGGGCCAATTTGCCTATACCGCCATAACTACTGCTGCCTTGCTCCTCTGCCGGTGTCTAATTACAGGGCCAATATGCCTCTACCGCCATAACTACTGCTGCCTTGCTCCTCTGCCGGTGTCTAATTACAGGGCCAATTTGCCTCTACCTCCATAACTACTGCTGCCTTTCTCCTCTGCCGGTGTCTAACTACAGGGCCAATTTGCCACTACCACTTCATAACTACTGCTGGGCAATTACAGGATCAATTAGTATCTGTTTACTCTACAATACTCCAGGACGCCTTCTTCACTGCCAGATAACTGCCAAATAGACTCCTTTACCAGTGCCAACATGAGTTATAACAAAAAGTATGCCAATGCCAGTGAAAGGAAAGCAGCTTTAGCACTATGACAAAAACAACGCCGTGCTAATGAGACTCCTGAGGAAAAACACCATCGCCTTGAGAAGATTAAGGCTTATAAACACCGTCGCCTCACACACGAATCCCCTAACTCTAAATCCATAAGATTGGCTGAAGAAGCCTCTGCACGCCGTCACCGCCGACAACAGACGGCCTCTTCCTCATCATTATTATTAGACTCACAACAGGATGCTTCCACATCAGCATGTGGAACAATTTACTGCTACACTTCATCCCATATGCCGTTCACTGACATAACTAATCAGCAATCTGTTTCTGCCCTATCAATACCACCATTCAATACCGATGCACAGTATGCCAATGCCAGTGAAAGGAAAGCAGCTTTAGCACTACGACAAAAACAACGCCGTGCTAATGAGACTCCTGAGGAAAAACAGCATCGACTTGACAAGATTAAGGCTTATAAACGCCGTCGTCTCACACACGAATCCCCTAACTCTAAATCTATTACATTGGCTGAAGAAGCCTCTACACGCCATCACCGCCAACAACAGACGGCTTCTTCCTCATCATCTATAATAATAAATGCCCTAAGCAGCTTCCGGTTGTAACAACTTCCGTCCAGTTGTAACCGGTGACGTCACCACACACACGCACATGTTAACCCTCAGCACACCACACCGCCTCAACACACACTCCTCTCACCTTTCACCTCCACTCACGTCCACTCACTCTTTCACTCCACATACGTTCCTTTCTCTCACTCCGTTTCTCATACTCACACCGTCATCGTCGCTGCCCCGACATCTTCCTCCGCCGCCGCGATCCTGGATCCAGACGTTCTCCAGGCCGCCGACATGTTCTTGCGGCGACGCCATCTTGGATTTCGTGAAATCCCGCGAGATTCAAGATGGCGTCGCCGCAAGAACATGTCGCTGGCGTGGACAACTCGGGATCCAAAAAGATGGCGTCGGCGAAATCTCGCGAGATTACGCCAACGCCATTTTGGATCCCAATGTCGTCCACGCAGGCGACATGTTCTTGCGGCGACGCCATTTTGGATCGGCAAAATCCCGCGATAGTCAAGATGGCGTCGCCGCAAGAACATGTCGCCGGCGAGGACGACGTCGGGATCCAAAATGGCGTCGGCGAAAACTCGCGAGATTTCGCCGACGCCATTTTGGATCCCGACATCGTCCACGCCGGCGACATGTTCTTCCAGCGACGCTATCTTGACTATCACGGGATTTCACAATACTCAAGATGGCGTCGCCGCAAGAACATGTCGCCGGCGTGGACAACGTCTGGATCCAGGATGGCGCCGGCGGAAGAAGATGTCGGGGATCGTGGAGCAGCGGCGATGATGGCGTGAGTATGAGAGACGGAGTGAGAGAAGGGGTCGTATGTGGAGTGAAAGAGTGAGTGGAGATGGTGAAAGGTGAGAGGAGTGTGTGTTGAGGAGTGTGTGTGTTGAGGGTTAACATGGCAAGAGGTGTGATGCTATCGCATCCTCCCGATGCGATAGCATCGGGCCATAATCTAGTCTTAGATAAATTTGCTTCAACAGAGCCTGTTTCCATTTTGCTGAGGCAGTGCTGCAGAAGTTCCAGCTTCTGGGTGATGTGGATGATGTGCTCTGAGATAACACATCAGAGATGTAGTATGCGAAGGAGCAAGAGGGGGTGCAGTAACTTATGTTTGATGTTGAGGAAACCCTGATAGAATAGGGCCAGCAATCCTCGGCATTGGGAGCACATGTGCCATGCCAGGGTGGGACTCATCTTCAGCATCGACATTGTTCACCAGTGTGGCATAAGGGAAATGTAATGTCCCTGGCCACAAGCGCTTGTCCATGTGTTGGTCGTTAAGTGAACAATCACAGTAATCGCATTGGTAAGGGCACTGTTGATGTTCCTGGACACATGCTGGTATAAGGCAGGGATGCCACACCAGGAGAAGAAGTGGCAACTGGGGACCGAGTACCGAGGGATGGCAGAAATCCTTTGTGTCAACAAGCCTAAACAGCAACATTTCCACGACAAACAGTCTGGAAATGTGCCCGTTTAGCCTTTGGGCTTGTGGGTAGGTGTGTTGCTGCAAACTCTTTCATTCCAAGGCCTGGGGTAGGGATAGCTGAACGCTGTGATAGGACAAGGATTTGGAAGTGCCTGATGATCATGCACCAGATTATGCAAAGACAGGTGCAGGGTGAGAGGCACCTACGCCAGTGTAATGTACAGGGGATTGGGAAGCACCTAGCACAAGGGAAGTAGCAGTGGTGTCACCTGCTGGCACCAATCGTGGACTCAGGCCCACAAAGTCCGGTGCTTAGATGACATGTACTTGATCAGGCTGGTAGTGGTAAGGCTCTTAGTGTTCATCCCCCTGCTGATTTTGTTATGGCACAGGTTGCAAATGACCATTTTTTTGTCTCAGAACTCTGTTTAAAAAAGTCCCAGACTGAGGAGAACCTAACCTTTTGATGGAGAAATTCAGGCGTGTTAGTTCTCTGCGGAACAGTTGCCTGTCTTCTCTCTCTGGTCACCCCACTGCCTCTTCATGCATGTTTCAGGGCTGCCGATTCCTCCCCCTCAGCACTGCTTGCTTCACTCTGCATGCCAGATTCCGAAGTTGAGTTAGTGACTTTGTCATCCACCATTTGTCTTCCACTGCTATACCCTGGTCCTCCTGACTTGGTTACTTATTAACAACCTGACTTATCGGCAATTGTGTCTCATCATAATCTACCTCCTTAGACAAAAATTGCCATCTCCCTGTCTTCTTCTTTTGGCTTTGGTTGCTCTACATTTTGTGCATCACTAAACAGCATCTCCTCCTCTTGGAACATGCAACGTGAGAGGCAACAGTCAATAAGTGATGTTGTAAAGAGCTTCTTGGAATGTCCTAGTGTGGGATCACTAGTCTCCTGGGACTCATCATGGTGGCTGGAAGGATGATCAGAGTGTGGATTAAGTGATCCAGATTGTTGACTGGTGAGACTGGACCATGTGGAAGACTGGATGGTGCTGCCATGCATGCTGGAGGCATTATCTACTATCCAACTGACCACCTGTTTGCACTGCTCTGGCTTCAGAAGTGGTGTACCGTGCCTCCTTGTAAAGTGAGGCAGGAACCTATGTGTCATGGATGGCTGTGTGTCCCATGGCCTCGGCATCTGTGTGCACCATCATCAGCACTTCCACTTCTCTATTCCTTACTGCTAGTCTTACGCATTTTCTAATTGCTAGGTCTCTTGAAACGAAGTTTATTTTTAATGTAAAAAAAAAATTGGTCACCTCCAGCTGTGAAATCTGTTTCTTGGAGTTTAATACCACAATTATGTAGCACTAATCCATAATTCTTTAAGGATGAGCAATTGAATCTAGAAAAAATGTTCAACGCTTTTTGTGACTGTTATATACCACAGAAATGTACCACAAAGCATGTAAAACTTTATGGATGAGTATTTGAATCTAGAAAAAAAATTTCAATGCTTTTTTGGAGTCTTATATAACATTGAAATGTACCACAGAGCACGTAATACTGTATGGATGAGTAATTCAATCCAGATATATTTTTCAACGCTTTTTTGAGTGCTATATACCGACAAATTGTGCCACAAAGCACGTAATACTCTATGGATAAGTAATTGAATCCAGAAAAAAATTTAAAATCTTCAAATCTTTTTCTGAGTGTTATATAACACAGAAATGTACCACAAAGCATGTAATACTCTATGGATGAAAATATGGTAAATTTTCCACCCCTCCCAAAGAAAAATGTGGTCACGAGCAGCAGATATACAGTCATGGCCAAAAGTATTGACACCCCTGCAATTCTGTCAGATAATATTCAGTTTCTTCCTGAAAATGATTGCAAACACAAATTCTTTGGTATTATTATCTTCATTTAATTTGTCTTAAATGAAAAAACACAAAAGAGAATGAAGCAAAAAGCAAAACATTGATCATTTCACACAAAACTCCAAAAATGGGCCGGACAAAAGTATTGGCACCCTCAGCCTAATACTTGGTTGCACAACCTTTAGCCAAAATAACTGCGACCAACCGCTTCCGGTAACCATCAATGAGTTTCTTACAATGCTCTGCTGGAATTTTAGACCATTCTTCTTTGGCAAACTACTCCAGGTCCCTGATATTTGAAGGGTGCCTTCTCCAAACTGCCATTTTTAGATCTCTCCACAGGTGTTCTATGGGATTCAGGTCTGGACTCATTGCTGGCCACCTTAGAAGTCTCCAGTGCTTTCTCTCAAACCATTTTCTAGTGCTTTTTGAAGTGTGTTTTGGGTTATTGTCCTGCTGGAAGACCCATGACCTCTGAGGTAGACCCAGCTTTCTCACACTGGGCCCTAAATTATGCTGCAAAATTTGTTGGTAGTCTTCTGACTTCATAATGCCATGCACACGGTCAAGCAGTCCAGTGCCAGAGGCAGCAAAGCAACCCCAAAACATCAGGGAACCTTCGCCATGTTTGACTGTAGGGACCGTGTACTTTTCTTTGAATGCCTCTTTTTTCTCCTGTAAACTCTATGTTGATGTTTTTGCTCTAAAAGCTCTACTTTTGTCTCATCTGACCAGAGAACATTCTTCCAAAATGTTTTAGGCTTTTTCTGGTAAGTTTTGGCAAACTCCAGCCTGGCTTTTTTATGTCTCGGGGTAAAAAGTGGATCTCCTACCTGGGTCTCCTACCATACAGTCCCTTTTCATTCAGATGCCGACGGATAGTACAGGTTGACACCGTTGTACCCTCAGACTGCAGGGCAGCTTGAACTTGTTTGGATGTTAGTGGAGGTTCTTTATCCAACATCCGCACAATCTTGCGTTGAAATCTCTTTTCAATTTTTCTTTTCCGGCCACATCTAGGGAGGTTAGCCACAGTGCCATGGGCTTTAAAATTCTTGATGACACTGCGCACGGTAGACACAGGAACATTCAGGTCTTTGGAGATGGACTTGTAGCCTTGAGATTGCTCATGCTTCCTCACAATTTGGCTTCTCAAGTCCTCAGACAGTTCTTTGGTCTTCTTTCTTTTCTCCGTGCTCAATGTGGTACACACAAGGACACAGAACAGAGGTTGAGTCAACTTTAATCCATGTCAACTGGCTGCAGGTGTGATTTAGTTATTGCCAACACCTGTTAGGTGCCACAGGTAAGTTATAGGTGCTGTTAATTACACAAATTAGAGAAGCATCACATGATTTTTCGAACAGTGCCAATACTTTTGTCCACCCTCTTTGTTATGTTTGGTGTGGAATTGTATCCAGTTTGGCTTTAGGACAATTCTTTTTGTGTTTTTTCATTTAAGACAAACTAAATGAAGATAATAATACCAAAGAATTTGTGTTTGCAATCATTTTCAGGAAGAAACTGAGTATTATCTGACAGAATTGCAGGGGTGTCAATACTTTTGGCCATGACTGTATATATATATATATAACAATGGCCAGCAAATCCTAAGCCCTGCCTAGAGACTGTATTCTGCCACTCTTCATGCTATTGCAACTGTCTCTCCCTAAGCTAAATTCAGAATGTATCTGATGCAAACAACAAAGCTTAGATTTAGCCCTTACAAAGGCTGTTTGCATGATGGTTCAGAAATAGGCACCAGTATCAATGCTAGAGGATTCTGGTCATTCAACTGTGCACACACAGCCCTAGAAAAGCGCTCTCTACCTCCAATAAGAACTCTCCCTGACCTGTGCAATGTCATCTGTGGCGCCTGTCCTTATATAAGCCCTGGATTGGGTAAGCCAATCACAGTAATGCCACTACCAAGATGACTAGAGCATTACAGTGACTCACAGGCAATTCCTGCATGCTTATTGGCTGTGTAACAGGTGCCAAACATGTGGGACGGGGATTTGAATTTCAAATTCGAGCATCGGCTAATGCTCGCCGAGTCCCAAGCACATTTGAGCACTCAGATACCCGAGTGATATCCGAGTGTCACTGAGAACATTTGCTCATCCCTATTGGTTGCTGCATGCAAAAGGTAAAAAGTAAACTCAACAATTCAGCCACCCAGGGCTTTTTCAAGTGAAATGTAGTAAAGGTGCCTTGATTTAATTATTTTTTCAGTGATCTGGCAATATTGTGGGGAGTTGCACAAAAATTGCACAAATCACGGAGTGGTGAATGGGAGTATTCTTCATAGGCAAGGTTTCCAAACTGATTAACAGCTATGTGTTTTGGCCACTAAAACTGCTCATTTGCAAAACCATGTGGCTACTAGCAATCAATAAACTTAATAGCAAAGCCACAAAAAGAGGTCTAAAAATCCTCCAAAAATCCAAGAATTAATACAGCAAAAAAGAGGCAGCAGTGTGCACCTGTGTTGCCGCCATCTTTACTATATGGGTTTGCTGCATCCTGAGAGTGCATTAGTTCTAAGACCTGAGCAGGTAAACACTGCTGTCTCGTTTTTGCAGTATTAATACTAGAAATCAATCTAAAATCTGTTCTTCTTTGCAATAACACAGCATATTAGCTCAGCTAATATTAGCAAGTAAAGTGGTCTCCTGAATCAATTTTACCTAGGCACCCAAATCCAACACTGGAAACAGTGGACAAAATGCTGATGTTGCTTTCAATTGCATTTTTTGTCATGACGTTAAGGTTGTCACTTAGCTCAGAATTTTAGGTCACTTTGACATTATGCAATTTTCCTTTCACAGATCCTTCTTACTTGAAAACAAAAGAAGAATATGAGATGATGAAGACACAGAGCAACTTTTCCAGGATAGCTCAGGTGTGCTGCAAGCATTATTTGCTATTGTTTCACCAAGTCTTCCTTATTCAATATGGGTGAAATATTTGCGCAGCTATTTGTACAGCTGTTGTACTATGTCATTTCTGAGGCATAAGGTCACTCACAGCACAAACATTGTCTAACATTTACAATTGTAACTTCTACGCTGGTGCCATAATGTATTTACATTACTCATTATTGGTCATTTTGATTTGCTTGATACATGGCATTATTTTCCTTGAACAAAAATTCCATCCATGTGTTGTATTCTTATATTGCAAATCTCGCATGTATATGATCTGCGACAGAATCTGAGGCTCTCAGTTTAAAGTGACATGAATCAGCACAACAGCTAGTCTGTAAAATGGAATAAATACCAATGTTTCCCTTTAAACCTTTGCCGACACGGGCAGTTTTCATTTTTCAGCTTATGGTTGTTCCTCCCATTTTACCAAGAGCCAAAACTTTTTTTTACTTTTAGGCTATAGCCACACTATCAGTATTTGTTCAGTATTTTTTCTCAGCATTTGTAAGCCAAAACCAGGAGAGGAACAATCAGAGGACAAGGTATAATAGAAACAAGTACACAAATTCTGCTTGTTTGACCCACTCCGGTTTTTGGCTTACAAATACTGGTGTGAAATACTGACTAAATACTGATAGTGTGACCATAGCCTTAAGCAAGATGTATAAGGATTCATTTTTGCAGGATGAATTGTGGTTCTGAATAACACCATGTATCCCTGAAAAGCGAGAGAAAATTGCGATATGATGAAAAAACACATTTCCTCCATTGTTTGCGTTTTATTTTATGCTGTTCAGTGTGCAGTAAAAATGATCTGGCAACAAGGAGAAATGAGCAAATGTGTTCGGAAAACATTTGCCAATTTCAAATTCAGCATAAAAGTAGCACATTCAGATTTGTGTTCTATTTCACAAGCATGTTTACTCAAAGTAGGCAAAATTCGGTCACAGTTCGGAATATCATCGCGTTTCCACTAATGCTTTTGTTATTTCTTTGGCTAGGATAGTGGTGCTGTATGATGAGAAGTATATGATGAGGGAACGGAGTGTGGAGAGGTTAGAAAAGCGGCACGTTCTTTTTTTTCCCCCTTAACTTTATGTGCGTTGATTCCAGCAGCCAATCAGGGCACAGACACCATCCACAATGTCATGGCACAAGGTCTTCTGTCATTGGTTGCATGAGTCACATGTCCCTGGCCATAAAAAAAGCGGACATTTTGTTTTGCTGGCGCCATCTGCATAGTGTCACAGTACAGAAAAGCCACTCTTGATAGTGCTGCAAGTAAACTTGTTCGTTAGTTATATAGGATCCTGTCCTGTGTGAAATCGATCTTCCAGCATCTAACTAGATTGTGCGAAAACTGAGTGGCAGTCTCCGGATGCCCCCTTTGCTACTCCAAATCGTTTGTGATAAAACTCTGTTTCAATGAGAAATCAGAAGATTTCCACTTAAAAATCATTAGATCTAATATTGGGGTGCAGCCATGATGTCGATTAGCAATTCCAAATCATTTATGATCAAACTATGTTTCAGAGACAAATCAGAAGGCCAGATTTAACCCATTCATGAGCGAAGGTATTTTCGGTTTTCCGCTTTCGTTTTTTGCTCCCCTTCTTCTCAGAGTTAATACTTTTTTTATTTTTCCATCAATATGGCCATGTACTTGAACGACACCATTGATTTTTCCATATCATGTACTCAAAAATGGGGAAAAATTCCAACTGTGGTGACATTGCAAAAAAAAGTGAAATTCCACAACGGTTTGGCGGATTTTTTTTACCATGTTCACCAAATGCTAAAATTGACCTGTCATTATGATTCTACAAGTCATTATGAGTTCATAGACACCAAACATGTTTAGGTTCTTCTTTATTTAAGGGGTGAAAAAAATATCCAAAGTTTTTTAAAAAAATAGTGCCATTTTCCAAGACCCGTAGTGTCTCCTTTTTTGTGATTTCGGGTTGCGTGACGGCTTATTTTTTACATGCCTAGCTGACATTTTTATTGGTACCGTTTTTGTCGGCTGTTATTGCATTTTAATGCAATGTCGCGGCGACCAAAATTACGTGATTCTGGCCTTTTGACTTTTTTCTCCCTACGCTGTTTAGCGATCAGGTTAATCGTTTTTTTATTGATAGATCAGGCGATTCTGAATGCAGCGATACCAAATATGTGTTTGTTTATTTTTGTATTATTTTATTTTGAATGGGGTGAAAGGGGGGGTGATTTAAACTTTTAGCATGCTTCAATAGTCTCCATGGGAGACTAGAAGCTGCCACAGCCCAATCGACTCTGCTACATATAGGCAATGATCAGATCGCCTACATGTAACAGAATTGTTGACTTACTATGAGCGCCGTCCACCGGATGACGCTCACAGCAATCTGGCACTGACAACCATAGAGGCTCCAGGAAATCTCTGGTTGTCATGCCAACCCACCCATGACCTGCAATCATGTGACGGGGGTCATGGGAGGGAAGATTTACCCCTTCACGACCAATGACGCCACATAGGCATCTTCAAAACTGGTACCAATCTGACCAGTGACGCCTATGTGGCATCATGACTTTAAAGCCCCCTGCGGTCGGGTGACCTACGTCACTGAAAGGTCACCCGACCCGCAGATACAGGGGCTTTGTACTTCACCACGGGGGGCGTGGCTTCGCCCCCATGTGGCTACGATCGCTCAGATTGGCTGTTAAAAGTGAAACAGCCAATCAGAGCGATAGTAATATTTCATCAATGAAAATTGATGAAATATTACAATCCAGCCATGTCTGACACTGCTGTAGCATCGGACATGGCTGGTGACACCGATCTGACCCCCCCCACCGTGTTGTGAATTCATTCTCTGGTTCACGAGTTGTGAGTTCTCCTTCCAGACTCCCTCTGGTGGTAACAGGAGGTAGTGAGGCTGATTTGATCGGTGGAGATCTGCCACCTGAGAATGAGGATGACAATTGGACCTCAGGCGTCTCAGATTGGATTTAAGACAGCCGACGCCCTATTCAGTTGCTGGTGATTCCTTCTGGCTTGTCAGCTCTTGGTTTTCAGCTGTGTTCCAGTCATCTAAAGCTAAGTTTTTCTGCTAATGTTCACACTTGATTTTGTTGGTTTATTCAGTTTTTTGGTGTGGTCAGCCAGCCCCGGCTGGGGGCTGTGCTGAATTTCCACTCTTATTTATCAGTATTTTGCCAGTTTGCTTTTTTTCCCTTACTAGTTTGGTCTCTTTTTGCTCTGTCTCAGAATATTTCAGAGTGCTGATATAGTGGGAGAAGTCTAGTGACTTCAGGGTTAATTTTGCTATCAGAAGTGTTGGACATTATTTTTGTAGGGTTTTTTGCAGGTTGCAGACAGTGTCTTTCCTTTCCTTTCCTCTCTAGTTAGTTTGGGCCCCATCGTTTGCTCAGCCTATTTTCCTGCCTGTGTTTGTGCCTTCATCTTGTTTCACCGTCAATACATGTGTGGGTGCTATCTATTCCTTTGGGGTCTGCTCTGGGGCAGTTAGTTTTCCCCTTTTCATGCTTCAGGCTTATTTAGTCCTCCGGCTGTGACGAAGCGTCTAGGAACATCGTAGGTACGCTCCACGGCTGCTGCTAGTTGTGTGGTAGGATCAGGGATCTGCAATCTGCATAGTTACCAACCTCTCTAGTTTTCTGTGACTTAGCTTGTTTTGCTTTTCTCTCCTCGGTGACCCATTCATAACACCACCGGTTAACGGGGGCGATCTGCCCCCTGCCACTGAAAGGCAGTGGCGATGTGCCGCCTCTGTCATCATCTGCCCCCCGCCTTCCCTCCACTCCCCCTCTTTCTGATCGACCCCCCTCCCACCCCCCAGTACTCACCGAGTGCCGCTATGGCTCCCGGTGTCCCGGTGTCCCGGACCATGGGCGCCGCCATATTGGAAAATGGCGAGCGCATGCGCAGTGCGCCCGCCGGCTGCAATTTCCTTTCATACATTTTGATCACTGTGATAAACTCTCACAGTGATCAAAATAGAATGAAAAGTAAATAAACCCCCCGTTTATCACCCCCATAGGCAGGAACAACTAATAAAGAAATGATTTTTATTTTTATTTTTCCTTTAGAGTTAGGGTTAGGGTTGGAAAGAGGGTTAGGGTTAGGGTTGGAACGAGGGTTAGGGTTGCAAAGAGGGTTAGGGTTAAGGTTGGAAAGAGGGTTAGGGTTAGGATTGGAAATAGGGTTAGGGTTGGAAATAGGGTTAGGGTTAGGGTGGAATAAGGGTTAGGGTTGGAATTAGAGTTAGAATTAGGGTTAGGGTTGGAATTAGGGTAAGGGTTGGAATTAGGGTTAGGGTGGAATAAGGGTTAGGGTTGGAATTAGAGTTAGAATTAGGGTTGGAATTAGGGTTAGGGTTGGAATTAGGGTTAGGCTTGTGGTTAGGGCTATGGTTAGTGTGGGGATTAGGGTTAAGGGTGTGTTGGGGTTAGGGTTATGGTTAGGGTTGGGATTAGGGTTAGGGATGTGTTGGGGTTAGGGCTGTGGTTGGGGGTGTGTTGGGGTTAGGGTTGAAGTTCGAATTGAGGGGTTTCCACTGTTTAGGCACATCAGCGGGTCTCCAAATGCGACATGGTGCAACCATTGATTCCAGCCAATTTTGCGTTCAAAAAGTCAAACGGTGCTCCCTCCCTTCCAAGCCCCGACGTGTGCCCAAACAGTGGTTTACCCCAACATATGGGGTATCAGCATACTTAGGAAAAATTGCACAACAATTTTGGGGGTCTAATTTCTCCTGGTACCCTTGGGAAAATAAAAAATTGGGGGCTAAAAAATTATTTTTGTGGAAAAACATTTTTTTTTTATTTTCACGTCTCTGCATTATAAACTTCTGTGAAGCACTTGGGGGCCAGCATTTAGAGCGCTGAATTGAAGTTTCAATTAAGACCTGGTGGTTATGGGAGCGGTGTAAGCCTTCTTTGCTGGGAGCCCTGTTACCTCATGCAACAGCTACAAATCAGTTTCAAAAAGTACTATTGGTAGAAAAATGTAAGGAAAGTAACACAGGTAGTTGACTGCTCAATTGACTCACAAGTAGAACATTTTATAATGGCACAGAAGGAGTCAGCCATGGGCCATGCATGAGGTGTCAGGGTCTGGGTCAGCATTTCCAGCTGAATTGAGGTATCAATGAGAATCTGGTGGTTAAGGGAGTTGGTCTAAGTCTTCCTTGCTGGGAGTCCTGATACCTCATGGAACACCTCCATTTTTTCCCAGCCACAGTCAGATGACATAAATATCACTTTCATACCACTTTCATACAGTACTATTGGTAGAAAAAAGTAAGGATAGTAAGTAACACAGGTAGTAGAGTGAAAGTAAGTGCAGGTCTGCCTGTCTGGGAGCCCTACTTCTACAAGGAATTCCCCAGATGGAGATGCAACTTGTAGTATCCACATTTCAAAAAAATTATTGTCAAACAGCAATAAAGTGGCATAAATTTCCACACAGTATAATAGGCCTCTGATACACCTTCCAGTATAGGCAACCCACCAGATGGAGACCTAACTTTTTTTTTATAATATATTTCTTTATTGAAGAAAAATGTAGCAACAATACAGCTAATGAGTACTTTTCAAGTAAGAATGTAGGTGTTAGACAAGCAGTATATGGCAGAAATTAAGAGGTTTGACTAACAGACTCAAACCAAATAGTACAACAAAATTAACAGTAAAACTTTGCATTGGTACAGGGACATGCAGAGATAAATAAATGATTGTTATCTAGTATATATATTAGACAAAGTAGGGTCCTTTAGAAGCTTTGTTTGGGGCTTGAACAGAAAGGGAAGTGTGAATGAGGGGGATATAAATGTCTAAATAGCCAAGATCTGTTAGTGGGAGGGAGCATTTAGAAAAGGGCAGCAGACAGCTAGTGGACCAGCCTAAAAGAAAGTAGAAGAAGTCTGGGGACTTTTAGAGGACTAAGTTTGGGCATATTTTAGCCTCCATCTGGCACAAGCCTTTAAAAAAAAAGGGGTGTGAATGAGATTCCCAACTGGAGAGCTCCTCCATCCTGCATATGAGTTTGATTTTTTCAAATCATTTGGCAAGGGGTGGAGGAGATGGATTCTTCTAGTGGGAAGAGATTAAATGTTTTGCTGCGCTCAATAATAGAGTCAGAGGCCCATGCTTTTTTAGCCTACAATCTGGTGAGGGACAGAGAGCAACACTTCCTTAGGAGAAAGGTTTCTGGTTACTAACTTTAGGTCTATAAGCGTTTTGTTGACCCCTGACCAAAAGTCTTTCAGAAAAGGGCAGGTCCAGTAAATATGCGACATATTGCCTATTCCCAAACCACACCTCCAGCATGATTTTGACTCAATTAATCTAAGATGATGCAGAAACTCAGGTGTTCTATACCATCTGAGGATCTATACCAGTGAGGATTTTTTAAGAGTTTTCTTGTAACAAAGTATTCTGCCTTCAGGCACGCTGACACTGTTAGGCATCTGGTTCCTGCCACTGCACAGCAGGAATCCAGAGCCTTGCATCCAGCAGTCTCCCATTCTTCTTTAGCCACAGTGGAGCCTGCTCAGCAGATTCATCGGTCCTGGCGCTCTGCCCAGGCCAACTCCATGGGTTTGCTAGCTGCTGCCACCTCTGATACAGCTATGACTATGCATGCTGCTCAGCAGCGAGATTCTCCAGGGACTAAGTCCTCATGTCGGGCCACTGAGCATGCCCGTGGAGTGATCTCTCATTGGAGATCGAAAGTCACGTGCTCAGGTCCTGCTCCTGTTCGGATTGGCCCATCCGAGAAGCCAGGAAGGTCCCGGATGCTCGTGGCTATAAAAGGTTCACATGGCCGCTCGGCCATGTGCTAGGATAAGACTGTATTTACAGACTATGTGGAGTGAGTGATGTATGCACGCATGAATGTCTCTGGTGAATGACTCATTAAGAAACCCCTACCCTTGGCTTAGGCTCCGGCATCTGCGTTCATCGGTAGTGCGGCTCAGTGCATTAACAGAGATTGCCCCTGTTCACAACTGGTGATGTAACCCACGTGTGACTGGTTTCACACCGCTTAATTCTTCCGCCATTACTTAGCAGCAGTGTACCACCTCTGCACGGTGGACCCCCCTGCGAACGCACCTACTATTATTTTATAATTTGGTGCGTTCCGCCAGCCCTAACATTATCCTAGTGCCAGGGTCTGGCTAGTAATGGCGGATGAACAGCGACTGCTGCAGTACATCCGACAGCTGCAGGGCAGGTTGGCGGCTCTCAAGCGTTCAGCCTCAGCTGCGGATGTTACTGCGGTCACTGTTCAGGCAGTCACAGAGGCTGTCTCCCATGTGACCACAGCCATCCCTGCCCTGACTTTGTCCCGCCTCCCGCTGCCCGAGAAGTTCTCGAGTGATAGTGCTTCTTGTAGGGGTTTCATAAGCCAGTGCTCTATACAGCTGGAGCTGCTGGCCACACGATCCCCCTCTGAGCAGGCTAAAGTGGAATTTGTTATTTCCCTCTTGTCGGCCAGGGCTTTGGGGTGGGCCACACCGCTGTGGGAGCGTGGTGATCATGTGGTACAGAGTGTCTCGTGGTTCTTGGACACTCTGAAGCAGGTCTTCCTGGGACCACGAGTCACCCATGACACCGCGCTCCGGCTGCTGGCATTATCACAGGGCTCATCCATGGTCAGCCACTTTGCCATCCAGTTCCGGACCCTGGCCTCAGAGTTAGAGTGGCCAGATAAGGTCCTCGTTCTGGCATTCTGCAGAGGTTTGGCTGGCCATGTGAAGGACACTCTGGCCACTAGGGAGATTCCCGCTACACTGGAGGAGCTTATCACTGTCTTCACCCGTATTGATCTTCGCTTCGCCGAGCGAAGGTTGGAGCGGGCCCAGTGTAGGCAGAGGTTTAGGTTGGCACCTAGTTTTGCTAAACCTCTGGAATCTTCCAATTGAGCGTCCGAGCATCAGGGGGCTTCCCGTGAGGGATCCAGTCCCCGGTCTGATCGAGCTCCTGTGAGCTGTCAAGTTTGCCGGCAGTCCGGTCACCTTGCCAACCGGTGCTGGGAGAACACTCACGCCTAGTGGCCGTAGGAGACGGCGCACTAGTATCAGCGGCGTTTTCCTCCAAACTGTCCTTTAAGGGGACACTTGAGGTTGAGTCATAGAATCATAGAATCATAGAATCGTAGAGTTGGAAGGGACCTACTGGGCCATCTGGTCCAACCCCCTGCTCAAAGCAGGATTCGCTAAATCATCCCAGTCAGATGTCTGTCCAGCCTCTGTTTGAAGACTTCCATTGAAGGAGAACTCACCACTTCTCGTGGCAGCTTGTTCCACTCATTGATCACTCTAACTGTCAAAAAGTTTTTTCTAATAGCTAATCTGTGTCTCCTCCCATTCAGTTTCATCCCATTGCTTCTAGTCTTTCCTTGAGCAAATGAGAATAAAGTTGATCCTTCTACAATGTGACAGCCCTTTAGATATTTGTAGACAGCTATTAAGTCTCCTCTCAGTCTTCTCTTTTGCAAACTAAACATTCCCAAATCCTGCAACCTTTCATCATAAGACAGGGTTTGCAGACCGGTCACCATTCTGGTCGCTCTTTTCTGAACTTGCTCCAGTTTGTTGATGTCTTTTTTAAAATGTGGTGCCCAAAACCTCCACTCTGGCGGTGGAGGTTTGCGTGGATTCCGGGGCAGAGGGCAATTTTATGTCATCGGCCTTCGCTCAACGGCACGCTATACCCCTGGTTATGATGTCTACACCAGTCACCGTCAGAGTGGTCCTATTGACCTCTTGCCAGGTGCTGAGCCTCCCCGGGGTCGAGTCTATCCCCTTTCTCTCCCAGAGACAGAGGCCATGTCTCAATACATCAGGGAGAATCTGGCAAGAGGATTAATTAGGAAGTCAGTGTCACCAGCGGGGGCGGGATTCTTCTTCGTCCAGAAGAAAAGTGGGGAACTACATCCTTGCATTGATTACCGGGGTCTTAATGCCATCACCGTTAAGAATAAGTATCCTCTGCCCCTGATATCAGAGCTGTTTGATAGGCTACGGGGAGCGAGGGTGTTTTCCAAACTTGATCTGTGTGGAGCTTACAACCTGATTCGCATCCGTGATGGGGACGAATGGAAGATGGCATTTAACACTAGGGATGGGCACTATGAATACCTGGTGATGCCCTTCGGCCTCTGTAATGCCCTGGCCGTCTTCCAAGACTTTGTGAACGATATCTTCCGGGATATGCTTACCACCTCGGTTGTCGTCTATCTGGATGATAGTCTCATCTACTCTCCAGATATTGACTCCCACCGGAGAGATGTTTGCAAAGTTTTCGATTGCCTGCGGGCAAACTCCCTCTATGCCAAGTTGGAGAAGTGTGTGTTTGAGCAGGAGTCCTTGCCTTTCCTGGGCTATATCTTCTCCGCCCGGGGATTGGCCATGGATCCAGGCGGTGATGGATTGGCAGGAACCTCATTCTCTCAAAACGGTGCAGCGCTTTATGGGGTTCATAAATTACTATCGCCAATTCATCCCCCACTTCTCGACTTTGGTAGCACCCTTGGTAGCCCTCACCAAGAAGGGTGCAAACCCCAAGTTGTGGTCGGAACCGGTCTCCAAGGCCTTCTCCTCCATTAAGTTCCATTTCGCTAGCGCTCCCATTCTACATCGCCCTGATATAGATAAGCCCTTCATTCTGCAAGTGGATGCCTCTTGCGTTGGTGCTGGAGCGGTCCTGTTTCAGAAGGACACGCAAGGTCGGAAGCACCCATGCTTCTTTTTCTCCAAGACCTTCACACCGGCGGAGAGGAATTATGCCATCGGGGACAGGGAGTTGCTAGTGATGAAGTTGGCCTTCTCGGAGTGGAGACACCTCCTGGAGGGGGCTCGCCACCCTTTCCAGGTGTTCACCGACCACAAAAACTTGGTGTATTTACAAACAGCCCAGCGGCTATATTCTAGTCAGGCCAGATGGTCTTTGTTCTTTTCCCGGTTCCACTTCTCCCTCCATTTTCTCTCTGGGGAGACCCCATTCCTCCTAAATTACGGCTAGCATCTGCGCGTCCCTGTGCCCATGCCCGTGTCATCCACTGACTACAGGGTGGCAGGGTGGCAGACTGGGCGGTGGAGGCACGCGACATTTGGGATCGCACGCAGGATGCTATCCGGGCTTCCAAGGAGAGAATGAGGACCTCCGCTGATGCACACCGGCGCCCTGCTCCGACTTTTGCCCCTGGCGACTTGGTGTGGCTCTACGCCCGAAACATCAGGCTGCGGGTAGAGTCCGCTAAGTTTGCACCGCGCTACATTGGCCCCTTCAAGGTCCTCGAGCAGATCAGCTCTGTGGTCTACCGTCTGGCCCTTCCACCACACTTGGCTATCTCTGATACATTCCACATGTCCCTCCTTAAGCCTGTTCACTTGTCCCGGTTCTCCGAGTCATCTGCCGGGACATCAGACTTGTCTTCGGACGAGTTTGAGGTCAATGCCATCGTGGGATGCAAGGTGATGCGGGGCAAAAAGTTTTACTTGGTGGATTGGAAGGGTCATGGTCCAGAGGCTCGGACCTGGGAGCCAGAAGAGAACATCCACGCTCCGCTCCTCATTGTGGCATTTGAGCGTAGCGAGGCTCAGAGGGGAGGGGGCACTAGGAGGGGGGGTAATGTTAGGTGTCGGGTTCCTGCCACTGCACATCAGGAATCCAGAGCCTTGCATCCAGCAGTGTCCCATTCTTTTTCGGCCGCAGTGGAGCCTGCTCAGCAGATTCGTCGGTCCCGGCGCTCTGCCCAGGCCAACTCCGTGGGTTTGCTAGCTGCTGCCACCTCTGGTACAGCTATGACTATGCATGCTGCTCAGCAGCGAGATTCTCCAGGGACTAAGTCCTCATGTCGGGCCACTGAGCATGCCCGTGGAGTGATCTCCCATTGGAGATCGAAAGTCACGTGCTCAGGTCCTGCTCCTGTTCGGATTGGCCCATCCGAGAAGCCAGGAAGGTCCCGGACGCTCGCGGCTATAAAAGGTTTGCATGGCCGCTCGGCCATGCGCTAGGATAGAACTGTATTTACAGACTATGTGGATTGAGTGATGTATGCACGCATGAATGTCTCTGGTGAATAACTCATTAAGAAACCCCTACCCTTGGTACGCATGGGTTGTGCAGCCTAGCCTGCTAGCGCCCAGGCTTAGGTGTAGGTAGGACAGAGATTGAGTCAGACATCAGTCCTCACTAGGGACTCGGCATGCCTCAGTGCATGTGCTCCATAGCCAGCGTCTATAGCGGCGTTCGCAGCAGCGACGCCACGTGTTCAGTGGGTCTAGAAGGACTCTAACCCCGTGTACTTGGGGTAGAGTTCTGTGGCCGTACACTGTGCGCTCTTTTGGCCGGGCTCTGTGAGCTTAACAGGCTCCGGCATCTGCATTCAGTGCATTAACAGAGTTCGCCCCTGTTCACATTGAGTGACGTAACCCACGTGTGACTGGTTTCACACCGCTTAATTCTTCCGCCATCACTTAGCAGCAGTGTACCACCTCTGCACGGTGGACCCTGGGCTACGAACGCACCTACTATTATTTTATAATTTGGTGCGTTCTTCCAGCCCTAACAGACACAATGTGCAATCCAGTATAAACCACAGCTCTGTCTTCCAAAATAAGCAGACTGTTCTCTGTAGTCTAACTTGTTTATTTGTGAAGCATATAGAACATGCACGGTAAAACTACAAGGAATACAAATAACATGCATAAGTATTGGGCAGATGATCACAGCTAACACAATCACAGAAGTGTACATTGAGATGCAAACATTACATAGGAATACATTACTTTATGATTACATTTACTGAGAACTGGCAACTAAAGGGTTAATGACATCTCTTGGCTGCTAGACAGTAAATAACACCTCTCTGAATTACTGCATTGCAAGAAAGATTAAGCTTACCAGTTATGCTGTTAGGGCTGGCGGAACGCACCAAATTATAAAATAATAGTAGGTGCGTTCGCAGCCCAGGGTCCACCGTGCAGAGGTGGTACACTGCTGCTAGGTAATGGCGGAAGAATAGAGTGGCGTATAAACAGTCACACGTGTGTTACGTCACCCAATGTGAACAGGTGCGAACTCTGTTAATGCACAGAGTCGCACAACCGCTGAACGTAGATGCCGGAGCCTGTTTAGCTCACAGAACCCGGCCAAAAGAGCGCACAGTGTACGGCCACAGAACTCTACCCCAAGGACACGGGGTTAGAGTCCTTCTAGGCCCACTGAGCGCACGGCGACGCTACCGCGAGCGCCGCTATAGACGCTGGCTATGAAAGTGGAGCACGTGCACTCAGGCGTGCCGAGTCCCTGGTGAGGACTGATGCCTGACTCAACCTCTGTCCTACCTACACCTAAACCTGGGCGCTAGCAGGCTAGGCTGCACAACACATGCGTACCAAGGGTAGGGGTTTCTTAGTGAGTAATTCACCAGAGACATTCATACATGCACACATCACTCACTCCACATAGTCTGTAAATACAGTCTTATCCTAGAGCATGGCCGAGCGGCTATGCAAAACCTTTTATAGCCGCGAGCGTCCGGGACCTTCCTGGCTTCTCGGATGGGCCAATCCAAACAGGAGCAGGACCTGAGCACGTGACCTTCGATCTCCAATGGGAGATCACTCCACGGGCATGCTCAGTGGCCTGACATGGGGACTTAGTCCCTGGAGAATCTCGCTGCTGAGCAGCATGTATTGCCATAGATGTGCCAGAGGTGGCAGCAGCAAGCAAACCCACAGAGCTGGTCTGGGCAGAGCGCCTGGACTGACGAGGTTGCTGAGCAACCTCCTCTGTGGCTGGAGAGGAATGGGAGACCGCTGGGAGTAAGGCTCGGGATTCTCGCTGTGCAGCAACAGAAATACAGTACATAGTAACATAGTTATTAGGGTTGAAGGGAGACTTTAAGTCCATCTAGATCAACCCATATCCTATCCTAACTTGCCCTAACATGTTGATCCAGAGGAAGGCAAAAAAAAACCTATGTGGCAAACAGTAAGCTTCACATTGGGGGAAAAAATTCCTTCCTGACTCCACATACGGCAATCAGACTAGCTCCCTGGATCAACGCAATATTAAGGAAACTAGTGTATATACCCTGTAATATTATACTTTTCAAGAAAGGCGTCCAGTCCCTTCTTAAATTTTAGTAGGGAATCACTCATTACAACATCATATTGCAGAGAGTTCCATAGTCTCACTGCTCTTACAGTAAAGAATCCACGTCTGTGAGTATGCTTAAACCTTCTTTCCTCCAGACGTAGAGGATGCCCCCTTGTCCCCATCACAGGTCTAAGAGTAAAAAGATCATTAGAAAGGTCTTGGTATTGTCCCCGCATATATTTATACATAGTAATAAGATCACCCCTAAGCCTTCGAGCTAAATAACCCCAAGTGTAATAACCTGTCTTGGTATTGCAGATCCCCTAGTTCCCTAATAACCTTGGTCGCTCTTCTCTGCACCCGCTCCAGTTCAGCTATGTCTTTCTTATACACCGGAGACCAGAACTGTACACAGTATTCTAAGTGTGGTCGCACTAGTGACTTATATAGAGGTAAAATTATGTTCTCCTCATGAGCATCTATGCCTCTTTTAATGCATCCCATTATTTTATTTGCCTTTGCAGCAGCTGCCTGACACTGGCCGCTAAATGTGAGTTTGTTGTCCACCCATACACCCTGGTCTTTTTCAGTGACTATTTTGCCCAGTGTTTTACAATTAAGCACATAATTATACATCTTGTTCGTTCTACCCAAGTGCATGACCTTACATTTATCCCCATTAAAGCTCATTTGCCATTTATCAGCCCAAGCTTCTAGTTTACATAAATCCTCCTGTAATATAAAATTGTCCTCCTCTGTATTGATTACCCTGCAGAGTTTAGTGTCATCTGCAAATATTGAAATTCTACTCTCTATGCCCCCTACAAGGTCATTAATAAATATGTTAAAAAGAAGCAGGCCCAAAACTGACCCCTGTGGTACCCCACTGCTAACCGTGACCCAGTCCGAGTGTGCTCAATTAATAACCACCCTTTGTTTCCTATCCCTGAGCCAGCTCTTAACCCACCTACAGTACACATATTTTCCCCTATCCCCATTGTTCTCATTTTATGTATCAACCTTTTGTGTGGCACCGTATCAAAAGCCTTTGAAAAGTCCATGTACACCACGTCCACTGCATTCCCTTGGTCCAGTACGGAACTTACCTCTTCCTAAAAGCTTATCAGATTAGTCTGACAGGAACGGTCCCTTGTAAACCCATGTTGATATTGGGTCATAAGGTTATTCTTCTCCAGATACTCCAGTATAGTATCTCTTAGAAAACCCTCCAGGATTTTACCCACAGTTGAGGTTAAACTTACTGGCCTATAATTTCCATGTTCAGTTTTTGTCCCCTTTTTGAATATTGGCACCACATTTGCTATACGCCAGTCCTGTGGTACAGACCCTGTTATTATGGAATCTTTAAAGATTAAAAATAATGGTGTATCTATGACTGTACTTAATTCCTGCAGTACTGGGGGGTGTTTCCTATCCGGGCCCGGGGATTTGTCAATTTTAGTGATTTTTAGACGCCGCCGTACTTCCTGCTGGGTTAAGCAGGTGACATTTAACGGAGAATTTTTATCCCTGATCATATTATCCATCATTGGATTTTCTTGTGTAAATACTGTTGAAAAAAAGTCATTTAGCATATTGGCTTTTTACTCATCCTCATCCACCATTTCACCCAGACTATTTTTAAGGGAGCCAACACTATCATTTTTTAGTTTCTTACTATTTATGTAGTTAAAGAATATTTTGGGATTATTTTTACTTTCTCTGGCAATGAGTCTCTCTGTCTCAATCTTTGCTGTCTTGATTTGCTTTTTACAGAATTTATTTAATCTTCTGTATTTAGTTAATGCCTAACATATGCTTTAGCCGGGTAGTGACTCAAGTAGAGAAGTTGCAGGAAAAACGAAGGTTACACAGGAGGACAAAATAACATGTGCATCCTATGAGATCCACAGAAGCAAAATGGACCTTCTTCATCCCAGAATACATTGCTTCCTTCCCACAAAGCAATGCTTTAATCCCATAGTGCATTGCTTCTGTTAAAGTCACAGGCTCTATTGAAGACACTGCTATAAATTCAGCCACCACTAGATGGTGTTATAATTAACCCAGCACATAAAAAACATTCTTTGCCCTAATAAGAGGGCAGAACACTCCCCGCTTGGCATTAACTAATGCCACTTACAGGCTCTTTAGGCAAAAGCAATAGAATTAGCTCCGCAACTGGTCTGAGGAATAGTTTACTCTCCCCAGCCTTCCACACTTTGACCTCGACCTTGCGCACTTTCTCATCTTTGCTTGGCAACACCTTGGTGATGAGGCCCAGAGGCCACTCATTTCGATGTGACTGACTGTCCTTCATGAGCACAATATCACCGGGTTTGATGTTCAGCTTGTCAATCTGCCACTTCTTCCTAGGCTGTAAGGTGGATAGGTATTGCTTTCTCCATCTGTCCCATAAAGTATTGGAGAGACTTTGAACTTGTCTCCATTGACGTCTGTAGAGGTCCTTACTGCTGAATTCTCCCAGTGGAGCTCTAGGAGTGTCGGTTTTCTGAGTGAGTACCATGGCGGAAGTGAGAATGGTTGGATCTTCAGCATCACTGGAGAGTGCAGTCAATGGTCTGGCATTTATGATGGCCGAAACTTCTGCCAAGAATGTAGTCAAACCTTGGTGTGTGAGTCTTGTGCTACCTTCTTGCAAGAAGATAGAGGTTAAGATTCTGCGTGCTATTCCTATCATCCTCTCCCAAGCTCCTCCCATGTGAGAAGAGTGTGTTAAATTGAAGGTCCAGGTACATCCCTGTTCACTCAGGTATCTTTCCACATTGGTAATGTCTAGGTTGGAAGGAATTTGGAGTTCTTTCACTGCTCCTACGAAATTTGTGCCTCTGTCAGAGTGAATGTGTTTCACGGTGCCTCTGATGGCAGTGAGCGTCGGAGTGCATTTATGAAACTTGATGTGTCCATGGATTCAATCACTTCGATGTGGACCGCTCTGATGGACATGCAGGTAAACACAACTGCCCAGCGTTTTGCATTGGCTTGGACTCTTCTAGTATGCTGTGCAACCACAGACCACGACCCGAATACATCCAGTCCAACATTGGTAAAGGGAGGATCCATACTAAGTCTGTCTGATGGGAGATTGGCCATCTTTGGGCTTTGAGTCACGCCGCGGAGTTTGTGACAAGTCACACAGTTAAAGATGAGTTTACTCACACATCTCTTTGCTCCGACTATCCATAGTCCAGCAGTTCGTAGATTTCCTTCGGTAAACAATCGGCCCTGATGTTTCACCAAAACATGATGGTGCTGTATGAGCAGAGTAGCCACATGGTGATGACCAGGAATTATTACAGGGTGTTTTTCCACGAATTCCACCTTGGCTTCCTGAAGACGACCTCCAATTCGTATCAGCTCGTTTTGATCAATTATTGGATCAAGCTTTTTCAAGACGCTGTCTCTAGAAATGGGTTGACCTTTGTTGAGGCTGTCTATTTCTTTGGCGTAACACTCGCATTGTATGGTACGAATTATCGTGTTTTGGGCATTTTCCAGGTTCGGAGCGATAAATGCGTGTTTGCAATGGTGCCAACCCTTACAAGCCTTCTGACTGGTGGGTAAGCGTTGCCTCTGGGGTTTAAATGGTAGAGGGGTGTCAAGGTATGCCTAGGTTACTTTAGGCAAAAACCCCGGGACCCCTGCGATGTCCCTCAGACTAGGGGAACCCTGTCTGTCCCTCTACCCAGGGTTTACACTGAAGGTGTGCCTGCCTGAGCCTCCACCCTGTCCCTGTCTCCTGTCCAGCCCTAAGCTGAACCCACCTCCCTCCACCCAGTGAGGGGACCAGACACCAGACCCCACAAATACGTATGGACAGGGGTAAAAGAAACACAACACAGTTAATACACAAGGGAATACAATAATGTGCAAGGGCAACCAAATATATATATAACAGATTGGAGAAAGAACCACTGAGGGATATACTGCACCAGATATCAGACGCTCCAACACCACCACTGCTGACCGGTATTGCTAGCACTAGGCAAAAGCTATAGTCGGCGACGCCCATAGTCAGGACGAACTATTTAAAGACCAAGGGCGTGGCCCAGCCCTCAGCCAGCATGACAACCTGGTTAACCCTATCCCGACTGGAACAGAATACCCAAAAGGGTATTACCGCTGTCTGCCGGACACCCTGGTGTGAACAGTGTCCGACATGACAGTACCCCGCCTTCTACGAGGGACCTCCGGAACCTCACCATGTCGAGGACCTGGCTTGTCCGGATGGCGACGATGGAACATAGTAACCAGTCGATCAGCATGAATGTCAGAGGCCGGCACCCATGTCCTCTCCTCAGGACCATAGCCACACCAGTGGACCAGGTACTGTAGAGTGCGACGCACAACCCTAGAGTCCACCACTTTGGACACCTCAAATTCCAACGCGCCATCCACCAAGACGGGAGGTGGTGGCCCGGGGGAACCATCCACCAAACCCACGACCTTCTTTAGCAATGCTTTGTGAAATACATTATGAATCTTATACACAGCCGGCAACGCCAAACGAAATGCCACGGGGTTGATCACTGCGGAGATTCTAAATGGGCCAATGAACCTGGGACCCAACTTAAGTGATGGTATCTTGAGCTTAATGTTCCTAGTAGATAACCACACCCAATCACCCACACACAGGTCCGGACCTGGCACACGTCTGCAGTCAGCCACCCGTTTGTACCTGGAACCCACCTTCAACAAGCGCTGCTTGACTCTCCTCCAAACAGACGACAATTGAGCTCCCAACTGGTCCTCCTCAGGGACGCCAACTGAGCACCCCTGATGCAAGGTGCAAAATTGAGGATGTTGACCATACACACAAAAAAAAGGAGATTCCCCAGACGATTCCTGGCAATGGTTGTTTATTGCGAATTCTGCCAGAGGAAGAAACGCTGACCACTCTTCCTGATTGTCGGAAATAAAGCAGCGCAAGTATTGCTCCAGGTTTTGGTTCATCCGCTCAGTCTGTCCATTCGACTGAGGGTGGAAAGCCGATGAATGAGATAATTTGATTCCAAGGCGAGAACAAAAAGCTCTCCAAAACTTTGCCACGAACTGCGTACCTCGATCAGACACAATGTCAGACAGGACACCATGAAGTCTGACCACCTCGCGAATAAATATCTGAGCAAGAGTCTTAGCATTGGGCAAAGACGGTAAAGCAACGAAATGTGACATTTTGGAGAACCTATCCACAATTACCAAAATGACCGAGTTCCCTGCCGAGGCAGGCAAGTCAGTAATAAAATCCATGGAAATCTCAGTCCATGGCTTACTGGGCACCCCGAGAGGCTGCAAGTTACCAGCGGGACGGGAACGAGGAGTCTTGGCCCGTGCGCACGTGGTACAGGCAGCCACATATGAGGCCACATCCTGCCGGATTTTAGGCCACCAAAAACGACGCGATACCAGTTCCAGAGTGCTCTTAACCCCTGGATGACCTGCCAGTACAGTGTCGTGATGTTCGCCCAACACTCTAGAGCGTAGATGTAGCGGCACAAAAGATTTATTAGCAGGCAACCCCGGCGGTACCACCTCCTGAGCCTCCGCAATCTCTGCCTCAATCTCTGTCGTGATGGCAGATACCACCACACCCTTTTGGAGAATAGGCACCGGCTCTTCACATAACTCTCCACCAGGAAAACACCTGGATAAAGCGTCTGCCTTAACATTCTTCGACCCAGGTCGATAGGTAACAATGAAGTTGAACCGGGTGAAGAATAATGCCCAGCGAGCCTGTCTGGAGGACAGGCGCTTAGCAGATTCTAAATAAAGCAAATTCTTATGGTCGGTTATCACAGTAATCTGATGAACAGCCCCCTCCAAGAAGTGTCGCCACTCCTCAAATGCCAATTTGATGGCCAATAGTTCCCTGTTGCCAATATCATAATTACGCTCCGCAGGCGACAGCTTCTTGGAGAAGAAGGCACACGGATGCAACTTGGCCCAAGAAGGGCCCTGAGACAGTACAGCCCCCACTCCAACCTCCGACGCATCCACCTCCACGACAAATGGTAAGGAGACATCGGGCTGCACCAGAATGGGCGCTGAGGCAAAACTATTCTTGAGGAATTCAAATGCCTGTACCGCAGGCTCAGACCAGTCAGAAAAGTCGGTACCCTTCTTAGTCATGTCAGTCAGTGGTTTGGCAATCATAGAGAAGTTCTTAATAAATTTCCTATAGTAATTGGAGAAGCCAAGAAATCGCTGAAGCGCCTTAAGATTATCAGGCCGATCCCAATGTAGTACCGCCTGCACCTTTGCGGTGTCCATCTTAAAACCTGAGGTGGAGATTATATAACCCAAGAACGGTAGCTCCTGTACGAAAAACACACATTTTTCAAGCTTGACATAGAGCCTGTTCTCTCTGAGCAACTGCAGAACCTGTCTAACATGCTCTATATGTGTATCATGGTCGCGAGAGAAAATGAGGATGTCGTCAAGATAAATTATAACGAACCTCCCCAACAACTGAGAGAAGACATCATTAATGAAGTGTTGAAAGACCGCCGGTGCCATAGTCAACCCAAACGGCATTACCAAACTCTCAAAGTGACCCTCAGGGGTATTGAACGCTGTCTTCCACTCATCCCCCTGACGGACTCTTATAAGATTGTACGCCCCCCTGAGGTCCAGTTTGGAGAACCACCTGGCACCAACCACTTGGTTGAATAAATCGGGTATAAGTGGCATAGGGTAAGGATCACGGACCGTAATCTGGTTGAGTTCTCTGAAATCCAGACACGGGCGTAAACCGCCATCCTTCTTTTTAACAAAGAAGAAGCCAGCAGCCAGAGGAGAAGAGGAAGGTCTAATATGACCCTTGCTCAGGCTATCCGCAATGTATTCCTTGAGAGCTAGCCTCTCGGGACCTGAGATATTAAACATTCTAGCTTTAGGTAACTTGGCCCCTGGTTTCAACCTAATAGCACAGTCATAGGGGCGATGCGGTGGTAGTTCCGAACAACCCTTCTCAGAAAATACATCCGCATAATCCAGCAACGGCTCCGGGATATTGGGGGTCAAAGCGGAAATACATGTAGCCAGGCACCTCTCCTGACACTCCCTGCTCCACTGAATTATGTCCTGGGTCTTCCAATCAATAACAGGATTATGCATTGACAACCATGGAAAGCCCAGAACCATCTGAGCCGGTAAGTTACTAAGCACCTTACAAGTTACCCGCTCTGAGTGTAATACTCCGATGTGGAGTTGTATATCCAACACACACTCTGTGATCTCCCCTTGAGACAACGGGGAAGCATTGATGGTAACCACCCGGATGGGGTTCGGCAATTTCTCCACCGGAAATCCCGCTGTATGCGCGAACCTCTCATCAATGAGATTGGCAGCTGAGCCACCATCAATAAATACTGTAATAGAGAGCATTTGCCCCCCAAGTACCACCCTAGCAGGGAGCATACACTGGGAAACCATGACGGAGGATACACAAAGGCTCAGACTAGACTCCTCCAAACCCTCTGAGCCTATCAGTTTTCCGCCGGCGCGCCCTTCTTAGGTACCAGGGGGCAAGCGTTAATAAAATGTCCTCCTTTGCCACAAAAAAAACAGAGCCCCTGCCTTCTGTGCCAAGGACGTTTAGGCTTGTTACTCGGTGACTGTGCTATACCAGCGATCTGCATGGGTTCCACGGATTCACCCACGGCAACCTCACCGACCACTCCCCCACCTCCCGGAGGCAACGAAACCAGCGCCCCCTGACGGAGACGTCGGTCTATGCGTACTACAAGTGCCATCGCAGCCTCCAGAGAGGCGGGAGTCTCGTACATTAGGAGAGTCTGTTTAACCCTTCCAGAAACCCCATGCAAAAATTGACTTCTAAGCGCAGGGTCATTCCACTGCGTGTTCACCGCCCAGCGCCGGAATTCCGTGCAGTAATCCTCAGCTGGTCGATCACCCTGTAGCAGTGAGCGTATCTTAGACTCTGCTAAGTTTAATCTATCCGGATCGTCATAGATCAAACCCAGAGCAGAGAAAAAAAAATCTACAGATTCAAATGCCGGTGAGTCTGAAGGGAGTGAAAAGGCCCAGGCCTGTGGGTCACCACTCAGCAAAGAAATCACCAAGCCCACGCGTTGAGCCTCATTACCTGAGGAATGTGGACGCATACGGAAATACAATTTGCATGATTCACGAAACACCGTGAACTTACCACGATCACCAGCAAATCGTTCAGGAAGGGGAAACTTGGGCTCAGCTGCCCTGGCTGCAGCCTCAGCAGGTACTGCAGGAGCTGAGAGGCCTTGTTGCTGGACCGCCCCCCTGAGTTCAGTGACCTGTATGGATAGAGCCTCCAGCTGCTTGGTTAGGGAAAGTATAGGATCCATAGTAAGTAACCCCTATATTCCCTATCTATACCTTTTTTTTTTTTTTTTTTTTTCTCTCACTTTATTATTTGGGCCGACTATAATGTCAAGGTATGCCTAGGTTACTTTAGGCAAAAACCCCGGGACCCCTGCGATGTCCCTCAGACTAGGGGAACCCTGTCTGTCCCTCTACCCAGGGTTTACACTGAAGGTGTGCCTGCCTGAGCCTCCACCCTGTCCCTGTCTCCTGTCCAGCCCTAAGCTGAACCCACCTCCCTCCACCCAGTGAGGGGACCAGACACCAGACCCCACAAATACGTATGGACAGGGGTAAAAGAAACACAACACAGTTAATACACAAGGGAATACAATAATGTGCAAGGGCAACCAAATATATATATAACAGATTGGAGAAAGAACCACTGAGGGATATACTGCACCAGATATCAGACGCTCCAACACCACCACTGCTGACCGGTATTGCTAGCACTAGGCAAAAGCTATAGTCGGCGACGCCCATAGTCAGGACGAACTATTTAAAGACCAAGGGCGTGGCCCAGCCCTCAGCCAGCATGACAACCTGGTTAATCCTATCCCGACTGGAACAGAATACCCAACAGGGTATTACCGCTGTCTGCCGGACACCCTGGTGTGAACAGTGTCCGACATGACAAGGGGCCATCCAACTCTTTGACTCATCTCTTACCATCTCTCGATCCATGATCTCCAAAAGCAATCTGTCTTCTATGGACATTGGTACCTTGTTGTCCTCTCTTGTTCTGTGGAAAACTGTGCACCCTATGTGATCTTGGTCGCCATCACATGAGTGGTCTTTACAAGAAGGATCAGCTAATGGACAAGGTAGATCTCCAGGAAGCTACTCTTACACGGCTGGAAGAGAGATGGACCTCCATTTTCAAGAGTATTGGTAAGCATGCTGTCAACTAAGGCTGGCTTGCGTGCTCCTCCTAGGCAGACGTCTCCTATGATGACCCATCCAAGGTCGAGCCTCTGTGCGTGCGGAGCGTTCCTGGAGCCGTTTATACATTCTCTAGCCTTGTGGACTTGTAGAATATCTCTCCCCAGAAGTAGAGCTATTGGGGTTCCTGGATCTAGTTCAGGTATCAGGTGGGCTATACGCTTTAGATGGGGGTGATATGTTGCCACCTCCCATGAAGGTATTTCTGACCTGTTGTCAGGAATCTGGTTGCACTCCAGGATGGTCGGTAATGATAGGTAGGTCTGGCCATCTATGGACTCCACTTTGTATCCGGTTGCTTTTCTCCCCGCCATCTCAACAGTACCTGAACACGTTCTCAGGGTGTAGGGAGAACCAGGGCCTACAATGCTGAAGTTGTCAAAGAAGATTGACCTGGCTAGAGACCTGTTACTTTTGTCATCCAGGATTGCATAAATCTTGAACGCTTTGTCCTGGCGGCCTGCAGGATAGACTCGGACAAGGCAGATATTTGAACAGGACCTTCCTCCTGTGAGTCCTCTACAGATATCAGTACATTTAGAGCTGACCTCAGGGGTGTCTTCGTCAGTGTCCTTCTGCTTCCCATCATGCTCCTCTGCAGGCGACAACACTCGTGGAGGTGATCCAGGGTGCAAGGCTGTATTGTGATCCATGCTGCTGCATTCTGCACATTTCACACTAGCTTCACAGTTCCTGGCGAAGTGAGAGGTTGCGGCACAACATTTGAAGCAGATGTTGTTCTCCTTGAGGAAACCTTTGCGATCCTCTAAAGACTTCTCCCTGAAGGCTCTGCATTTTAGTAGAGGATGAGGTTTCTTGTGTAGAGGACAATATTTACTGACATCCTGAGGTTTGTTCTCATCTGGAGGGGGTTTATTCACCTTGTGAGGAGGGCCTGTGGAATCAATGTTAGTTTTGTGGACTGCCACGGGTGTCTTACCGGGTTTGACACCAGTGGCAGTGGAACACGACAGAGTAAAATCAAAACTAGGGTAATTTCTAATCCTAGATTGTTTGGTGACAAAATCAACAAATACAGTGAAAGGAGGAAATGATACGTTATGATTGTGTTTATACTCTGAACTACATGTAATCCACTTTTTTTGTAGGTTGTGTAGGGATTCGCTCTGGTAGGCAATAGCCGGGCGGCAGTAACGAGGCAACACACAGGCATAAAGTCCAATTCCAGTGGTTTTAATGTCACTCAGTAACCAGCAGCTTAACAAAACATAAGGAAAACCAAACACATACTCCAGCTTGGAGAACCACTGGTCCCAGACTCACCCCTTGCACGGGACGGGCATAACTAAGCGGCCGCCAGGTCCTGCATCATCTGCTAGGTGCTATTCCCGGGGTTCTTCCGAGTCATGCTGCTATAGTCCTGCAGCACGGGAATCCTGTATACAAGTTTCAGGCTGAGTCCACACAAGTTCCTGTAGCTTCCAGAAACACACTCACACTGTGGTAATTACCAACCTCCATTACATAGGGCCTAACCCCTCCCACCAGTTAGGTAGACACCACATGGGCTGATCACGTCACCCTGACATCATCGCAGGTCCCGTCTTTAGGGAAAAACCAGGCCAAACATTAAAGAACTGCCCCAAAACCAAAGCTCTCATTTACTGTAATTCCTGAGGTGTAAGTGTGCTTAACCTATAGATCCAGCAGCTTTATATTTGTGCCAAGGTTTTGCCCAACATACCAACCCTAGATGCAAGAGAGACTGGATCAATACCTTAAATTTGGAGTACATTTGGGTTACATTGCAGATGTTGTTGTGAATGTTTGGGTATAGTCTTCAATAGAGAATCTTCTTTACTGGATTTGGCTTTCTCACTGTCTCTGCAATGCTGACGTACACAAAACCTAAGTTCGCAGGTAGTCAGTCCAATGTAAATCTTGAGGCAAAGGCATGTGGCTTGATATATCACCCTCCTGGATGTACTCAAGATGTATTTTCTAATTTCATAGGTTTTTGATCCATTAAAATTAGAGAAGGTTTAGGTCTTTATTAGATTTTGGCAGGCTTTACATAACCCACAGTGAAAGAACCTTTTCGGTTCCAGATCCATATTGAGAAGAACTATTTGCTGTGGTTTTATAGTGGATGTGGACTAGTAAATCAGCCTGAAATCCTTATTTCTTAGCCAATTAATGGTTTGGGTGAAAGGATTTATTTTTAAAACAGGATCAGTATAGAGAATCTTCCAACATTTCTGTATGATATCTTTGAATTGGTATCATCCAGAGAAGCTGATACAGTACCAGTCACGGCATATGGCAGTATAAATGGTCTTCAAAACACTCTCTTGCAGACAAATATGCCGTGCATCATACTTGTCGGTGATTCACACATTAGAATTTCAAATCATGGATCCAGAAAAAAAAGTGAAAAGCGGCATTCACGGGGTATGCAAATTCATAAATCCTTTATTTACAGTTCTTTGGAACAAAGATTGGCAAAGCGGAGGGCAGGGAGTGCGCAGGAGAGAAACAGAGAATGGCAGCTGCTTCACGCACCTGCGCTTCAACGGATTCAACGGTTGTGCCAAACGGCCGTCGTTCACTGTTTCTCTCCTGGACACTCCCTGCTCTCTGCTTTGCCAATCTTTGTTCCAATGAAGTGGAAATAAAGGATTTATGAATTTGCATATTCGGTGAGTGATGCTTTTCACCTTTTTTCTGGATGCATGATTTAAATTGATACTAGTTGTTATAATAAATGGTAATAAATCGTACCTGGTTATTGGTCTCTGAATTTCTCTTAACTTTAATCCCAAAGAGTAAATAATTTCTTACTGTTTTCTTTGCTCTGTAATAGCCACTCTGAATGGAATTTTTTACTATTGCCCCTAATCTTTAGGTTAAATCTTCTGATTGTGTTTTAAAATCTGTATTGTTTGAAGAAATTCTTTTAACTCTTAGGAATTGACAGCTAGAAATTCCTAATATTGTTGATGGTGGAGGAAAGATTGGGCATTTAGAAATGAATTGGTAGCCATTGTTCCACCGTTTTGACATATTTGAATGAACATTTGATGTTTAACGAACTATTATTAAGCTTGTTCATAAGTTGTTCCAACTGTACAATTGATACCTCCAAGACGAAACAAATGTAATCAATATACCATATCCATCCTTGAATCATATCAGTTTCAATTAGGAGGTCACTTTGAAAAATGTTGTGCTCCTATGCTCCTAAAAATAAATTGGCCTACGAAGGGGCACAACATGACCTCGTAGCAGTTCCTTGTTGTTGTAAATAGATGTCTTTAACCCCTTCCCAACATGCGCCATACACATACCGCTCTGCGGGATCTGCATTCTCACAAACAACAGTATATACTGTATATGGCGACAAGATCGCACGGCCTCACTATGAGAGCTGCGGCGCTCGGGTGCGGGTGTTAGCTCTGTGTGAGAGCTAACACCCTGCAGCAATGCCCACGATCAGTGCTAGCATCGATCGCAGACATTTAACCCTTCTGATACTGCTGTCAGTAGTGACAGCGACATAGAGGAGCATTGCACAGGGAATGGGTTCCCTGCGAGCTTCCATGAGGACAACGCTATGCGGTCTCGTTGTCCTGATGGTCTCGATGAAGAAACCTGGACACAAGATGGCTGCAGGGTCTTACAGGGTCTGCAGGGAAAGTGGCTTGTGAGCACCTGCTCTCAGCAGGCACTGACATGCTGCCTTCCCTGCCTGTCAGATCCTGATGTGACACTCTGCAGTGCAGAAACATTGCAGAGTATCATATCAGTGATCTGACACCATACAGTGATGTCCCAGGAAGGGACAGTTTAAAAAGTTTTTAAAACATTTTTAAAAGGGTAAAAAAAAAATTTTTAAATCTCCAAATAAAGAACAAAAAAACCCAAATATTTTTGAAAAAAATACATTTATGTAAATAAAAAAGTAAACAATAAAAGTACACATTTGGTATTGCCGCGTCCATAACGACCCACTCTATAAAATTGTCCTTCTAGTTAACCCCTTCAGTGAACACTATAAAAAAGAGGCAAAAAACAATGCTATATCATCATACCGCAGAACAAAAAGTGCAATAAAAAGAAAAACACCGCTGAACAGAAGTCAGACGAAGTTCAGAGTAACTCTGCTGCTTCATTATAGTGAATGGATCCATCGAAAGTTTCATCTGTCACGTCACTCGGAGATTTAGATTGAAACACTGATGTAAGTGCTCAGCGTAGAGCGCCAAATAAATGTGATCATAAATTATATATAAAGTGTTCCCAATAAAAGCTTCAGCTCAATCCACAAAAAAGCAAGCCCTCACTCAGGTCCGTCATATGTTAACTGCTGCCTGTTTCTGGAAACCACTCATGGAGTCCAAATCGTCACTACATCTGTAGATAAATTTCCAAAGGGTTATAATTTCCAAAATGTGGTCCCTTGAGGGGGAATTCTGCTTTTCTATCACTTAGGGGCTGTTTATATGGAATCTGCAAACTATTCCAGGAAAATCTGCGCTCCAGGAGGCAAATAGTGTTCTGTCCCTTCCGAGTCTCTCTGTATGGTTAACTAGTACTGTATATCCACATATGGGGTATTGCCACATTTAGTAGTAATTGTGGGACAAATTTTTGTGCCATTTTCACCCATTTACTAGTATGAAAATGTAAAAATTGAGGCTAACACACAATCTTGGTGGTAAAAATGTAAATTATTTTATCTTCACCGCCCAATGGTCTGTGATACACCTGTGTTGTGAATATAATCACTGCACCCCTAGATGAATTCATTGAGAGGTTTAGTTTGTAAAACGTGGTCACTTATGGGGGGTTATGCTGTGTTGGCACCTCAGGGGCTCTTCCAATATAACATGGCACCCATAAACAAGTGTAGCAAAATATACACTATAATATAGCATTTCTTCCCTTCTGAGCTTTGCGCTGTGCCTCAAAAGCAGTTTTCAACAACAAAATATGGGGTATCGGTAAAGTTTAGAGAAGTTGCAAAAAAAATTTTGGGGTCCATTTTCTCATTTTACTCTTGCAGACATAAAAAAATTAGGTATAAAGAAAATTTTTGTGATAGAAAAGTAAGTGTTTATTTTTTCCTTCCATATTCCAAAAATTCCTGTGAAGCACCTGAAGGGTTAATAAACTTCTTGAATGTGGTTTTGAGTACCCTGAGGGGTGCAGTTTTTTAAAATCCTGTGACTTTTGGGTATTTTCTGTCATATAGGCCCCTCAAAGTCACTTGATTTTGACTTGCTTTTGCAAATTTTGGTGTAAAAATGAGAAATCGCATCGCTTTTCAACTTTTAACCCTTTTAACTTCTTAACAAAAAAACTATGTGTCATGAATTGTGCTGATGTAAAGTAGACATGTGTTAAATGTTATTTATTAACTATTTTGTGTAATATGACTCTCTGATTTAAGGGCATAAAAATAAAAATTTTGAAAATTGCCAGAGTGACCATTTTTTTATTAATGTTACTTGAATTGAGAAACAGCAATACTGCTGCAAAGCAATCAGCATGTCTAATGGAGGTACTGTATATAGAGCCTCTACATTGGCTGTTACCATAATCGCATTTGCCCCAAAATGTAAATTGTCCAACCTACGCAGTGCGGAAGTGGTATCTTTGATGAAGGATGGAAGTTCACATACCAATGGCTTCAGAAAATGATCAATAACTTCAGTTATTACTTCACACAATCTCCCATTTCATGATACAATGGGTCTTCCAGGTGGTGCTAAAGGATTTTTGTGTATCTTTGGAATTAAGTAGGGAGTCAAAGTTGGAGTTTTTTGATGACATCAAATAACTTCTTTGGGATGATTCCCTCTTGGTTTGCTTTGTCAATGATGTCCAGCAGTTCATTCACTGATGTGCTGTACTAACCGCACTGAACTACCTCAGTACATATTCTGCCCTGGATTACAGAGTTTTACATTACACTTGTCCTAAGACAATTGCCACTTATTATATGATATGTTTTTATAAAGACTATGGCATATTTGTTCATGAAGAGCATTTGATTTCTCCAGGATATTTGTTTTTGCACAGTACTCTTCTATAGGCTTAAATTAATGCTTTTCATAATAATTGTGATACATGTTTCGGATTTTTACTGGAGTACTCGAATGAACTGCATTTAATTTGCCGTAGGGTACACTTATTGCAATACTCTGTATTCTATAGTAGAAAATTGTGCTTACAGGTAAACATTGGTCATTTGTACATTCTGCTTCCCCATTTGGCATGAGACAACAAATCATTTTTATACGTTTTCTGTTTTAATATGTAGTTTTCAATAAAATAGCTTTTATTCTCCTTTACTTACACACTTCTTGTCCTGTGATTATTTATCGATGCTCTTTTATGTATTTGTGCTACTACAGGCCTTGATCTAGTCTGCAGCTATTTTAAGGATACATTTCTATTATAGACCTAGGACATTTTATTCAATTATGTACATTTTAATGTACTGCAGTTGTATGAAAACGGATGGCACGCGGATGTACACGAACATCACACGGATGTCATATGGACATAAAAAACGGACTCACGGTTAAATATCACAGATTTTTTAAATAACCTGTTCTCACAATAAGTATTTGGTGAGTTTTTGATGCTGCAGATTTTTTGCACCATATCTGCACCTATTAGTTAACCCCTTTAACCCCGAAGGCGTTTGGCACGTAAATGACCAGGCCAATTTTTACAATTCAAACCACTGTTAATTTATGTGGTTATAACTCTGATTTGCATTATCAAAATCTTTTTTTTTTAGGACTGCATAAAAGTGCTGTTGGCCACAGTTTTGTGTACTTCTGAAAAGAAGGAAACCGCTGAACAAAGGCCAGACCGAGTCCAGAGTAAATCTGCTGCCTCGTTATCATGAATGGATCTCTCGGGGGTTTCATCTGAATCACGTCACTCAGAGATTTAGATGGAGACCCCAAAGTAAGTTCTCAGCTTATTGCGCTGGATAAATGTGATCCCAAACAGTAGGTAAAATGTTCCCAATAAAATCTTCAAATCAGTCCCCACTCAGGTTTGTCATCTGTTAACAGAAATATAGGGGGCCTCCATGTTAATCGCTTTACAAAGGCTCTGGAAAAATTTAATTTACAAAAAACAATGTTCTCTTACAGGAGTAATCACCGGTCAGATGGCATCCACAGTGCCTCCATCTGCCTCATTATAGGGAATCTTTAGTTGAGGGTTCCATCTGAATTACATATTTCAGAGATTTAAATGGAAACCACAGTGTAAGCACATAGTGCAGAGCGCAGGATAAATGTGTGCTGAGCCTTACCGCGATCTTTGGGAGGCAGAATAAAAAAATTAACAGCAGGTAGAGAGCTGGTTTTGGCAATTTGAAGAAAAAAGAATAATATGCGGCATTCAACAATTCAATGAATGTGAAAGTCCTTTATTCCATATTCAGAGCATGGACATAGTTGCGGTGTGCAGGTTACAGAGGAATGCAAAGAAAGGCAGACAGGATGACGACCGTTTCGCGTAACAACACTTCAATGAGTCCAGGTGCATAATTACTAAAAGGTCACTCCTTTTAAAAGGCAGACCCACATATATGTAGTGATAGAGAAACAAGTGATTTAAAAATGTATATACATAGTAATTATCCTTACAGTAGAGGAACACATAAAATTAGAGAAATACTGCGAAATCTAATCTGTCATGAAGACCAATAGGACCCTGTGCATTGGTATTCATAATCCATCTTTTTTCATGCCTTATTAAAAGAGTATTGTGATTGCCTTCTTGCAGTGGACATTTAACCACTTCGAGGCCGGCATAGTGCAACAGTTTCTGGATTAGAATTATGTTTTTATTGTATGTTTTTTAGTCTTAATGATCCTTTACCTGAAGTAATGGAGCAATAATCCTCACAAAATGTTGTTTTTTAGGCTATGTGCACACGTGCGGAATTGCCTCAGAAATTTCCGTGGCAATTCCGCAACTCCCTGCCGCGGGAAATACGCATGCGGAATTCCCGTGAAAAACTAGCGTTTAGCAAGAATTTTCCAAGCAATCTGTAGCATTGCTTGGAAAACTGATTAACAGGTTGGTCAAACTTGTCAAACATAGTGTTTGACAAGTGTGACCAACGTTTTACTATTAATGCTGCCTATGCAGCATCAGTAGTAAAAGATATAATGTTAAAAAAAAATAAAAAATCGTGATATTCTCACCTTCCAGCGTCCTCCGCAGCCTTCCCGAGCCTCGCGATGCTCCCGGCAACTCACATTCCCAGCGATGCCTTGCGACTATGACCCCAGATGACATAGCATCACGTGAGACCGCTACGTCATCACAGGTCATTGTCGCAAGGCATCACTGGGAACTGGACTTGCCGGTAGCATCACTGAGGCCTGGGAAGGCTGCGAGGGCCGCCGGAAGGTGAGAATATGACGATTTTTATTTTAATTCTTTTTTAACAGGGCTATGGTACCCAGGGTCTAGAGGAGAGTCTCCTCTCCTCCAGACCCTGGGTACCATCTGCACATTTTCCGCTTACTTTGCACATGGTGGACATAGCCACATGCGGAAAGTAAGCGGATCAATGCAATCCTATGTGTTCAGAATCCCCGTGTTTCCGCACAAAGAATGAGCATGCTGCGTTTTTTTCCGCGATGCGATTCCGCTGCGGAAAAATGCACAGCATTAGCACAGCATGTGCGGAATGCCAATGAATTCAATGGGTTGCATTTTGTATGCGTTTTCGAGGCGAAAAAACACAGAAAAAACACTTACAATCCGCAACGTGTGCACATAACCTAAAGGTCTATTCATTTTACCGATATAATAATAATCACATGGACAAAAAATAATATGAACAACAAATTTCTTCTGCAATAAATGAAGTCAGTGACTTTATGTGAAATAGAGCCATTACGTAAAGGAATTGTTATCATATGTAAGTGGCAACTCGGGCAATCTCCACATTTAAAGTTCCCTTCAGGATTATGATTATCCTACCAATTATGAGCGACAGGTAGTATTCTACTATGGACTAAGATATCACCAATATTATGATTTCTCCTGTAAGAGAACATTGTTTTTTGTAAATTTAATTTTTGTAAAACTTTATCATTGCTGACTATATGTCATTTTTTTCTAATTGCAGAATGAATTTTTTTAGTTCTTTAATTTGCTCCAGAAAAGTGTTCTCATTGTTATTAATTTTACGTATGCGTAACATTTGACTATAGAGTAACCCACATTTAGTATGAATAGGATGTGCACTTTTGTAATGTAAGAGCATATTGGTTGAAGTTGCCTTTCGATACGTTTCTGTGATATGTTCATCTTTAATCTGCACTTTTAACTCCAGAAAATCAATATATTCTCCACGAAAAGTGGAAGTGAATTTCATATTCTCTTTATTTGTTATTTTTATAAATTCAGTGAATTGCTTTTTAGTCCCAGCCCATACCATAAATATGTTATCCACATATCTCAAGTATGTACAGACATATTTAAGTTAGGGTTTCTGGATATTAAATATATATTTGTCCTCAAAATATGCTAGGAAAAGGTTGGCAAAATTCATGCCACGGGCGTACCCATTGCTGTAGGTACCATTTTTCCATAAATTTAAATGCATTATGAGATAATATAAATTGTAATGCTTCTATTACAAATACTATATATTCTGAGCTTTTATTTGCACTCGTAAGAAAAATTTTTATTGCTTCAATTTCTATATTTTGAGGGATTCTATTGTAGAGGCTTTCTACATTGATCGTTACTGGTGCAAAGTCTTCTTGCCATTCTATATGGTTTATTGCTTTAAGAAAGTCACCAGAGCCTTTAAAATGATTTTGTCAATTCTCTGTTAAGTTTACCACTTCATTACCAAGACTTGTGTTATTTACTTCCTCCACGAAACCTGTTTCTGCTTTGTGCCAATTACATAGCATTTGTAATAGAAGCATTACAAATTATATTATCACATTATACATTTACATTTATGGAAAAATGGTACCTACAGCAAGTTGGCACAGACATGGGTATGCCCGTGGCATGTGTTCTTGCTAAACTTTCCCTAGCATATTTTAAATGCTTTATGTGGTAATATAAATTGTAATGCTTCGATTATAAATACTACATAATCGTCACAAAGCGGCCACAGGTTTCGTGGAGGAAGTAATTAACAACAGTCTTGGTAATGAAGTGGTACATTTATCAAATACCTGTCTGTCTCACAATGTCTACTACCTGTCACTCACAATTGGGTGGATAATCATAAAGGGAACTTTAAGGCTACGTTCACATGTAGCGGAACTCTCGCGGAAGTTACCGCGAGAATTCCGGATTCTATTCTGTGGGAAAATCGCATTTTAAATTCCCGTGATTTTCCCGCGGGAAAAACTAGCGATTTGCAAGCGTAATTAGCTTGCAGAATGCTAGCGTTTTCCAAGCGATCTGGAGCATCGCTTGGAGAACTGATTGACAGATTGGTCACACTCGTCAAACATAGTGTTTGACGAGTGTGACCAAATTTTTACTACTGATGCTGCCTATGCGGCATCAATAGTAAAAGATAGGATGTAAAAATAATTTTAAAAAATTAAATAATATTGTTATTCTCACCTCCCGGCGTCCCGCGCAGCCTTCCCGCCTCTCTCCACGCTCCCGGTCCCAGTAATCCCTTGCACGAATGACCGCGAGACGCCGCGTTCCCGTGACGTCATCGCGAATGACCGCGAGACGTCGTGCTCCCGCGAGATCTCTACGTCATCGCGGTCATTCTCGCAAAGGATTACTGGGACTGGGAGTGTGGAGAGAGACGGGAAGGCTGCGCGGGATGCTGGAAGGTGAGAATAACAATATTTTTTATTTTAATTCTATTTTTTACAGGGATATGGTACCCACAGCCCGGAGGACAGTCTCCTCTCCTCCGAACCGTCGGTACAATCCGCAAATGTTCTGCTTACTTTTCGCATGGTGGGCACAGCCACATGCGGGAAGTAAACGGAACAATGCAATCCTATGGGTGCGGGATCGCCGCGATACCGCTAAATTAATGAGCATACTGCGTTTTTTACCGCAAAGCGATTCCTCCGCGGAAAAACTCGCAGCATTAGCACAGCATTGTGGAATCCCATAGGATTGCATGGGATGCTAATTTTTTGCATTTTCGCGGCAAAATCACGATTTTAAAACCGCCGCAAAAACGCGAAAAAACCGCCACGTGTGAACTCAGCCTAAATGTGGAGATTGCCTGAGTTGCCACTTAGGCATGATAACAAATCCTCTACATATTGGCTCTGTTTGACATAAAGTCACTGACTTCATTTCTTGCAGAACAAAATTTGTTGCTTATATTATTTTTTGTCCATGTGATTATTATTATATCGGTAAAACGATTAGACCTTTCAAAATGAGATTTTGAGAGCCTTATCGTTTTATTAGTTATCATTAAGACTTTTTTATAAACCACTACATGTTTCAACCACGGTACTGGCATCTTTCTCAACTGTAAAAAAAAACAAAAAACAATATGCAAATTTTCTCTTCATAGAAAAAGAGAACTAGAACTCTAGTGTCACCTATTTGTAGTAGCAATCCTAAAGTCAAGGAGTTTAGGTAACATGCCCTGGAGCTCACATTTCAAAAACAAGGGCGGGAAGGAGGACTTGTGCAAGGTAATGGAGCAACAAAGAGATGAAGACAGTGAAGGGTAATAAAACATTGAAAAGCATCTGAATAGAAAATATATTTTATATTGTAGTTAGGCTTTAAAGGTATCAATATAAGGAAAATGCTCACGGGGTAATTGAAAGTGAATAAAATAATGTGCAGGAGGAGGTGAGTGTTGAAACTAATTCTTTCTGCGATTTTTCAGCACTTTTAAACCAGTGAAATGAATGGAAGAAAAGCTAAAAAAAAAAAATGCTACAAAATCATGTGTATTGTATGAAACATTTTTTCTGCCACTACAGTCCTCTTTTTTACAGTGGGTTTTTTCTGCACTAAGGCTACTTTCACACTTGCGTTTTTTTGCGCTGCGCACCGTGCGCAGTGCAAACGCACATAAAAAACGCATCATGCGTTTGTGTGTGCTTTTTTTGCGGGTTTGGGTGCGTTTTTTTTAAAAGAGAGCATGCATTTTTTTGCGCATGTGTGCGCATTACCATGCGCACGTATGCGCACCCATAGACTATAATGGGTGTTTGACTGTAAAAAACGCATTGCGTGCGCATGCGTTTTTTGGGGGGAAGTCGGACGCACAAAAAATGCAACAGGATGCATTTTGTGCACCCGAGCGCACACTACAAAAAACCGCATGCGCATACAAATGCGTACAAACCTATGTGCACTTATGCGCACCCATGTAAAAGATAGGGAAAAAAACGCATGCGGTTTTTGCGCTAAAAAACAGCACAAAAAAACGCAAGTGTGAAACCAGCCTCAAAACCGATTTGTGACCATATCATTATTTTTTTCTTTCTCTTATTGAGAACAATAATAGGTTTATCAGCCAGTTAAAGCAGTAGCAAACTTTTTTTTATACAGCACGTTAACTGTGTGAGGTCCACACTCGGACCGATGTTACTCACTTGGGGCAGTGCAAATGAGCGTTTTTTACAGTGACCTAATCTAGGAGTGGAACCATGATTAAGACACTTTGTCAAAACGTGTAGGTCTGTGACCTCCTCTGCTATACCGCCTTCTAGATCTCTACGGGGCATTCTATATGGCTAAATTAAAAGCTATTTTTTAACTATACACAAGTTTCTTCGCTGAATCCTTCCTTCTATTGATATTCATGCTTAAGCTGCTCTGGCTTCATTCGTGAGAGGATCTCCATGCTCCACACCCTGAAAGGTAAGCTGATTATTCACTGATCTTTTCTTTATTGTGATCAGGAAATGTCCTGAAAAGACACCTTAGGCCGGGGTCACACTTGCGAGAAACTCTCAGGAGTCTCGCATCTCAATACCCAGCACTGCCGCCGGCACTCAGAATGGAGCGCTCAGCTGCATAGAAAAACATGCAGCCGCACACTCTGGTCCCGAGTGCCGGCGGCAGTTCCGGGTATTGAGACACATGCGAGTTTCTCGCACGTGTGACCCCTGCTGTTGTGAGTTCATTTTCCCCTTCACCTTTGATGTCTGATGAACTCCCTCTGCTGGTGAAGAGAGGTAGTGAAATTGATTGGGATGGGAAGAACCTGTTATCTGAACAGGCGGAGTGTGATTGGACATCTGGAATTTCTGAGTGGATATAAGGCAGCCGACGCCCTGCAGGGTTTGCTGGTGATCCTTTCTGCTCTGAGCTCTGGCATCCAGTTTAAGCTCCTGTCTACTAAAAGCTAAGTTTTTGCCCTGATATTATTACATGAGATTTTGTCTGGTTTCCTTAGTGTTTGTATTCAGCCAGTCCTGGTTGGGACTGGCTGAATTCCATTTTTGTCTCTGATCAGTTGATCTCTTTGCTCTGTTTTCAGAATATACCTGAGTGCTGATATAGTGATTTTGAAGTCTAACGACTTCAGGGCCTTTTTTCCTATCAGACGGTTGGGACATTTTTGTATGTTTTTTTGTGGATTGCAGCCAGAATCTTTTCTGTCCTGTCCTATCTAGTTAGTTGGGCCCCATCGTTTGCTCAGCCTGTCTTTCTGTCTGTGTTTGTGTTTTCATCTGTTTTTCACCGACAATACATGTTGGGGGCTGTCTATTGCTTTGGGGTCTGCTCTGGGGCAGTTTAGATTTCCCCTTTCTTTCTTTAGGCTTATGTAGTTCTCCAGCTGTGACGAGGGGTCTAGGGCACCATAGGAACCCCCCACGGCTACTGTTAGTTGTGGTGAATAGGATCTGGGGTCTGCAATCCGATAGCTACCAACCTCTCCGTTTTTCAGGACTTAGCTTGTATTTTTGTTTTCTCCTCCTCCGGTGACTCATTCATAACAGAATCACCAGCCATACCACATATTCTAGGGTACTCAATAGCGGGAAAGAATTGTAAAAAAAAAAAAAAAAAAAAGTGTCAGAATTTTTTTTTGTGTATATTTTTTCCTCTATTTCTCTGAGGCCGTAGGAGGAATTTTTTTCTCAATGGAGATTGAGCAATTGTCTGATCGTGTGGAGCAGCTTGCTGTTGAAGTGGGGGGAATTTCCTCCTACATTGCTCATTCACATGCTGCTGAATCAAAGATCGCTACTCCTGATGTGTTTTTTGGGGATCGGTCTAAATTTCTGAATTTTAAGAATAATTGTAAATTATCTTTTGCCTTGAAGCCTAACTCATCGGGGAGCTCCGCGCAGCAGGTTAAAATTGTCATCTCTTTGCTGCGCGGCGATCCCCAGGATTGGGTGCTTTCTTTGAAACCTGATGATCCTGTTCTGACTGATGTGAACGCATTTTTTCAAGCCTTGGGGTTGTTGTATGATGAACCTAATGCTATTGATCAGGCTGAAAAGGCCCTGTTGGCATTGAGCCAGGGTCAGGATTCTGCAGAGTTGTACTGTCAAAAATTCCGAAAGTGGGCGGTCCTTACTACCTGGAATGATGGTGCCTTGGCAGCTCTCTTTCGGAAGGGTTTGTCAGAAACCGTAAAAGATACTATGCTGGGATTTCCTGTTCCCTCTGGTCTTGACGATTCTATGTCATTAGCCATTCAGGTTGATCGGCGTTGGCGTGAACGCAAAACAGTACGAGAGGTGTTGCCACCTGTTGAACAAATGTCTGAACCTATGCAATGTGATAGAGTTTTGTCTAGGGCGCAACGTCAGGAGTTCAGAAGGCGTAATAAGCTGTGTTTTTTCTGTGGAGATGCCTCTCATATGATTTCTGTCTGCCCTAAACGAGAGAAACGTTTTGCACACACATTTGCTGTGGGTGGTGTTCAACCTGTTTCTTCTGGCAATTACTCTGATCTGCTCCCTGTCCACATTTTCCGCTAAGGCTTTTGTGGATTCCGGAGCAGCTCTGAACCTGATGGATTTGGATTTTGCTAAACGTTGTGGGTTTCCTATGACACCTCTGCGGATGCCTATCCCTTTGAGGGGTATTGATGCTACTCCTTTGGCAAAGAATAAGCCTCAGTTTTGGACCCAGGTGGTAATGCGGGTTGCCCCAGACCATCAAGAAAATTGCAGATTTTTGATGTTGCATAATTTGCACGATACCATCGTTCTGGGGTTTCCCTGGTTGCAAATCCATAATCCAGTTTTGGATTGGAAATCTGTGTCTGTGGTGAGTTGGGGTTGTCGTTGTGCCCTTAGTGTCGCTCCTGTTTTCTCCACCTCTCCCCAGTCGCATGATGTTCCTGACTATTTGGCTGATTTTTATGATGTATATAGTGAGAATGAGTCTGCGTCTTTGCCTCCTCATAAGAGTTATGACTGTGTAATTGAGCTGAGCCCTGGGTGTAAATTTCCCAAGGGTCGACTTTTCAATTTATCTGTACCCGAGCACGAGGCTATGCGATCCTATATTAAGGAGTCGTTGGAGAAGGGTCATATTAGACCATCCTCTTCACCCTTAGGTGCTGGGGGTTTTTTTGTGGCCAAGAAAGATGGTTCATTAAGGCCTTGTATTGACTATCGTTCCCTCAACAAAATTACTGTTAAATATCAGTATCCATTACCCCTGATTTCTGATCTATTCTCCAGAGTTAAAGGTGCTTGCTGGTTTACCAAGCTTGACCTCAGGGGGGCGTATAATTTTATTCGCATAAAGCAGGGTGATGAATGGAAGATGGCATTTAATACTCCGGAGGGACATTTTGAGTACCTGGTGATGCCTTTTGGGCTCACTAATGCCCCTTCTGTCTTCCAGTGCTTCATGAATGATATTTTCCGAGATTTTGTGGATAAATTTTTGATCATCTATCTGGATGATATTTTGATCTTTTCCAAGGATTGGGACTCTCATGTGGAACATGTTCGGACTGTGTTCCGGATTTTGAGGGAGTATTCCCTGTATGTCAAGGGATCAAAATGCCTTTTGGGTGTACAGAGGATTTCGTTTTTGGGATTTATTTTGTCTCCGTCAACTATTGAAATGGACCCGGCCAAGATACAGGCCATTTATGATTGGGTTCAGCCCACTTCTTTGAAGGCCATCCAGAAGTTTTTGGGTTTTGCTAATTTTTATCGTAAATTTATAGCTAATTTTTCTGGTATTGCCAAACCATTGACTGATTTGACTAAGAAGGGTGCTGATGTGCTGAATTGGTCTCCGGAGGCTGTTTCTTCCTTTCAGGAGCTGAAGCGAAGGTTCACTTCTGCCCCGGTTTTGCGGCAACCTGATGTCTCACTCCCGTTTCAGGTAGAGGTGGACGCTTCTGAGATTGGTGCAGGAGCTGTTTTGTCCCAAAAAGATCCTGTAACATCTAAAATGAATCCCTGTGCTTTCTTTTCCCGAAAGTTCTCCCCATCTGAACGTAACTATGATGTGGGGAATCGGGAACTGTTAGCCATGAAATGGGCATTTGAGGAGTGGAGACATTGGTTGGAGGGAGCTAAACATCAAGTCGTGGTCCTTACTGACCACAAGAATTTGATTTACCTGGAGTCGGCCAAACGCTTGAATCCTAGACAGCCTAGGTGGGCCTTGTTTTTCACACGTTTTGATTTTGTGGTCTCTTTTCTTCCGGGCACTAAGAATGTCAAGGCAGACGCCCTCTCTAGGAGTTTCCTTGCTGATTCTCCTATTATGACCAAGCCTGCTACCATCTTAGTTGAGGGGGTAGTTCTTTCTGCCATCTCGCCCGATTTGAGACGTGCTCTGGAAGAGTTTCAGGAGGAAAAACCTGAGCGTTGTCCCATTGAAAAATTGTATGTTCCTGACCAGTGGAGGAAGAGAGTGATGTCTGAGGTTCATTGCTCCGCATTGGCTGGTCATCCAGGTATTTTTGGTACTAGAGATTTGGTGAGTCGGTCTTTTTGGTGGCCTGCCTTGTCTCGTGATGTCAGGAATTTTGTGCAGTCCTGTGTGACTTGCTCCCGGTCTAAACCTTGTTCTCGCTCTAGTGGGTTGTTGATGCCTTTGCCAGTGCCCAGGAGGCCATGGACCCATATTTCAATGGATTTTATCTCTGATATGCCTGTCTCTCAGAGAATGACTGTTATTTGGGTGATTTGTGATAGATTCTCTAAGATGGTCCATCTTGTACCACTCCCTAAGTTGCCATCTTCCTCAGAGTTGGTGCCCTTGTTTTTGCAACAGGTGGTTCGCTTGCACGGGATTCCTGAGAACATTGTATCTGACAGAGGAGTTCAGTTTGTTTCTAGATTTTGGAGGACTTTCTGTTCCAAGCTGGGAATTCAGTTGTCCTTCTCCTCTGCGTTTCACCCTCAGACCAATGGGCAGACGGAGAGAACAAACCAGACTTTGGAGTCGTATTGGAGATGTTTTATTTCTGCTGATCAGGATGAATGGGTTTCATTTTTGCCCTTGGCCGAATTTGCTTTAAATAATAGAGCTAGTTCTGCCACTTTGATGTCACCTTTTTTTTGTAACTTTGGGTTTCATCCACAATTCTCTTCAGGGCAGGTGGAGTCTTCTGCCTGCCCAGGTGTTGACACTGTGGTGGAGAGAATGCACCAGATCTGGGACCAAGTGGTGGATAAGTTGTCTCTCTTTCCGAGGAAAAGGCCCAGCGGTTTTCCAACCGGCATAGGACCATTGGTCCGCGGTTTAAGGTGGGTGATATGGTTTGGTTGTCATCAAAGAATATCTCTATGAAGGTGGCTTCTCCAAAGTTTAAACCTAGATTTATTGGACCTTACAAGATTTTGGAGATTCTTAATCTGGTCTCTTTTCGATTGGCTCTTCCTGTTACATTCAAGATCCATAACGTGTTTCATAAGTCTCTGTTAAAGAGGTTTGTTGAGCCAGTAGTTCCTGTGGTGGCACCTCCTGACCCTGTATTGGTTGAAGGTAATGTGGAATATGAGGTTGAGAAGATACTGGATTCTCGTCTGGTTAAACGGAGACTCCAGTATTTGGTTAAATGGAAGGGTTATTGCCAGGAGGATAATTCTTGGGTCCCTGCATCCGATATTCATGCCGAAAGATTGGTTCGTGCTTTTCATCGGGCCCATCCTGATTGCCCTGGTGGCGTGGATGAGGGTTTGGTGACTCCTCCTCAAGGGGGAGGTACTGTTGTGAGTTCATTTTAACCTTCACCTTTGATGTCTGATGAACTCCCTCTGCTGGCGAAGAGAGGTAGTGAAATTGATTGGGATGGGAAGAACCTGTTATCTGAACAGGCGGAGTGTGATTGGACATCTGGAATTTCTGAGTGGCTATAAGGCGATGATTGATATCGGCCCATCTTAAAAAGTCGAGTTGGAGTCCAATATGATTGATTTATAATATATAATTGTATCATCCTATTATTGACGGACGGAGATTCCCTGGTTGGTGACTCCAGAATTTCTTCCCACTCCTCTCCCTGTGTATCTAGGATGAGCCTCTCCCAGTTCTTCTTAACGGAGTCTATGGTAGATTCTGTCCCCACTGATAGCATGTATAGTGCCTACAAGTAGTATTCAACCCCCTGCAGATTTAGCAGGTTTACACATTCGGAATCAACTTGGCATTGTGACATTTGGACTGTAGATCAGCCTGGAAGTGTGAAATGCACTGCAGCAAAAAAGAATGTTATTTCTTTGTTTAATTTTTTTTTAAATTGTGAAAAGTTTATTCAGAGGGTCATTTATTATTCAACCCCTCAAACCACCAGAATTCTGTTTGGTTCCCCTAAGTATTAAGAAGTATTTCTGGCACAAAGAACAATGAGCTTCACATGTTTGGATTAATTATCTCTTTTTCCAGCCTTTTCTGACTATTTAAGACCCTCCCCAAACTTGTGAACAGCACTCATACATGGTCAACATGGGAAAGACAAAGGAGCATTCCAAGGCCATCAGAGACAAGATCGTGGAGGGTCACAAGGCTGGCAAGGGGTACAAAACCCTTTCCAAGGAGTTGGGCCTACCTGTCTCCACTGTTGGGAGCATCATCCGGAAGTGGAAGGCTTATGGAACTACTGTTAGCCTTCCACGGCCTGGACAGCCTTTGAAAGTTTCCTCCCGTGCCGAGGCCAGGCTTGTCCGAAGAGTCAAGGCTAACCCAAGGACAACAAGGAAGGAGCTCCGGGAAGATCTCATGGCAGTGGGGACATTGGTTTCAGTCAATACCATAAGTAACGTACTCCACCGCAATGGTCTCCGTTCCAGACGAGCCCGTAAGGTACCTTTACTTTCAAAGCGTCATGTCAAGGCTCGTCTACAGTTTGCTCATGATCACTTGGAGGACTCTGAGACAGACTGGTTCAAGGTTCTCTGGTCTGATGAGACCAAGATCGAGATCTTTGGTGCCAACCACACACGTGACGTTTGGAGACTGGATGGCACTGTATACGACCCCAAGAATACCATCCCTACAGTCAAGCATGGTGGTGGCAGCATCATGCTGTGGGGCTGTTTCTCAGCCAAGGGGCCTGGCCATCTGGTCCGCATCCATGGGAAGATGGATAGCATGGCCTACCTGGAGATTTTGGCCAAGAACCTCCGCTCCTCCATCAATGATCTTAAGATGGGTCGTCATTTCATCTTCCAACAAGACAACGACCCAAAGCACACAGCCAAGAAAACCAAGGCCTGGTTCAAGAGGGAAAAAATCAAGGTGTTGGAGTGGCCTAGTCAGTCTCCTGACCTTAACCCAATTGAAACCTTGTGGAAGGAGCTCAAGATTAAAGTCCACATGAGACACCCAAAGAACCTAGATAACTTGGAGAAGATCTGCATGGAGGAGTGGGCCAAGATAACTCCAGAGACCTGTGCCGGCCTGATCAGGTCTTATAAAAGACGATTATTAGCTGTAATTGCAAACAAGGGTTATTCCACAAAATATTAAACCTAGGGGTTGAATAATAATTGACCCACACTTTTATGTTTAAAATTTATTAAAATTTAACTGAGCAACATAACTTTTTGGTTTGTAAGATTTATGCATCTGTTAATAAATCCTGCTCTTGTGTGAAGTTTGAAGGCTCTAACTTATTTGCATCTTATCAAACCTGCTAAATCTGCAGGGGGTTGAATACTACTTGTAGGCACTGTATGTATACAGAGAGGAGATGAGACCTTGGGGGCCCTGTGATTTAAGGATCCCTATCAAGGGTAGAGACGAAATAGCATTATTTATACCTATATATCTCATGTGTGATTGAATAGCTGACCTTAGTTGTAAATAACGAAAGAACTGGGACCCTGGGATATTGCGAGTAACTTGTAGTTGTTCAAAAGACACCAAAATTCCATGATCATATAGATCACATATAGTAGAAACACTATACTGAGCCCAGAACTCGGCGGATGGATGTTCAAGTAATGCCGGAAGGTAGCCATTATTCCATAGGGTCATTTCAGCTATAATATCCCCAAATCCAACCACCCTCTTAATCTGTTTCCATATTGATCGTGCCATACGAAGCAGGGGCAACAATAGCGAGACATTTACTTTCTTCATTTCCAAAAAACCCAGCGGGCAACTAATTTGTGCGGCATGAAGTAGATGGTCTTCAAAATTAGGGAGGTGACCGTCGGGCATCCATGTACTTATGGCTTTGGCCTGTCCAGCCAGGTAATACAGGAAGAAATTGGGTAACGCTGCCCCTCCTCCCCTCTTGGGTCTTTGTAGAGTGGATAGTTTAAGTTTGGGCCTGGTTTTCCCCCATATAAAGGATGTGATCTGGGAATTCAGATTAGCGAAAAAGGATCTGGGCACCACTACAGCACTATGTTGGAGAAAGTAGCTAAGCTTGGGAAGCAATATCATTTTGATTAAATTAATACGTCCGGCTACAGACAATGGAAGTTTACCCCAAATCGCGAATTTGCCTTTGACCGTCTCCAGTAGAGGATGAATATTAAGTTGCAAATCAAATTTACTGCCTTGAGAAATATGGACACCCAGATATTTAAAACTGGTTACAATGGGTAGTGAGGAGAGAGTCTCAAGTCGTGGCATTGGAGCATGGGAAAGAGGCATCAAAGCAGATTTCTCCCAATTTATGTATAGGCCAGAATATTTACCGAATTTATTTATAGTCGTGATCACTCTTGTCAGGGTTTCCTCCGCTTTGTCCATAAAAATCACCATATCATCGGCATACAGGCCTATGGTATCTGTCCGACCCGCTATTTCTGTACCAGCAATACCAGAGGAAGATCTTATACGAATTGCCAGTGCCTCAATAGCAAGGGCAAAAAGGGCCGGGGAAAGGGGACACCCTTGACAAGTTCCCCTATGCAATGAAAATGGCTCAGATATGGAATTACAATGACCCTGGCCTTAGGCTTCATGTATAAAACACTGACCCATTTTTGGAATCTATCACCGAATCCATACCTCTGCAAACATGCGCGGAGAAAAGGCCATTCAAGAGAGTCAAAGGCCTTGGCCGCATCAAGCGATGCCAATGCCCACTCATTGTCCGGCACCAGAGAGCTATATTGGACCACTGACTGGACTCATCTAATATTGATGGAGGTGCTCTTACCAGGCATAAAACCAGTTTGGTCAGAGTGTATGAGGTCTAAAATGACTGAATTCACCCTTTTGGCCAAAATTTTTGTAAAAATCTTATAATCCACATTTACTAATGATATAGCCCGATAAGATCCACAATCTAATGGGTCCTTCCCCTCCTTTTTAAGAACTATTATATTGGCCTCATAAAAGGATTCCGGCATGCATCCCCCCTCCCAAATCCCACGAAACACCATCAACAAAATGGGCGCCAGTATCTCCTGGTATCTCCTATACAGCTCGACAGGAAATCCATCTGGCCCAGGGGCCTTCCCAGAGGCCATATCCTTTATGGCATCCCCCACCTCCTCCCCAACTCAGCATCCATAAAGGCCCGCTGGGAAGGACTCAGTGGGGGAAACTCTATATCTGACAAATAATTTAGACATCCCGGGCCGTCAATATCAGTCTTAGAATTGTACAATGAACTACAATAATCAGAAAAGCACTTCAGCATCTCCTCAGTTGAAGAAACCAAAGTACCACCCGAATTGCGAATCTGTAGAATTGTGTTGGTTGTATTATGCTGTCGCACTAACTAGGCCAAAAATTTGCTTGCCTGATTCCCAATTTCAAAATAAGATTGTCGGGCAAAAAATAATTTACGTTTAGTTTTAGTGTCAATATATTGAGTGTATAACCTTTGAGCAGTCAACCACCCCACCCTATTACTGTTAGTTTGGTCAGATATGTAGGCAGCCTCCAAATCTTTCAGACGTCGCTCCATCTCATCATCCTCCTCCGATGTCACCCGTTTAATGTGAGAGATCATAGAGGATAAACAACACCTTAGATAAGCTTTAAGAGCGTCCCAAAATAAATTAATATTTCGGGGTTCAGGGTGGGACAAGACAAAGCACCGTAACTGATCTATCGTTCTATCGGGCGAATTTATCAACTTCAGCCAAAAAGGGTTCAATTTCCATGTTATCCTATTGGTCGATGGCCCGTATTTAAGTTTAAGAATAACTGGACTATGGTCTGAAATCCCCCTACTTCCATGTTCAAAATCATCTACCCATATCGCTAGGCTACTGGATCCAAAGATGTAGTCTATGCGAGACAGAGAGCGTTCAGTAGAGGAATGACAAGTATACTCCCTCGTCTCAGGATGGCGCATTCTCCATAGATCCAGCTACCCACTACCCGCCATGAATTGTGACAGTTGGGATGTAACCGGGGTGGGGGTCCTACTCTGTACTCCATCATCCAATCTCAATTTATCAAGATGACTATTCATGACCAAATTAAAATCTCCCATACAAATGATGTGTGCATCTGGGTAATTCAGGGCAAAACTCAATGCCTTCTGGATAATTGACATATTTGCCGGGGGGGGGGGGTTGTAGATACACAGAATAACAGATTTCTGAGAGTTGATCAGCGCATGTACAAATACAAACCATCCCTCAGGATCTTTCCGAGCTTCCCTGATCTCCCACCGAACAACCTTATGTATTAACAATGATACTCCCCTTGAATAGTTGGTGTGAAAAGCATGTATAAACCACTGTACCCATGGTTTTTGCACCCATCGAACCGTATCCCTGGTCAGGTGCATCTCAACCAGAGCCACAATGTGAGGGCGATAGTGTTTAATTTGTGAAAACACCTTAATTTTCTTTCGAGGGGTTTTTATGCCTCTTACATTCCAAGTCATACAAATCAACTCAGAACTCATTCCCGTCCATCTAGATATGATGCATAGTGGTGCCCGAACAGAATACAGAGATCTCACCTAGAAAGCAAAGTTGGCGTCGGCTGCGGCATTTACCTAAATAACTATAAAAACTAAAACCTTTGAAAAAGAAAAAACAAAACAAGAACCTAGTAATATAGGAGCACAGTCTCACGCCCCCATCAAAAAATAAACAAGGGGATACCATCACTGAACACAGTGTCCGGTATTGTTCGTAACTGGATACTCGCCGAGAGAGCTCCAATGAGACCTTTAACTGAAAGGATCCGAATTAACAGCCGTCACATTAGGATTCCTTCGCAGGGGATCCCCCATGGGACCGCAGCTATTCAGTCGCCTCCATCGGATCTGTGAAAAGCACGGAGGCGCCTCCGCGAACAACCCGAAGTCGGGCCGGATATATCATCGAGTACACAATGTTCCTGTCCCTGAGCCGTTTCTTGACTTCGATGAATTGTGCCCGCTGCTTCTGCAGTTCCATGGAAAAGTCCGGGAAGATGGAGATGACAGCATTATTGAACTTGATAGGACTTTTTGGTCTTGCAAGACGCAGAATGGTATCTCTGTCCTTACAATTGAGCAGGCGTGCCAGGAAAGGCCGAGGCGGGGGCCCCGGAGGCAGGGGTTTTGTAGGGACCCTATGAGCTCTTTCAATAGCGAACACTGAGGAGAATTCATCTCCCAGGGAGGTCTTAAGCCAATCTTCCAGAAATTGCTCAGGATGCTGACCTTCCGAGCGCTCAGGCAAACCAATGATGCGGATATTATTCCAGAGCATTCTGTTCTCCAAGTCTTCTGCCTTCTGCCTCCAAGCATTCACGGAACCCGCCACTTTCGTTAATTTAGCCTCCATAGGTGCAATGGTATCCTCTACCTTGGACACCCTCGTCTCCACCTCCGTAATGTGTCCCTTCATGGCCTGCATATCCTGACGAAGTCTCCCCACCTCCGTGTAAACATCCTCAATTTTCTCCATCAGTGATGTCCTGGTCAGAGAGAGAGCCTGCATCAATTGCTCAGATGCCTGTTTAAGGTTCAATTCCTCCTGTTCCATCTCTTCTTCACCCCCAGAAGGGCGATTTTTGCGTTGAACTTGAGAGGAAGTATTCCTAAGGGGTCGTGCACTTTCGGAGGGGTCGGGTCATGCAAACTCTGCTCTACTCCTGACCCCTTAAATCGACTCATAGTTATCTGCAGTGTGATCCAATAGGATAGCTAGAAATGTGCTTTTCGGGTATCTCCCACCCCAGATGGCGATCACAGCAGGGCTAATAATGGATAATTATAGTTCAGGCAGCAGAAAGGAGGCCACGTGAATTGTGAGGACGGTGACCAGCACTATCCAGTAAAACTCCTTGCGACCAGGGGAGGGAGAGGGGGGCCCCCAGAGACAGCAGCAGTGGGGGAGGGTGCTCAGAGCCTCCCTCAGTAATGGCACCAGCCAGCGCAGTGAGCAATTAACAGAGGGGGAATAACACGCAGGGCCCAATCTTTCAGGGCACTCACCACACGTCCCCCTCAAGTCTGTCAGCTGGTGTCTTCACTGCCCGATCAGCGGTGCAGTGGTGTGAGCCGACGCTGCAGGTCTCAGTGGCAGAGCCGCGCGCTCAAGATGGCCGCCGCCTCGTGGAGGAACAGCCACCCGCGCCGGTATCCCCAGCCGTCCGCTCTCAAAAGCCACCTCACGTCCTCCTGCGGGGTACCAGGGGGGTCCCGACATCCAGAGGGTCCAGACAGTGCCATGTGAGTTGTTAAAGAGGTCCAGAGTCCAGGATATTACAGGATATTGAGGAGCCCTCCCAGCAAGCGTCCTCTCTCGCTCACTGCATAGCCACGCCCCCCCAGTGACATTCACTTTGAAATTATTTTACAGCACTTTGGCACTTTCTTTCTCCAATGAGAAATATTGATGTCTACCCACTAGGGGCATTTTTTTCGGGTGTATTTGTATGTGTGTGTTTTTCTGTGTATCCCATTCTTTGTTTTGTCAGGGTGGTCTAGGGTCCTTAGGGCTACCGACGTTGAGCGGGGGCGCCACATCGTCAACAACTAGGGTGCCAACCTCCGCATCTAGGAAGGGACATACTAGGGCTCATTAGGGTGAGTTTACCCCCATCCCTTGATTAATTATATTTTCTGTGGGTCAAATTTTGGGCACTGATCTAAGCCCTATACCACCTTTGATTTAGAATTTTCTATGATTTTTAATTATTGAATTAAAAGGTAATTTTTAGGGGTTCAATTTCATTGTGCTTTCTTGGTTTGATTTTGTGATTTTTTTTTTATCCCAACATTTTTTCTGAGGTTTTTTCATAAGTAATCAGACCCTTTCTTAGACACTCATATTTAAGTCACATACTGTCCATTTCCTTGTGATCCTCCTTGAGATGGTTCTACTACTTTATTGGAGTCCAGCTGTGTTTAATTAAACTGATAAGACTTGATTTGTAAAGGCACACACCTGTCTATATAAGACATCACAGATCACAGTGCATGTCAGACCAAATGAGAATCATGAGGTCAAAGGAACTGACCAAGGAGCTCAAAGACAGAATTGTGGCAAGGTACAGATCTGGCCAAGGATACAAAAGAATTTCAGCATTACTCAAGGTTCCTAAGAGCACAGTGGCCTCCATAATCCTTAAATGGAAGAAGTTTGGGACCACCAGAAGTCTTCCTAGACCTGGCCATCCAGCCAAATTGAGCAATTATGGGAGAAGAGCCTTGGGGAGAGAGGTAAAGAAGAACCCCAAGATCACAGTGGCTGAGCTCCACAGATGCAGTAGGGAGATGGGAGAATGTTCCACAAAGTCAACTATCACTGCAGCCTTCCACCAGTCAAGTCTTTATGGCAGAGTGGCCTGACAAAAGCCTCTCCTCAATGCCAGACATATGAAAGCTCACATAGAGTTTGCTAAAAAATAAATGAAATAAATGAAGGACTCACATACTTTGAGAAATAAGAATATCTGGTCTGATGAGAAGAAGATATAACTTTTTGGTGATAATTCTAAGCTCTATGTGTGGAGAAAACTAGGCACTGCTCATCACCTGCCCAATACAATCTCAACAGTGAAACATGGTGGTGGCAGCATCATGCTATGGGGGTGTTTTTCAGCTGCAGGGATAGGATGACTGGTTGCAATTGAAGAAAACATGAATGTGGTCAAGTACAGAGATATCCTGGATGAAAACCTCTTTCAGTGTGCTAGTGACCCTAAGCACACAGCTAAAATAACAAAGGAGTGGCTTCAGAACAACTCTTTGACCATTCTTGACTGACCCAGCCAGAGCCCTTACCTAAACCCAATTGAGCATCTTTGAAGAGACCTGAAAATGACTGTCCACCAACATTCACCATCCAACCTGACGGAACTGGAGTGTCACGTCCGCCATGTCTGTTTTGCCTCATGACTAGTGTTGAGCATTCCGATACCGCAAGTATCGGGTATCGGCCGATACTTGCTGTATCGGAATTCCGATACCGACTTCCGATATTTTTTCAATATCGGAATTCGGCATCGGAATCGGAAGTTCAGTTGATTGACGGCCTGACGTCATCATGATGCGCGGTGTGTGCGCATCATGATGCGCCGTCATTTCGGGCCTTCCGGGGGTCTCTGCCGGCCTGCCGGGGGGCTGTGCCGGCCTGCCGGGGGGCTGTGTGGACTGCCCGGGGTCTGTACCGGACTGCCGGGGGGCTGTGCCGGCCTGCCGGTGGTCTGTGCACCCTGTGGGGGTCTGTACCGGCCTGCCGGGGGGCTGTGCCGGCCTGCCGGGGGGCTGTGCTGATGTCCGGGGGTCTGTGCAAGCATCGTCCGATGGGACTACAAGTCCCATCGGGCGATGCCTGCTACCATGACAGTGATTGACACATTAGCCAATGATGGGACAGTAGTAGTCCCATCATCCGGCTAATGTGTTAAATGTTAAAAAAAAAAAAAAAAAAAATACTACATACATACTACATGCATGCTACATACATACTACATACATGCTACATACATACTACATACATACTACATACATGCTACATACATACTGCATGCTACATACATACTACATACATACTACATGCATGCTACATACATACTACATATATACTACATACATACTACATACATGCTACATACATACTGCATGCTACATACATACATACTACATACATACTACATGCATGCTACATACATACTACATATATACTACATACATGCTGCATGCTACATACATACTACATACATACTACATACATGCTACATACATACTGCATGCTACATACATACATACTACATACATACTACATGCATGCTACATACATACTACATATATACTACATACATGCTGCATGCTACATACATACTACATACATACTACATACATGCTACATGCATGCTACATACATACTACATATATACTACATGCATGCTACATACATACTACATGCTACATACATACTACATACATACTACATACATGCTACATACATACTGCATGCTACATACATGCTACATACATGCTACATACATACTACATACATGCTACATACATACTACATGCATGCTACATACATACTACATACATACTACATACATGCTACATACATACTGCATGCTACATACATGCTACATACATGCTACATACATACTACATACATACTACATACATACTACATGCATGCTACATACATACTACATGCATGCTACATACATACCACATACATACTACATGCTACATACATACCACATATATACTACATACATACAATACATTCATACAATACATACATAGACATACAGTACATATAACATAGAGTAACATACTTACCAATACTTGTCACATTGTTCCCCGAAGCCATTGTCTATTCCGGGATAAATATTAACATAACAAACCACAAAAATACTCACCCACGATCCGAAGCAGTCCACGAGTGTGTCCCACGACGATCTTGGGTAGAGAACTGCAGCATCAGATGATGCTGCCGTTCTCTACGGGCTGCAGGAATCCAATGACGGAAGGTAGGTATCCTTCCGCACTGTATTCCTCCGCAACTTAAAAAAAAAAAGTCCCTAGTCTCACTTTATGCCATTGCTGTGTGGGAAATTCCCACACAGCAATGGCATAAAGTGAGACTAGGGACTTTTTTTTTTTAAGTGGCGGAGGAATACAGTGCGGAAGGATACCTACCTTCCGTCATTGGATTCCTGCAGCCCGTAGAGAACGGCAGCATCATCTGATGCTGCAGTTCTCTACCCAAGATCGTCGTGGGACACACTCGTGGACTGCTTCGGATCGTGGGTGAGTATTTTTGTGGTTTGTTATGTTAATATTTATCCCGGAATAGACAATGGCTTCGGGGAACAATGTGACAAGTATTGGTAAGTATGTTACTCTATGTTATATGTACTGTATGTCTATGTATGTATTGTATGAATGTATTGTATGTATGTAGTATATATGTGGTATGTATGTAGCATGTAGTATGTATGTGGTATGTATGTAGCATGCATGTAGTATATATGTAGTATGTATGTAGCATGTAGTATGTATGTAGCATGCATGTAGTATATATGTAGTATGTATGTAGCATGTAGTATGTAGCATGCATGTAGTATATATGTAGTATGTATGTAGTATGTATGTAGCATGCATGTAGTATATATGTAGTATGTATGTAGTATGTATGTAGCATGCATGTAGTATATATGTAGTATGTAGCATGTAGTATGTATGTAGCATGCATGTAGTATATATGTAGTATGTATGTAGTATGTATGTAGCATGCATGTAGTATATATGTAGTATGTAGCATGTAGTATGTATGTAGCATGCATGTAGTATGTAGCATGTAGTATGTATGTAGCATGCATGTAGTATATATGTAGTATGTATGTAGTATGTATGTAGCATGCATGTAGTATATATGTAGTATGTATGTAGCATGTAGTATGTATGTAGCATGCATGTAGTATATATGTAGTATGTATGTAGCATGTAGTATGTAGCATGCATGTAGTATATATGTAGTATGTATGTAGTATGTATGTAGCATGCATGTAGTATATATGTAGTATGTATGTAGTATGTATGTAGCATGCATGTAGTATATATGTAGTATGTAGCATGTAGTATGTATGTAGCATGCATGTAGTATATATGTAGTATGTATGTAGTATGTATGTAGCATGCATGTAGTATATATGTAGTATGTAGCATGTAGTATGTATGTAGCATGCATGTAGTATGTAGCATGTAGTATGTATGTAGCATGCATGTAGTATATATGTAGTATGTATGTAGCATGTATGTAGTATGTAGTATGAATGTAGCATGTATGTAGTATGCATGTTGTATGTATGTAGCATGTAATTTTTTTTTTTTTTTTTTACATTTAACACATTAGCCGGATGATGGGACTACTACTGTCCCATCATTGGCTAATGTGTCAATCACTTTCATGGTAGCAGGCATCGCCCGATGGGACTTGTAGTCCCATCGGACGATGCCTGCACAGACCCCCGGAGCCTGCACAGACCACCGGCAGGCCGGCACAGCCCCCCGGAGCCTGCACAGCCCCCCGGCAGGCCGGCACAGCCCCCCGGCAGGCCGGCACAGCCCCCCGGCAGGCCGGCACAGCCCCCCGGAGCCTGCACAGACCACCGGCAGGCCGGCACAGACCACCGGAGCCTGCACAGACCCCCTGGCAGGCCGGCACAGCCCCCCGAAAGGCCCGTACAGACCCCAGAGAGGCTGTACAAGGGCAGGAAAGGGTTTTTCTTATTCCGATACCGGAAGTCCCATAGACTTGAATGGGACTTCCGGTATCGGAATCGGCGATACCGATATTTTTTTTAAAGATCGGCCGATACCATCCGATACGATACTTTGAAGTATCGGACGGTATCGCTCAACTCTACTCATGACCCCTGGAGCGGTGTGCACGCACATCTCATGTCTGCTATCCTGCATGTTCCCTAGAGCAGTGTGCACACTCACCTCATGACTGTTGGGCTGCAAGATGCCTGCGTTTCTGCTCTGCCTTCTGTGATCATCTCTGTGCTCCATGAACCCCTGATCATGTGTCCTTCCTAGGCTCCAGCGCTGTCTGGTTCTGCAATCATCTCTGCATGTCTGGAACCCCTGATCATGTGACCTTTCCTAGGCTCCAACACTGTCTGGTTCTGCAATCATCTCTGCATGTCTGGAATCCCTGATCATGTGACTGCTCTCTGTGATCCTGGAGGAATGAACTGGAAGTTCTCCCCTGGTCTTGACCAGGAAGTACTGGTGCTATGGTGCTATATCAGACCGCCCCTCCCTATGGTCAGGGCCTGATTATTGTGTTGCTTCCCTGCATGGCTGTTTGGTCTGCTCGGTCGCTCCCTGTACTCTGTGCCCCTGCACTCTGCCCTGTCGTGCGTCTCTGCACACGCTCTCTGCTTGTACTCTGCCTCTTGTCTCGTACCATGTCTTGTGTTGTCTCTCGTGCCATATTTGTCCTTGCCTTGCTTTACCTTGTAGTACTTCCGCTGTTCTCTGTCTTAGCCTGTTTTGCTATGTCTCACCTTAGCTATTCTTTGACTTGTAGTCCTTCCTCTGTTCTCTGCCTTGCCTGTTTTGCTATGTCTGGTGTTTGCTATTCTGAGCCTTGTAGTACTTCTCATGTTTCTTGTCTCAGCCTGGTTTTCCGTACTCTGTCCTCTGGTGCACTCTAGCAAACTCCCTGACTAGTCCCAAGGCTCTGCCTTGGCCCGGCTCTGGGTTTCGGCCTACGCTCCGCTGCTAGCTCTGTTCTCGCTCTGATCTCTGTGTTTCTGTCTCTGTTCCTCTCCGTGTTCTGATCCCTGCCTTGCCTCGCTTCCTGTCTTGCCTTCCCTGAACCCCGGCGTGGGTTCCCTTGCCGCCTCATGTGCCTTGGTCGTGCCTCGTGTTTGTGTACAGCCGTGTACACTGGCCAGTGAGGCATGCCTCCTGCGTGGCTCCTAGCACGCACCCTGCCTTGAACCCTGACATGGCTCCTAGCACGCACCCTGCCTTGAACCCTGGCGTGGCTCCTAGCACGCACCCTGCCTTGAACCCTGGCGTGGCTCCGAGCACGCACCCTGCCTTGAACCTTGCCGTGGCTCCTAGCACGCACCCTGCCTTGAACCCTGGCGTGGCTCCTAGCACGCACCCTGCCTTGAACCCTAACCCTGGCGTGCCCCCTGCACACGCAGGACTCTGCCTTGAACCCTGACCCTGGCGTGCTCTTTGCATGCGCAGGACTCTGTTTTGTTTCTTGTGCTTTGGCGTGTCTCTATACACGCACCGTCTTGTTTGTTGTACTTTGAACCCTTCTGTTTGTACCTTGGCGTGTCTCTACACATGCGCCCTGTCTCATTTGTTAAGCTTTGAACCCTGGCATGTCCCCTACACACGCACCTTGCTTTGTACCCTGGCGTGTCCCCTACACGCGCACCTAGCCTTGCACCTTACCCTGGACCCTGGTGTTCCCCTAGCCCGCATCCTGCCTGGAATCCTGCCTTGGACCTCAGTGTGTTCCCTAACATGCACCATGCCTGGAGATCTGTCATGCTTCCTTGCCTGAACCCTGGTTTGCCTGCCGGATGTCCGGAACCTGCTGATCGCTGCCAGAGATTATAGCCCTGATGACTGCGGCCTGATGTCCGGAGCTGATGTCCGCAGCCTGATGCCCTGATCGCGTCAATCGTTGCCAGCTGTCCGGAGTCCGATGCCATTGTGCCTTTACCTGTACCCAGGCATATACCTCCTGGCCCGTACCATGCTATGGACCTTGGCGTGCCCACGCACGCACCCTGCCGTGTTGCTTGTTTTCACGTTCGCACTGAATGTTATCCTGAAGTTCTTAATGAAGATACCTTGAACTTACCTCTTGTCTTGTCTTGCTTCCTGCTTGTCCTTGTCATCAGACACTTGCACATAGTGTTCCCCTGAGCCGGCCGTCTAGTCCCAGCAGTCGTGGTGGCTCACCCCCTTGGTCTTGCCCCTGACGCTCCCTGTATAGGGGGTGGTTTCTCACAAAGTAAGCTCGCCCTCTGTGGGTGGGTGCCACAACCCAGAGGGTCCACTCAAAAAATCGGCTCAGCAGAAGCTGAGTCCGTCACATGGAGGGGATCTGCAAGGAAGAATGGCAGAGGTTCCTCAAATCCAGGTGTGAAAAACTTGTTGCATCATTCCCAAGAAGACTCATGGCTGTTCTTGCTCAAAAGGCAGCTTCTACTCAATACTGAATAAAGGGTCTGAATACTTATGACCATGTGATATTTCAGTTTTTCTTTTTTAATAAATTTTTAATGATTTTTTTTCAGTCAAGATGGGGTGCAGAGTGTACATAAGGCTACGTTCACACTTGCATACCGGGGCTTTGTGGACGGCTGCATACTTCCTCCCTGAAGCTCCACCCACTTCCGCACTTCTTCCGTTTAGGTCTGCCTACTTCTACATGAGTCCTGCGTACCTATCTTTAATATTGGGTACGCAGGACATGCGGATGTATGCGGATGCGTCATTTCGACGTGCCCGCCAACGCAACTTGATGACCACAATTTCTCTAGCATCAGGGAATTGAGCTGGGAAAGCTTTATGAAGTCCCACAGGTATTAAATTCTGCCTTGAGACTACTTTATAGCATGTCTTGTGTAATGAGATAGACATTAGACTTGTAAATGGTATGTAAAGCTTTTAACTATTCCTCATGTGCATATATTTTTGTAGAAAAATATTCGGAATTGAGAGTCCTCAGTGGCTGATACCTTTTAATGGCTAACTGAAAAGATGGTAACACATTGCAAGCTTTCGAGACTACTCAGGTCTCTTCATCAGGCATTGACTAATACAAAAGGGACCTGAGTCGTCTCGAAAGCTTGCAATATGTTACCATCTTTTCAGTTAGGTAACAAAGGTATCAACCACTGAGGACTCTCAATTCTGAATATTTTTCTATCTACTGGCTAACACGGTACAATGATATACATCTTTCCTATATTTTTGTAATATTTTTTGCAACTAAAAACTGATAGCATCATGCAATAACTTAATGGGACTGCTTTTTATATTTACTGTAAAATATGCTTACTAACCCCTTTATACAGGTTTTAAAAAAGTATAGTTACCAATAAAAGTGTCACATCAATACCAAGGGTCATGGCCATGAAGGGAACAATGCTTCCTTTGGTAAAGATTACAATTTCACAATCCTACAAGCTTTTTATATCAGACAACTTATCTCTTGCGAAATGACTCTATCAAGGCTTTGTTCTCCCTTTGTTTGTGAAAAAAAAATAATCCAAAGACTTGACGTCATGATTACTCAGAGCTCTCACTGGGCATGGCTTGCCTCACCTTTTTGACTTAAAGACATTTCTTTCTTAAAGAGAAGATCTGTGTCTTACCATCATGTTTTGGTCAAAGTTCCAGAAAAGAAAACCTAAAGACGGGTTGTCTGGGACCCTAAGGAGACTGACAATCTGACAGCGTATGTTCAGGATAAATAAAGTATCACTTGTATATACTGTATATATAATAAGTGTATTGAAATAAATGGTCTGTATGAGTAATGCATTAATTTTTGGTTTACCAAAAGAGATGTCCTCTGCAGCTGTTCTGTTCTCTGGCCAAGACATGGAGGTATGGAATAAATAACACTCTTTCAATTCAAAGATACAGAGAAATCACAAGATTTTTCAGTGCTAGAAAGTGCTTCTGATTATCCTACATAGTGCTAACAATAATGAATAAGGTAGAGGCTCTTCTGACTACAAGTCTTGTGTATGAATATTTGGGTTGATGTGCCAAATTAGGGTTGTCTGCATCTTGGCTCCTTTTTTCTGATTTGGTTTCCCTACCACAGTCTTACATACAATATTAATAGCATAAATCCCATACAACTAGCAAAAATGCCCAGGGATGATGCCAAAACCATTTGTTCATCTTGGGCAAAAGCCACATCTGCTCCAACAATCAGTGAACCAACAGAGAAGAAAAGGAGATCCTTTGGAGATCCTTTGTGACCATGTGTCAGGATAGTGACGATACTATGGTGTACTAACTGTTTGGACACTTTAGCCATTTATACTAGGCTTATATACTATTGATTGTGAGATATGTCATGTTTTTTGTATGCACTAATGTCTTTGGGGGGTTTTCCTTCTTAAAAAGAGGCGACATAATTATAACTATATTTGTGGGTCAGCGGCTGATCTCCTTTTTTTCAGTAATTTTTAGAGCCATACTATATCATGGCCACCTTGTACTATTTTTTCGCCGGTTTAATATGTGAAAATTATCCTTTGTACACATATTGTCATTTTGTACCTGCTGTACATAGTGGTGCACAAATATGTGTTGTCTTTTCATATTCATTCAGACCTTATGGGGAATCGAACCACAGTGAGCTGTGCGCGTCGCTCTGTGGGGGCATTGCGCCGCTAACAGACAGGTGTCTCTATGCTATACTGTATGTGAAGGCTTGGGCCTCTTTTGACCGGCACTTATTCCTAGCATGATGCCTGCTCTGTGTGACGGCGCTGGCCGACCTCAGCGCGCATGCGCCGACAACGCTTGCTGATTGGCGGATTTTGGTCATGTGACCGCGGTCATAGTGTATTTTAAGGTCCTGTGGAGATGTGGATACCATCGCCTTGATAAAGCGACCCCCTAGCACCACGAAACGCGCATCGGAGGTCACTGCCTGACGATCCCCCTTGCCCTGCCCTCCGTGTCCCTTGGTAAGTGTTCTGACCTTTTTCATCTCGTTTTTCATGGCAATTATTTGTGGGTATATTCACTTCTTTTGTATTTCATGACTGTATTATCTTACCATAACTTATCCATGAAGTTGCCACGTGGGTCATTCACTTCCTGATAACAGAAGTAGTTCAGCTGTGCAGCAGCTTATTATACTTAACCCCTTTAACTGTGGATTTACTAGCAGTAGCTTGCACAGGAGGACACTGATTTCAACTTGGTCGGTGAGGGGTCGTCTTTTCTGGGTGTGTACCCGTCTGTTTTATATTGACACTTCATTATGACTTTGTGCACTTTTTGTAATACATTTAATAAACCATGATGTTTTTGCAATCATCGTTTCGCTCCTTTTCTTCTCTGTTGGTTCACAGTCTTACATACAATTCTGAAAACTAAATTCTCCTTGTGCCTCAGCTTTTCCAGAGGTGGGGAGATCGAATGTCATAAAAATGCATTTGCTTTGTTCTGAGCCCTAAAAGTAGCAATTGTAAACATCATTGACATAGAAATAATACTATTAACCAACTAGGTGACATGCATACTCCCATCATCATGTTACATAGCCTTCCCTTCTCCATACCTATCTTACCCATCCTATGTAGACCTTAGAAAGGTTGATCACATTTTCTTGCTGTTTATCAGGTCTATGTTCAACCAAGAAGTTGAATTGAAGCTATTTCCAGAATATGACCAATTGTTAAAATTAGATTGTTGTGTAACTTTTATCTTTTTTTTTAATTTTAGAATGTCTTTATTTCATATTACAATCTTTATTTAAAAAAAATAGCCTTGCAATATTCAAGCTGGCAACTAGGGCTTTTTTAGACTCAAACTTTCTTGAAAAATTTACATTAAGGCTCTAATTTATCAGAGAAATGATTACAATGACAAGTTACACTTCTATACATAGCTGGTAACACAAGATTCACCTATCACAATAGGTGATGTTACATCTGACCCTGCTCCCTGTCCATTCACAACGACCTTTGCACAGATTCATTAGATGCTTCAAGACAAAATATATATGGTCACTGTCCTGCTGGAAGGTGAACCTATGTCCCAGTCTCAAGTCTTTTACAGCCTCTAACAGGTTTTCCTAAATGCCCTTTATTTAGCTCCATCCATCTTTCCATTAACTCTGACCAGCTTCTCTGTGCTTGCTGAGGAAAACCAATCACACATCATGATGTTGACACCACCTATTTGATGGTGGAGATGGTGTTTTCAGGGTGATGTGCAGTGTTAGTTTTCTTTCACACATAATGTTTTGCATTTAGCCCAAAAAGGCTAATTTGCCCTCATCTACCAGAACACTATCTTCCACTTGCTAGCTGTGTTTCCTACTTGGCTTTTTGAAAACTGCAAACGGGACTGATTGCTTGCTTTTACAATGGCTTTCTTCTTGCCACTCTTCCATAAAGGCCAAATTTGTGGAATGTATGACTATTATTTGTCCTGTGGACAGATTCTCCCACCTGAGCTGTGAATCTCTGCAGCTGTTCCAGAGTGACCATGGCCCTATTGGCTGATTCTCTAATTAGTGTTCTCCTTTCTTGACATGTCAGTTTAGGTGGATGGCCATGTCCTGAAAGGTTTGGAGGCATGCTCCGTCCATTTTCGGTTGATGGATTGAACAGTGCTCTGTGAAATGTTCAGAGTTTGGGCTATTTTTTATTAATTAATCCTGCTCCAGAACTTTATCCCTAACCAATATGTGTCCCTTGGTTTTAAATATTCTGTTTGATCCGTAATGTTCTCAAATACATCTCTGAGGCCTTCTCAGAACAGCTATAGTTATATTGAGAATTAATTACACAGGATTGGACTCAGTTTACTAACTTCTGAAAGTAATTGCTCATTCAGGATCTTATTTAGGAGTATCAAACTACAGGTAGTACAGTGGCTTGCAAAAGTACTCACCCCAACCTGACTTTTTACCCATTTTGTTTTTGTCAATAAAAATGTAAAAACATATGAAATGTTTATAACTGTACTTCAGTGATCAAATAAAGATCTGACTAAAAGGTGTAAGAATACTAAAGCAGCAAATACTGTGAACCATAAAACCATAAAATACATTGTTACATTAGAATGATAGAATCATAGAATGTTAGAGATGGACGGGACCTCCTGGGTCATCATGTCCAACCCCTTGCTCAAAGCAGGATTCACTAAACCATCTCAGACAGATGTCTGTACAGACTGTGTTTGAAGACATATTCAAAGGAGAATTCAACCTATCTTGTGGAAGCCTGTTCCACTCATTCATCACCCTCACAAAAGAAAAACAAATGTTCATAGTTGCAGGCATGTTCTTCACATGAACTGATGCAAACCCTCGAAAAGAACTCAGTGGAATTCCAGGTTGAGAGATAGCAAAACATGAAAAATGACGAGAGGGGGAATACTTTCACACGCCACTGTACCTCCCATATATGTCGTTTGGATGGGTTGATCTTACTGACAGATTATCTATAACTGTTATGTCAGATGTTTTGTATGTTTGTATTTGTGCAGGCTCCACCTGGATATTCACTGTGATGTCATAACTCCCTCTCAAGGGCGGTACCTCATAGTTTTCTAGTGCCTTTTTCTGAATTTTACCTGCCCCAGAAAATAACAAATTATGCATTACTTCTTTTTTAGTTGTTAAAAAAAAAGCAAAACACATTCACATTGATGTTATATTATGTTTATTTATAACTGTTTTTTATTTTGTTCACTTTCTGACAATACTATTCTTACAAAAGTAATTTTTATATGAAGGAGATTCCTGAAAATTAGGTTTTTTTTTGCTAAGGATCCTCATTTGTATTCTAGTTCCATAGTTAATGGGTAGTTCTCCACCGAGGACAGACTGACCTTCTGTCATCCTGTCAACAGTAGAAACCAAACTCTGGACTGAGGGTTGGATTGGGATCACTTAACATGGTTGCTCATATGAAATAGTTAAAACCTAATGGAGGTCACTGAAATGGAAGAAAACAAATGACACTGCTACAATTTTAATGGTTATCTCTGGTTAATGTACTACATCACTTGGTTAATGTGCAATATACTGTAGTCTTCTCATATATGGTACTTCATTGTTGTATATTTTTGTGTATGTTATGTTAATGTATATTTTATTATGTTACATAATATTTTATTTATATATTTTTAAACATTCTAAAGATTTTTTTTACATTTTATCCTCATGCGTTTTTCTATGCACTTTGAACATGACCGTAACAATCGGCAACATTGTAAACAATTATTTTCCAGCTGTCCCAGTTGATTAGTTTCTCACCATTGTAACACCTTATAAAAATACACAAAAACAAACATTAAAAAAAATGCTTCAACTAAAATAAGCAATGGTGGAAACCAGAAAACCTAAGCATTTTTATTTCAGAAATATTTAGTAGTGATGTCTCTGGTTTCAATCTGTTATCTGAAAAGGACAGATTTGGATCTATCGGTGAATGCAATATATACACCAGGAAATGTCCTTCAGATGGATTCTTAGCAGTCACAATTCCAATGACCTCAGATTGCATCAGAGTTATGTATGCAGAATGTGTGAACAATACACTAATCATGAGTCTACACCCAAAGCAAAGCCACAAATGTGATATTAACATATCTATCACGGAAATAAAATAATCTCATTGTAATTTAAATATCAGAGAAACTACATCCTATTTAATTTGATACACAAGGAAGCATGCAAAGAATTTAAAATGATTATTACGCAATCGAGCATGTGAAATAGTTAACAAGAAGACACCCTGTTTTAGCTGCCATCAAGAAAAACTAGGAATATTGTGATGACATTTGCAAAGCAAACTATAAAAAGTACCATAAATTTGCAATAGACTCTTGACATACCCACATCTAAACGACATGGCTAAAAGTTGTATCATGCAATAATACTTTTGAAGATATGTTGGTGCAAATGATTAATATTCAGTAGTCAAAAGGTGACAAAAGGAAGATAAATGTACTGACATAACTAGAAACTAGTGGCAAATAGATTATGCCAACTGTGACAGTTTGAAAATAAAATAGTTCATACTACTCAATTTTCACCTCTTACGGCAATTTTCGATAGAGTGATCTCTCTATTTCACAGACAGGCACGGGGAAAGTTAACCCAGCTATTCATTGGGATGTCTAATCAAACAACCCGTCACATTTCAGCTTCTTAGGGGGATTTCACATTGCGTTTTGGCACACTTTCATGGTCCTAAAGGGCCTTAGGGCCGAACCCGGCCGCAAAACAGGATTTATATGTCAATGGGGCCATAGACTGTAATGATGCCGACAGAGTCAATGTGCTCTCTGACATGCACCACGTCTGTGTGTACGCCTCCAGTATGCATGCATGGCAAAAAATTATGAACGTCAAAGCACACGTTTACTCTGTCGGCACCATTATATCGTATGGCCCCGTCTGCACATACCACCAAATCCCATTTTGTGGGTGGTTCTGACATAAGCCTCGATGGGACCAACGAACATGTGACAAAATGCAATGTGAATGCACCCTTAAGCTATTTTTTATGGAGGTATTAAGAGGATGACATGCAGGAGTAAACGAGGCATTCATTTTAATTTGCTTAAAGTTTTAAGGTATGTGCACACGCTGCAGATTCTGCTGCGGATCCGCAGCGAATTTGGCCCTGCGGATCCGCAGCAGAATTAGCTGCATTGTACAGTACAATTTTATTCTATGGAAAACAAAAAACGCTGTGCACATGCTGCAGATTTTTCCGTGAGGATTTGCCGTGGAATACAATCCGCAGCATGACAATTGTTTGTGCGGAATCCGCAGCTGTTTCACGCCTTTAACATTGTAGAGGTGTGAAACCGCAGGGCTAAACTGCAGGCTAATCCGCAGATAGACCTGCGGATTTACCTGCGGATTTTGCCAAATCCGTGCGGAAAAATCTGCAGCCCAATCCGCAACGTGTGCACATAGCCTAAAAGCAGAATTAGACACACAATGATTAATCAAATCAAGCACAGCACCAGTAGGGGATATAACTTGTATGTCATCTCTCCTGTATATAGTATATACACCTGTATGTCATCTCCTCCTATATATAGTATACATCTGTATGTCATCTCCTCCTGTATATAGTATATACCTGTATGTCATCTCCCCCTGTATATAGTTATATAGTATATAACTGTATATCATCTACCCCTGTATATACCTGTATGTTATCTCTCCTGTATATTGTATATACTTGTATGTTATCTCTCTGTTTATAGTATATACCTGTATGTCATCTCCCCCTGTATATAGTATATACCTGTATGTTATCTCTCCTGTATATAGTATATACCTGTATGTTATCTCCCCTGTATACAGTACAGTATATACCTGTATGTCATCTCCCTTTTATATAGTATGTACTTGTATGTTATCTCTCCTGTATATATTATACACCTGTATGTCATCTCCCCTGTATATAGTATAGTAGAGAAAGCTTCAACCTTGTGGGAGTGTAATACCATTTAGTTAGAAATTGTAAAGAAGGACTAATTTAGAGTGGCATTAGTTGTAGCTGTAATAATAAGTTTAACCCCTTTACCCTCAAGGGTGGTTGCATGTTAATGACAAGGCCAATTTGTACATTTCTGACCACGGTCCCTTTATGAGGTAATAACTCTGGAACGCTTTCATAGATCCCGTTGATTCTGACATTGTTTTCTCGTGACGTATTGTACTTCATGATAGTGGTAACATTTCTTTGATAGCGGGATAGGGCACATGGACTGGATAGTACGTCTGATGCCAGAAAGGGGTAAAGGTACTGTCACACTTAGCGATGTACCAGCGATCCCGACCAGCGATATGACGCGGTCAGGGTCGCTGGTACATCGCTAAGTGGTCGCTAGTGAGCTGCCACACAGGCAGATCTCACCAGCGACATAGCAGCGGTCGGGGGTCGCTACTTACTTGTCAGATGAGGCGATCCTGACGTCCTCCCGCTCGCGTCCATGCGTCGCTCGTCGTCACAGCAGGAAGCGCAGCAGGAAGCAGATGACGAGAAGCGGCCCAGGAAGTTCTCACGCGATCAGCTATAACCAGCGGGGCAGCAGTCGGAGGTAAGTATCAGACATAGCGATATCGCTAGCGATATCGCTGTAACGTCACAAAAAACAGTGACATTATAGCGATATTGCTAGCGATATCGCTTAGTGTGACAGACCCTTTAAAGCGAACCAGGCCTTATCAGGTTGGTGCTGTTATGCCGATTAAAATGATACCAAAGTGGGAGAAATCCGTCTTGTGTTTCTTTTTTTAATCTGTGTTTCAATTGTTAAGTTAACGAGATGCTTCATGCCAGTTCCTGATTCTGGACTCCCCCTGCAGCGTGTCGGGTGGTCTGTGCTGGCATGGTAATAAATTGTTATTTCCAGCTTAACAGAAGGACAATAACACCAAGAAATGATAAGAATAATAGGCCTCAGTTACCACAACTGTCTACAAGGAAAACTGTTGCTCATAGCAACCAATCACAGCTCAGCTTTCATCTTTTAAACAGCTCTGGTGAAATGAAAGATGCTTAGTGATTGGTTGCTATGGGTAGCACAGGCAGTGTAACCTGTCATGGTCAAGAAGATGTGCCTATGAAATAGATAGATATAATAGATAGATATAATATATATATATTAGAGGAGATAAGTATTATATATATGTAATTATTAGTTTTTTATTATACTGGGCTTTGCGTGTGGAGTGAATGTGGCTATGTGATATAGATAGCCACATTTGTACTTACAAAAGCGATGGTTCTTAGCGCATGATTTGGCCAATTCATGTGTGCCCGTCAACTGCGGCAAGGTGACAATTCTCTTAAGGGTCCTGTCTAAACCCTTCCATATCCTACTGTATATGCCACTTTCTGGTTCGCTTTTGTAAGTACATCTTGCTGAGGGACAGAGCGTTTGGAAGTTGTTATTTCCATTGACATCATATGCCTTGGCATTCACAGGGTGCTGCTGTGCCTTTTTTATATGTTTTGTAGTCACTGCAGCTTGCACCTATTCACACTTAGGATGTGCTGGTCAGGTTTTTTTGTATAGCTATTTTGGGTGGTGTGACTCCCTCTGCTCTGACACTTGCACTCCTCCCATTAACCTGCAGGTGTTCTCAACCAGTTCTACTTGCCCATTCAAATTGGAGGCTTGCAGCCCAGGGGAGACATGTTTGTCCAATTATAGTAGGTTTTTTAACCAGAAAGTGGCATATACAGTAGGATATGGAAGGGTTTAGACAGGATCCGTCAGAGAAGTGTCACCTTGCCGCGGTTGACGGGTACTCATGAATTGGCCAAATCATGCGCCAAGAACCTTCACTTTTGTAAGTACCTCTTGCTGAGGGACAGAGCGTTTGGAAGGTGTTATTTCCATTGACATCATATGTCTTGGCATTCACAGGGTGCTGCTGTGCCTTTTTCATATATAGATAGTCATTTGTTTTATAACAGTATTTAAAAACTCCGGTCGTTTGACTTTAAATAATTTCAAGTTCTGATGACTTTATCTAGACCATCGCAATTTGAATATGTGCTCCAAATGTTAGAGTGCCATCACCAAAAGATCCTGCTTATCAGCGTGTGCATTTTTGACAGAACATGTATTCAATAACCAATCTAGAGACAAGTAAATCCAATTTACAGCAATCAACAAAGAGCTACATATGAATCTGCAACATGTGAACTTATCATTATGGCTTCAGCAAACAATTTTCAACACATAATGTTCATTCATTAACTAAATATTGTTTGTTAAAGCACCACTCCAGCATTATTTTTTATTTCATCGCTGAATTGGTGCTACTAATGCAAGTTGTCTGACCCTAATATTATACTTGCCAGCCACTGTCTTCAGCTGTTCCTGGTGCTGCTTCAATCCCGATCTGCCATCTTGGGAGAGCAACTTATGGTTGACTGGAAGTCAGAGGTAACGGTCCCATCTCTCAGTGTACGGTAAGTCTATGAGGGCCTTGTTCTGGCTGTCACAGACTTACATTGAGAGATGACCTCCGACTCTTCCAGAAAACACTGGTGTTATCCGGCAGGCCAATACCTGCACAAGTTGACAGAGTAGCACCGAGAACAGAAGGCGACTGTGGGGACAAGAAGCTTACATTAGTGACACCACCCCAGTGATAAATAAAAAAAAATGATTAAGGTGAAAAGATGACTAGAGTGTGTTTTCTTCCCATGCTTCAATGAGCAACCAACATAAATTGAGGACATCCAATCCTAAGAAAAAGCAATGAAAGCATCTGTTGTCGTATAGGAGTTAGCTCTGCCGGATAACAGAGAAGCCTGCCTGCAAAAAGATGTAGGTCTTTACTTAACATGTAAATTGCAGAATTATGTGTCATCTTTTTCCCCAATTTTCCTTTTGTGAAAGATGTGTGAACAATATCCTTAGTAAACAAAAGCTTGACTGACACAGCTCTATGTCACACTGTATGAGTTCAATCAAGAGAAAACACTGGAAAGGACAAAATGCACAAATAGGGTCTTATCTGAGTATAAGACTAACAAAAGACATGCTCAATGGTGCTCACCTGGCTGGGTTGGGTGCACACTACTACTGATAGAGGTTGAAGATGCTGCAGACCCACGAGGAGAATGGGAAGACAAGACTAGAAAAAAATGGACTAATCTGTGCTGCCGTCCAAAAAAAATGAGGGATGCAGAATCCAAATGTAAGCAGTTTATTCGTCAACGCGTTTCGAAGTTTACAACTTCTTCATCAGGACAAACCACAATATAGTCACAATCAGCACAAGCCGATATAAATAGACATGGAGTTCAAATAAAGGCGCATCAAAATGGGGTCAAAATGATCATATGACTAAGACGTAACATTTAACATGCAGGCTAAGAGTTGCAAATTGCTTGTAATAAGTTAGATAAATAATACAAACAATATAAGATATATATAAATTATAGTGAAAAAAAAACTAATAAAATAAAATGAGTGGAATCCAACTTGTCTTGGAGTGTTCTTTGATGATGAAGAGGTATATGATTGTTCGAGCCATGCAAGTGTTAGGAATTTTTGCTTAGTAATAAATTAGTAATAATTAGTAATAATTAGTAATTGATTACTAAATCAAAGTAAGATACAGGTGTTATTGATATTGAATTAATGAGCATAAATTAAATAATAATTATGAGTCATATAAAAATAAGTAGGTACGTATGAATACAAATGAAAACACGCCTATAACCATAATATATATATATACACATATATATAGGATGTTCAATGTTCAGATGAATATAATAAGACTCATGGCACACACACGAACACAACCATTAACGTTGACACTTATTTAGTGTTTTCTTCCTTTATTTGCCCTAGAGGAGTTTTCAAATGCAGCACACCTAATTGCCTGTGCTGCATCTTCATTTGCCATAAATGAAAACACCTCTTCTTCTGATGGCAATGGGGTTTTCCCTATTAAAAGTTTCCTGACCTGCCAGTTAAGCTTTATTATCTATTTAATTGCTATAAATATGATTCTCAATATATGAGTTAACTGTGAAATAATAGCTGCTACCCTTTATGAAATTGTCTGCAAGCATAAATTTAACCCCTTATCACCTTAGACGTGTTATGTCCAAGGTCGTGTCCCTGCCTTTGAGGTCGGCTCCGACGCTGAGCCGACATCTTTCCCTGCCTTTTACAGCTGCGACTGTTAACCTGTTAAATACCGTTGTTTATCACCAAAAGCGGCATTTAAAACACACCGGCTGGAAACGCACAAGTCCTACCCCTGTCACGTGATTGCAGGGTGACAATAACTTGTCATGCAGTCGGAGGCCTGCAAAGACCCCTGTTCATTGTGAATCTCCTAGGTACACACTGCTACACAGGATGATCACAGCTTTAAATCTATTAAGGGGATTATTAAAACCAGCAAAAAGTTTAAAAAATAAAAAACACAAAAGTTCAAATCATTCCCGATTTTGCCCCAATGAACATAAAACAATTTATTAATTCCCATGTCGGAAAAGGATCGGGCAAAAATGGCCTTCATACTCCCCATGGGCCTTTTTGAATTCAACAGGATGCCGTTCGGCCTGGCCAATGCCCTTGGTATGTTCCAACGACTGATGGAGAGGTGTCTAGGTGATTTGAACTTTGAGGCCACGCTTATCTATCGAGATGACATCATTGTATACGTGGTGTTGTGAACTCCCTTGCTCGGATTTCTGAGCCGAAGCTCCCACTGCTCCCTCTGGTGGTTACTGAGAGTAGTGGAGCTGACCAGGTGGATGGAGGTTCTCCACCTGACGATGATAATTGGGAATCTGGAATTGCTGGCTGGGAGCATATAATGTAGCTGGCTGCTCTTGAAGGTTGCTGGTGAATTTTTCCTCTGTGTGCATTTGGAGCTCTTTTGTCCCCTGCCTGATCTGCATGTTCAGCTAAGTGATTCTTTTGCGAATCCTTTGCATCTTATCTGGTTGTGTCTTTTTTTGTTTTCTGTTTTGCTGTTAGGGTTCAGCGTGCTCCCTGCTGGGGGCAGCGCTGGACCTTGCTTCATATGTTGCAGCTTGTTCATTCCCCTGTTATGTTAGTATCTTTTTGCTTGCTGCCAGTTTATACCAGAATGCTGATCTAGCGGGGGTGAGATCATGTGATCTCAGGTTTTTTTGTATATCAGAAGTGTTGGACTTTTTCAGGGTTTTGTTTGTGATTGCAGACAGTATCTTTTTCTGTCCTGTCTAGACAGCTTGGGCCCCACCGTTTGCTCAGTCTGTTCTCTGCCTGTGTTTGTGTCTCATCTTGTCTCACCAACAATATATGTTTGGGGGCTGTCTATTCCTTTGGGGATCTGCTCCGGGGCAGTTTAGATTTCATCTTTCTGTCTTTAGGCTTAGTTAGTCCTCCGGCTGTGATGAAGCGTCTAGGGCATCGTAGGAACGCTCCACGGCTACTGCTAGTTGTGCGGATAGGATCAGGAGTCTGCAATCCACTTAGTTACCAACCTCTCTGGTCTTCTGGTGGCTTAGCCTGTTCCTGCCATCCTCCTCGGTGACCCATTCATAACAACGTGGCCTTGTTTCAAGATCATCTGCAAAGACTAGAGCAAGTGTTGAGTGGTCTGCAGAAGTATGGGCTACAAGTGAAACCTCAAAAATGTCACTTGTTCCGGACTCAGATCGAGTACTTGGCCATGTTTTTTCCACTGAGGGAGTGAAACCATCACAGGAGAAAATTGCAGTGATTCAAGATTGGCCAACCCCGGAGAATGTAAAGGATGTCCGGTGTTGTGAACACTTTTGACCTAACTTCTGAGTTTGGGCTCCCTCTAGTGGTTGCTGTGGGTAATGGAGCTGGTTGAGTTGACAGAAGTCAATCACCTTAAGGGGAGGAGTGGAGGTCAGGTGTTACAGACAGGGAAGATTTAATTGAGCAGGCTTCCTTCAGTTGTTGCTGGTGATTTGGTTTTCTTCCTGTGCATTTTGAAGTCCGCTTGCCCTCTGCTTGGTCCTACACCATTCAGATAAGTTATTTGTTTGCTGGAATCTTTTTGCATTTGATCCAGTTTTTCCTTTCTCTGCTTTCTGCTTTGCTGTGTGGGTTCAGCATTGTTCCCTGCTGGGACCTTTGCTGGACCCCGCTCCATATGCCACAGCTTATATCAGTCTGTTCAGTATTGCTTGTCCCCTGTTATATCAGTATATTTTGTTTTGCTTCCAGTTCACACCAGAATGCTGATCTAGTGGGGGAAGAGGTCGTGTGGCCTCACAATTTTTGCATATCAGACGTGTCGGATTTTTCTTAGAAGTTTGTGCATGATTGCAGACAGTATCTTTTCTGTCCTGTCCTATCTAGAGACTATGGGCCCCACCATTTGCTTGCTCTATTTTCTGCCTGTGTTTGTCTCATCTTGTCTTACCGGCAATATATGTTTGGGGGCTATCTATTCCTTTGGGGTTCTACTCCGGGGCAATTTAGTTCTCCCCTTTCTTGCTTTAGGCTTAGTTAACTCTTTGGCTGTGTCGAGGCGTCTAGGGCATCGTAGGTGCGTCCCACGGCTAATTCTAGTTGTGTTGTTAGTTTTAGACGTCTGCAATCCGCTAAGTTACCAACCTTTCTGGTCATCTGGTTGCCTAGCTTATTTCCTGGTTATCCTCCTCGGTGACCTAATCATAACAGTCCGGGCTTTCCTGGGATTGACGGGTACTACCATTGCTTCGTGAAGAACTTTGCCCGGGTGGTGCAACTGTTACTCGAACTCCTGAAAGGGGTACCCCCAAATGCCAAGGGTCGATCAATCCATTATAGGGAGAGGCAAGAGAAGGCATTTTGTGACTTGAAGAAGGCGCTGACCGAAGTTACGGTACCGGCTTATGCGGACTTCTCTATACCGTTCATTCTCCACACTGACGGCAGCTTGCACAGACTTGGGGCTGTGTTGTCACAGGTGCAGGATGGAACAGACAGGGTGATCGCTTATGCTAGCCTGTCCCTTCACGATTCCGAACGCAACCCAGATAACTACAGTTCCTTCAAGCTGGAGTTGTTGGTGCTGGTGTGGTCCATGACAGAGAGATTCACAGAATACCTGTCCAGCTCGGAGGTGCTGGTGCGCACTGATAACAACCCATTAGCGCATCTGGAAAATGCCAAGTTAGGGGCCTTGGAGCAACGATGGGTGGCCTGGATGGCGAAGTTCTGATACAGAATAGCCTATAAAAGGGGGCGGAGAACACCCACACTGACGCCCTATTCAGAGCAAGACATGCACCACCAGGAAAGAGTAAGGATGAGATGTTAGAGGAAGAGGAGGTTCCCCGGTTCCGAAAGATCGCAGGGACGATGGCGGCTACGCTGAATCAAGTACAAGCCCTCCATCCTGAAGGAATGTGGGAAAAGATATAAGGTATATTTGTTTATACAAATGAAAAATGTCTTGAAAAGCAATAAATCAGGGACAAGTATATGATACTAAAATCATTCTGACAATACACAGTGTGCAGAATTATTAGGCAAGGGATTTCAAACTCAAATATACAGAAAGCCACAATTAAAAACGTGGACAAAGTCATATGCCAACATTGAAATTTTTTGAAAAAATGTTTACAATCAAAGTTTTTCCTTCTCATAAAATCTAGCTATGAATCTGTTCATATGGAAACAAATTTAAGTTTTTCTAAAACCTTGAATCTGTAACAAGCAAAGCTTAATACAATAAACACATATGAATTCAAATGTCAAATAAAAGACATATCTGTCTGTGGCATGCATTTCCTGAATAAATAAAAAAAAATTGCATGCTTTTTCTATTTGTAGCCTATTGAGTGAAATTTCAATGATAACCTTTTTTTCACAGGCCAATAATAAAAATAATAATAAATTCCTTCAATGAAAATCAAACCATTTAAGTCCATGCCTTGGAGTAGCAAGGAAAAGTGCATAAAAAGAACATTCATACAATAAAATATAATGATAAAATGGAGAAATTGCAGTAAACGTGATGAAGACATGTAAAGGAATAAAATTTATTGCGACAGAATAAAAGGGGAGGACAATAAAATGGCTTTGGGGAATCTGCTTATGGTATGGAGAACACCAATATTGCAAGAGAAGGTACGGTGGTGGGATGGTAGACAGCAGAATACAGGGCTAATATCTCCAAACATATGGAAAGGATAGCAATGTACAAAAATAAAACAAAATAGAGAATCCATGACCTAATAGAGCAATAATAGTCCAGCCAAAATACGAAAAAAAAATCCTTTACCCTGAACAAATTCCAAGAAAGCGTTTGTTTTTTTTGGTAGTATTACATGTAGGGAAAAACATACTAAAAGTTTACCAAGATAGGGTTACCACAAAGGGTCCAAATGTGACGTCAAAAAATATGGCCGCCAAAGCTGTAAAATGTTAAATGCAACTCGCCTTTCAGTGTCTATCATATTTCTTTAACAATTACTACTATTATTATATTTATTATTTAACGATTTATCTTCTTTTACAGAGCTGAGAATGATGGAAGGTCAAGAAACTTGCCCCTTATGCAGCCATGAAGTAGAAGATTACAGAGAAAGAGTGGTGATTGGTGTAAAAGGAGCTGAAGGGATCAATAAAGCCATTATTGAGAGGGGCGTTAGCACTGTGGTAGCTGCTGGAGCAGTGGTGCACAAGAGATGTCGTATGAACTACATAAACAAGAAGCAAATAGACTTGCATAAGAAAGCTACTTCTGTTCACTGTACACCTGCCAAGAGAGGTATACGGGTGTCTACTTGATCCTATGATAGCACGACACAGTGTTTGTTCTGTGGACATGAAGTGGTGAAGACAAGTTCTAGCAGTGATTTCGATGACTATAGCTTTGTTAAAACGGATGGATTTGTAAGGTCCATCTTGTCACATTGCAAACAGCGTAATGATGACTGGGCAGTCACCATTCAAGGGAGAATCGCATACTTTGGGAAGGACTTACATGCTGCAGACTGTCTGTATCATCGATCATGTGACATTAACTTTTGGACAAATTACGGAATTCCTATGCGTCGTGGTGGATCTACTACAAAGAAACCGTGGAAGGCAGGGAGGCCGATGAACATGGACCAAGAGCAAGCGTTCTTGAGAATGTGTGCATTTCTCGAGGACAACGATGAAGAGCAACTGACTGTCACAGATCTTGCAAAGAAAATGACGGAGTATCTTGTAGGAGACAGTGCTGCCTATAGTAATAAATGGCTGAGGTATAGGCTGGAGGAGAAGTATGGCGATTCGCTATTCATAGCAGAGTGTGAAGGGTTGCCTAACATTGTAACGTTCCTTGAAAAGACCAGAATAATCCTGAGGGACTATTTCCGTAGTCAGGAAATGGAAGAAGCCCAGAAGAGAGCCATCCTAGAGACTGCGGCCAAACTAATCAAGAGTTCTCTTCCTACAGTGATGCGATGCAGGGTTTCACTTGCCAGAGCTTTGTCACCATTGAACAACAGAAGGAGGCAAGAACGTCAAGGACGAGAAGAGATCGTGAAGACCTGGAGAAAATTGCAGATAAACTCGAGACCTTTTCACCTTTCTCTGATGAAGTGTCTCTTCGCAACATTATCACCGATGTCAATGCAAATAAGGATGTGAATGTCCATAATCTGTTCACCATTGGCAGAGAAATAGTGGCAACAATGGAGGGTCGATCACAGTTTTCAGTTAATTACAAGCGGTCAATGAAAGCCAAGACCCTGGCATCCAGTGAGGCTATTGACGTTGCTAAGGACAAAACAATAGTCCCCGCTCTTTTGTTCCAAAGGTTTCTTGTGGTGTTTCAAACTGCTGATCTTTCCCTTGATGAGGTGATGGCCTATGAACGTTCACCATACCCACCATCCCTCTTTGAGGCAAAACATCTCTTACGCAAACCAAAGCACAACTGATGGCTGCTATAAAAGAACAGAGTTCAGATGACGCAGTACTGAAGGATGTACCAGAAGTGGAACATTATGTTCTTGACGGAGGTTCTCTTCTCCATCGACTGAATTGGTCAGAAGGAAAGACATATTGTTCAATCGCTGAAGACTATGCATGTTTCACACTAAAGCACTATGGTAAGGCTACGATAGTATTTGATGGTTACATTGGAGGACCACACACTAAGGACATTACTCATCAGCGACGGCGCAAAAAACGAACAAGTAACAGTGAACATTGCTGAAGGAATGAAATTTGTCGGGAAAAAGGAGGACTTCCTTTCGAATGTGGAGAACAAACAGTCTCTTATCAATCTCGTTTCACAGCGCATGAATGACAGAGGTTGCCACGTAATACAATCAGAGGGGGATGCAGATGTGGAGATTGTTAAGGCAGCAGTGTCAATGTCATCCAACAAAAGTACTAGTATCATTGGTGAAGATACAGATCTTTTGGTGTTGTTACTTCATTACGCGTCAACCAGCGATGGCAACAAGCTTTATTTCTACTCGGATAAAGGGAGTCCTGCAACAGTATACGACATTAAGGTTATGAAGAAGTTCCTGGGAAACCATGTCTGCAGCAGTCTTCTGTTCCTTCATGCATTTATGGGTTGCAATACCACTTCCGCGGTTTTTGGAATCGGAAAAAAACTCGGTCTACACAAGGTTTTGAAGGGAGACTCAGTCTTAAATAGCTGTGCTAAAATCTTTTCCACACCTAACAAAAACAAAGCTGAGATTGAAGACGCTGGGTGTAAAGCAATGGCGGCATTGTTTGGGGGCAAACCTGGAGACAGTCTGTCTGCAATGAGGTATTCTACTCTCTGCAAAAAAGTTGGTTCAGCCAAAATCTTTGTTACACCTGAACGACTGCCACCGACCTCTGCAACGAAGTATCATGCCCTTCGGAGTTACCTCCAAGTGATGCTTTGGATGGACAATGGTGAGGCCATAGACACTAATGAATGGGGATGGGAATTGCAGAACAACAGTCTAGTTCCAGTGATGATGGATACTTCACCCGCGCCAGAAACACTTCTTAAAATAATTCACTGCAATTGTTCTCGTGGTTGTAGTACACTTCGGTGCACTTGCAAAAGACACGGACTTACCTGTTCATGGGTATGCGGACCATGTCAAGAAGGGCATTGTGACAATGAGTGAGGAAGCAGTGTCTGATGATGAAAATAGTGACTATTGACCTGACACGCTTATTCAGTGATGAAGTAGGTCTTAAAATGCACTCTGTATTAATTCTATAATTTCTAGAAATCTACATATATGTCATGACGTCATTGATGACGTCATGACCTTGCCTGTCCACGTAGTTAGTATAAAACTTTGTATAAAAATTGTTATATGAAAATATATAGTATACAAAATGCAAACTCTTCTGTAACCTAAAGCTACAGCTTTGAAATAGGGATATATTCGTTATTTTTAGTGCGATGGCTGTCATCGTCTTATGACGTCATAGTTAGGAACTTTGTGGTGATCAATTTTTGGAAAACTTTTAATATGTTGTTCCCCACATATAACTGGATCAATTTCAAACTGATGCAAAACAGATACATTTAAAACTGATACGTTCACCTTTGCTTCAAAAGTTATAACAAACAGAATCAGCAACAAACAGGGTTTTTAGCCTGGAGATAAGATGGTGACTAGTCAATAAAAAAAATCAGAACCAAAGAGCAAGGTAAGAAAAAAGTGAGGTCAGAATCCTGGAGAAGCAAGTGGTCAGAATCTTGGAGAAGCAAGTGGGCTATTTAGGTGAATAAAGGGTCAAACAGTATGAGTTCAAAACCAGAATAGGTGTCCAAAGGTTATTCCAGAAAAGCAGTCAAGTAATTGTCAGATAAGATCATTAAACAGAAATTTAAATTAGGGCAGCTTGTTGTCTCCAAACAGTTCAATAACTGGCAGTAGAAATAGCAAGAAAAAAAAACTTAAAAGGCTACACTTACCTTCAGGTGTTTTCATACTACCTGTCCATTTTGCCCCTCAATGATATTTCCCACCTCATGCAGCGATTCTCCTGTTTCTTCTGAACTCATTTCAACAGAGCAGTGCTTTCTCTTCCTGTCTGCTCTGTCGATGGGGTGTCATTGCTGACATCATGCTAGTTGACAGCCGACTTCCCTCAGTTAGGCAATGGGGATCTGGTTGTCAATCAGCAAGATAATCACCAGTGATGCCCGGTCAACAGAGCAGAACAGAAGAGAAGGAGCTGAACTGTCAACATGGCTTTACAGGATGCAAGAGAATCAGTAGCAAGAGCAAGCTGTGATCTCTCTCAGCCAGAAGAAATCATCGCAGGACAGAACAGCCTGGTAGTTAGAAACTACCTGCTGGAAAGTTCTTAACCCCTAAGAAAAAAGTCCCAGATAACCACTTCAAAAAGCCAGGTTGAAAGTGAGGTCATCCTGTCTAAACAGCCTATTAATAGACCACTGATCAGCAAACATGTTGCTGATCAGCGGTCGTTCTCAGCTGCAGGGCGATCTTTGTTAACGAGCCCTTTCACTTGAAGATCATGTTTCTCAGTCTGAGAGGTAGAGTTATACTGTAAATTATGGGGCTAGATAACATACTCATTATTTTATGTGCTTTCTCTTTGGACTAGAGATGAGCAAACTTGTTTGGAAAATGTTTGAAAATCTCAAATTTGGTACAAATGTAGCTCATTTGGATTCGTGTCTGGACACCCGTGAATTTTTAATAAAAATCTGCAAATTTGTGCCAAAGTTTGTTAAATAATCACTTTTCCATTAATGCTTTTGTTAGGACTTTGGTTAAGATAGTGGTGCTGTATGATGAGCAGGGGGGATGTGCCTTATGAGGGAAGTGTGTTTGTATAGGTCAAAGGAGAGGCGGAGTGTAATTTTTAAGACCCCATTTGCTAATCCAAATAGTTTGGTCAAAAAACTGTGCAGCAGTCAGGAATCAGGAGGCCCCATTTGCTAATCAAAATAGTTAGGTCTAATACTGGGGTTAAGCCAGGAAACCCAATTTTCTAATCCAAATCATTTGGGCTAATAGTGTTGTGAGGCCAGAGTTCACATTTCCTACTCAAAATCATTTGGGCCAATACTATGTTGTATACACGACTCAGGAGGCCCCATTTGCTAATCAAAATCGATATGCCTCACATTGGGATTCAGCCAGGAGGCCTCATTTGCTTATCCAAATTGTTTGGGCTAAAACTGTGTTGCAGTCATGAATCAGGAGGCCCCACTTGCTAATCCAAATCATTTGGGCTAATAGTGTTGGGCAGGGTGGAGTCCACATTTCATACTTAAAATCATTTGGACTAATACTGTGTTGCAGTCATAACTAAGGCGGCCTCATTTGCTAATCAGAATCATTAGGGTTAATATTGGGGTGCAGCCAGGAGGCCCCATTTTCTAATCCAAATCGTTAGGGCTAGTCTGTTGTGCAGTTCGTAGTCCACATTTCCTACTCAAAATTGTTTGGCCTAATACTATGTTGCAGTCACAACTCAAGAGGCCCCACTTTTTAACCCAAATCGTTAGGGCTAATACATTAGTGCTGTGCAGGCCAGAGACATTTCCTGCTCAAAATTGTTTGGGGCTAATACTGAATTGCAGTCATCATGACACAGAAGGCCCCATTTGCTAATCAAAATCATTAGGGCTAATATTGGGGTGCAGTCAGGAGGCCCCATTTGCTAATCAAAATCATTAGGGCTAATATTAGGGTGCAGTCAGGAGGCCCCATTTGCTAATCCAAATCATTAGGGCTTATAGTGTTGTACAGCCCATAGTCCACATTTCCTACTTAAAATCATTTGGGGCTAATACTGCGTTGCAGTCACAACTCAGAAGACCCCATTTGCTAATACAAATCATTAGGCTAATAGTGTTGTGCAGTCCGTAGTCCATATTTCCTACTCAAAATTGTTTGGCCTAATACTGTGTTACAGTCACGACTCAGGAGGCCCCATTTGCTAACCCAAATCGTTATAGCTAATAGTGTTGTGTAACAGAGCAGAACAGAAGAGACGGAGCTGATCTGTCGACATGGCTTTACAGAATGCAAGTTTTTAGCACCTTAGGAAAAAAAGGCCCAAATAGCCCTTTTAAAAAGCCAGGTTGTAAGTGAGCAACATCACGAAACAATCACTGACCTCAGGGAGACCAGTCAAAGAAAACACTGCGGCAGCCGGCAAAGGCGCTCAATCAGTGAAATCCTAGGTGCAATGCTCCCTGGGAAATACGAATATGCAAATAAAGTCCGTGGAGCCTCATTTAAGAGTCTCAAACACGGTGCTAGCCAGATCTTCCTCCAGGGAAGGACCCAGCCATTACCATTACCACCATATTAAGTGGCCCTTTAAGTCCAGCTCTTTATGAGTTTACAGATATGACAAGGGAAATACCAAGGCCAGGTATCCATCCACAGACAGCTGTTTCGGTGTTTGAGACTCTTAAATGAGGCTCCATGGACTTTATTTGCAGGTTGTAAGTGAGGTCATCCTTTCTAAACAGCCTATTAATGGACCACCAAGCAGCAAACATGTTGCCGATCAGCAGTCGTTCTCAGCTGCAAGGATGAGCATTGTTAGCAAGCCCTTTTAATTGAAGAACATGTTTCTCAGTCTGTGTGGTAGACTGATTTATTAAGGGGCTAGGTAGCATACTCATTATTCTATGTGATTTTTCTCATGACAAGTTGCTTAAAGTCTCCCTTCAACCTTAAATACTATATTACTATGCTACTATGTTATTGTTTGAGCTATATACTGTACTTTTCTTTTAATGTGTAGTTTTAGTACCATCAAGACTAAATAAAAATGATTCTAAGAAAAAAAATATAGCTGCACTCTGAAATACTTTTGGGGCGAGGAATATGAATTGCATTACCACCATACAAAATTACAAAAATGCTACGCTAAGTACGTATAGAAAAATTGGAACTGCAAATATTGCTATAGAAAACTTACAGTAAAAAGAAGGCACTTAAGGCATAGATTATCATCATTGGTCCCTGTCTTAATAAGACACCTCCCTTGAACTAAAAAGCCTACAATATATGGAGCACAAAGGAACAAGCTAATTAAAACCACCACCTAAGGCTGATGGGAGTAGCTAACACCTATGACATGTGCACACCTACTCCCAGCAGCCTTAAGTGGTTTAATTAGCTGGTTCCTTCCTGCCACATATATTGGCCAATCTATGCACTAAGTACCTTCTTTTTACTGTAATTTTCCTATAGCAATATTTGCACTTAAAATGTTTCCAATATTCCATATGTACATAATGTAATGTTTTTCTATTTTTCTATGGCAGTAATCCAATTCCTATTTTCCCCCAAAATGTTACATTCCAAGTATTTCAGAATGCAGATATATTTTTTCTTAAAATGATCATATTAGCTGGCACCTCTACAGACTAGCTTGGATGTGCTGGTCAGTTTTTCTGTTTGTAGCTAACTCATATGGCATGTGCACTTCTCTTCCCATCAGCCTTGGATGGTTTTAATTAGCTGGTTTCTTCTTGCCCCAAAATTGTAGGATTTTTAGTAGAAGAAAGGTGTCTAATCAGGACCGGGACCCAACAATGAAGGACGCCTTAACTTTGGTTGTTGGGCTCACATATGTTGGCTAAACTATACGATTAATACCTTCTTCTCACTGTAATTTTCCTGTAGCAATATTTGCAGTTCCAATTTTTCCAGCTATATTTATTCTTAGAATTATTGTCTTTGCTGGCACCTGTACACATTAGCTTGGATGTGCTGGTCAGTTTTTATGATGGTAAAGATGTTTGTTTTCTAAATTTGATCATGATTTTTGTAGGTGTCAGAGACACCGCACTGAACTTGCTCACTGAGCCAGTGCGCGTGCCCTGAGTAAAGCGAAAGCGTGCTCAAAGCTACCTGTGGAGCGGGCAGCAACTGAATAGATGCGTACTTCAGAGCCGCAGGACCTGAAGCACGTGACTGCTAGAGGCATGGCCTAAACTCCACAGAGCTAGGAGCTGCAGGACAATTCCTAGCAGAGTAACTGAGAGACAAAGTTACCAAGGGGCATAGACAGGGAGAATAGTCAGGACGTAGGCAATGAGTCATACACAGATAGCTGCAAGGTACAAGAGGGGCGAGCAGAGAGTAGTCAGGTCACAGGCAATGAGTCATACACAGATAATAACGCAGTACAAAAACAACAGGCAAACTCACAACGGGAAACAGAATCGGGTCAGAACCATATAAACAAGCTTTAGCAACAAACAGGCACACGGGGGTCAGCACACTAGGCCAAAGGCAAAAGTATAACTGGCAGGGATTGAAGCTACCCAGAGGTTTATGAAGCTCTCCCAGAACCAGAAAGAGGCCACAATCATTAACCCCAAGTGTGCAGGTCAAAACCTGCACAGAGCTCCAGACATTAACCCCCGGTGTGCAGCTCAAAAACCTGCACTGGGATCATGACAGTTCCCCCCTCTCAACGGGGTGGCCTCTGGACCCCCAGGCTTCCCCGGGTACTTGGCATGGAACGCCTGAACCAGGCGATCTGCATGTACCGAAGGACAAGGGACCCATGAGCTCTCTTCTGGTCCATATCCCTTCAAGTGGACCAGGTACTGCAAAGAGCGGCGCACCCGCCGAGAGTCCACAATATGTCCGACCTCATACTCCAATTGACCCTCCACCAGCACTGGAGGAACAACAGTCTCAGAGTTCTCTTTGACAGATCCTGCTGGTTTCAACAGAGACTTATGGAACACATTAGATATTTTTAAGGAGGCGGGGAGACGCAACCTATATGCCACAGGGTTGACTATCTCCATAATCTCGTACAGACCAATGAACTTTGGTCCCAACTTAACTGATGGTACCTTTAAGTTGATGTTACGCGTGGAGAGCCAAACCTTCTCTCCCACCTGAAACATGTCTCCCAAGGCTCTCTTTTTGTCCTCAAAATATTTGTATCTCCCCTGGGCCCGAGAGATATTACACCGGACTTCAGCCCAGAGGTTTTTTAACCGTTGAACGGACCCCTCTGCTCCTGGACAACCGGAATACACCCGAGAAAACTCCCCAAAATGCGGATTAAAGCCGTAATTAATCAGGAATGGGGACATGTTGGTGGACTGACTCACCCGGTTGTTAAAAGCGAATTCAGCCAACGGTAACGCATCACACCAATCCTCCTGTCTGGCGGAGGTCAGACACCTGAGAATTTGTTCCAGGGATTGATTGGTGCGTCCGTCTGGCCATTGCTCTCCGGGTGATATGCCGACGAGAAGGAGAGTGAGATGCCCAATTTCATACAGAACGCCCTCCAAAATTTGGCCACAAACTGCACACCTCTGTCAGACACAACATTCAGGGGTACCCCATGCAATCGGACCACATGCTGCACAAACAACCTTGACAATGTTTCTGCTGAAGGTAATGCTGCCAAGGGAATGAAATGGGCCTGTTTAGAAAACCTGTCCACCACCACCCAGATCACGGTATTGCCCCTGGAAGGTGGCAGACCGGTAATAAAATCCATGGAAAGATGAGTCCATGGCCTATCAGGAACCGGTAAAGGTATGAGTTCCCCAGCCGGTCGGTTATGCAAGCTTTTGGAACGGGCACACATGCCACAAGCAGAAACAAATTCCTTGACATCGGACCTTAATGAAGACCACCAAAAACCCCTGGTTACTGCCTCTCTAGTGGCCGTGATACCTGGATGAGCACTCAGCCTAGAATCATGAAACTCCTGCAGAAGTCTAGGCCGCAATGAATCTGGAACAAACAGTTTATCGCTTGGCCTGGTTGCCGGAGCTAGGGCCTGAGCCCTTAGGATTTCTTGTTCCAACTCAGTTGAGACCCCCGCCACTACCACCCCTGGGGAAGAATGGAGGACGGCGGCTCAGGGGGAGACACTGGATCAAAACTTCTGGACAGGGCATCTGCTTTAAGATTTTTGGATCCCGGTCAAAAAGTAATTGAGAACTGAAATCGTGAAAAAAAAAAGTGACCAACGGGCCTGTCTAGGAGTAAGGCTGGTTTCACATTTGCGTTTTTTTTCGCGGTAATTTAGCGCTAAATAGCGCATGCGTTTTTTTTCCTATACTTTGCATGGGATGCGCTTATGTGCGCATACACATGCGTTTGTACGCGTTTTACCGCGCATGCGTTTTTTTGCGGTATGCGCTCGGGCGCACAAAATGCAACTTGTTGCATTTTTTGTGCGTCCGATTTGCCTCAAAAAAACGCATGCGCGCGCAATGCGTTTTTTTACAGCAAGACACTCATTATAAGTCTATGGTGAGCATATGTGCGCATTGGCATGCTTATGTATGCGTTTTTTTGCACATGCGTTTTTTTTTTTACCATTAGTTTAGACAATGGAATTTAGGGGTTTGGGTAAAGTTAGGGTTAGTTAAGGGGGTTTAGGGTTAGGGTTAGGGTCAGGGTTAGGGTTAAGTATGGTTTGGTTAAGGGTTAGGGTCAGGGTTAGGGTTAAGGTTAGTTAGGGTTTGGGTTAGGGTTAAGTATGGTTTGGTTAAGGGTTAGGGTCAGGGTTAGGGTTAAGTATGGTTTGGTTAAGGGTTAGGGTCAGGGTTAGGGTTAGTAAAGTCATGGTTTGGGTTAGTGTGAGGGGCCACCTAATGTTGGAAAAAAACGCAAACGCGGTAAAAACGCACTAAAAACGCATACAAACGCATAAAAACGCTGCGTTTTTTTCATGCATGCTCATAAAAATGCTTGAAAAAAACGCAGCAGTTGTATGCTTTTGTATGCGTTTTTCAATGCGTTTTTTTGCGGGAAAAACGCGCTGCAAAAAAAAGCAAGTGTGAAACAGGCCTAAGCCTCTTAGCAGATTCAAGGTATGCCAAATTTTTGTGATCCGTGACAACCGTGATAGGGTGAGCCTCCCCTTCCAAAAAGTGCCTCCATTCCTCAAATGCCAGCTTGACCGCAATAAGTTCTCTATTGCCTACATCATAGTTTTTCTCAGCTGAAGAGAACTTCTTGAAGAAGAAGGCACAGGGTTTGAGATTGGTAAGGGTGGCCGGACCCTGGGACAGCACAACCCCCACCCCCACTTCAGAAGCATCCACCTCCACAATGAATGGTTTGGACGGGTCAGGTTGCACCAACACCGGGGCAGACATAAAACATTTCTTAATTGCTGAGGATTCCTTAGTGAGTACAGACCAATTTTTTATATCAGCTCCCTTCTGGGTAAGATCTGTGAGTGGTTTAACCACTTGTGAGAAACCTTTAATGAATCTCGGGTAATAGTTCGCAAATCCTAAGAAGCGCTGGAGCCCCTTGAGATCTCGAGGCTGAACCCAGTCAACGATCGCCAGCACCTTCTTAGGATCCATACGAAACCCCTCACAGGACACAATCAACCCCAAAAAAGACAGCTCCTGTACAAAAAACGAACATTTTTCCAATTTGGCGAACAATTGGCTCTCCCTGAGTCTCTGGAGAACTGTCTTTAGATGTTGCAAGTGAGATTGACTGTCCGGGGAATACACCAAAATATCATCCAAATAAATAATAACAAAATGGCCTATCAGATCAGAAAACACAACATTGATGAAATTTTGGAAAATAGCGGGTGCATTAGTTAACCCAAATGGCATTACCAGGTTCTCGAAGAGTCCTTCTGATGTGAGGAATGCCGTTTTCCACTCGTCCTCTTCTCGAACCCTTATCAGATTGTAGGCCCCCCGCAGATCCAACTTGGAGAACCATTGGGCCCCAGGTAACTGGTTACATAAGTCTGGGATGAGGGGAAGCGGGTAAGAGTTCCTAACCGTTATCTTGTTCAGTTCCCGAAAGTCGAGGCACGGCCGCAAACCACCATCTTTTTTCTTCACAAAGAAGAACCCTGCTGCCACAGGTGATACAGAAGGCCTGATATGCCCTTTGCAGAGACTCTCAGCTATGTACTCCTTCATGGCTTGGCGCTCAGGCCTAGACAAATTGAACAATCGAGCCTTAGGTAACTTGGCTCCGGGTACTAAATCAATGGCACAATCATAGGGTCTATGTGGTGGCAGCGCCTCAGCCTCACTTTCGGAAAAAACGTCTTCAAAATCTTTCAGGTACTCCGGAATACCTTCCAGATCGACAGACACAGACACTGATTTAACAGCGTTAACAAGATGTCCCCGGTTACCACATTTACTATTGCATCCCCATTGAGTGATTTCCCCTGTAACCCAATCAATGGTAGGATTATGGCGTTGAAGCCAAGGCATCCCCAGTACCAGTCCTGCAGGCAAGTTATCTACCACCAGACAACTTAGTTTCTCCATATGAGTGGAACCCACTTTTAGAGAAAAAAGTTCAGACCTGCAACAGATACCGCCTTGGGTAAGAGGAGATGAGTCAATTGCCACAAGTTTAACAGGATCGTGAAGCCTGACTGTCCCTATCTTATAAAGAGTCATAACCTTAGTATCAATCAGGTTCACAGCCGAACCGCAGTCAATAAAAGCAGTAGTCTGAACAGGACCATAACCAAGTTCCAGTTCCACCTGCAGCACCATTTTTGCACATGAGGAAAATTGTACCTGAAGGTCTGGGTAGCCTCCTCGATTACTACCCAGACCTAGTCGTTTCCCGCCATCTTGGAGGATGACGGACAGGAGGGGCAGTCCTTCTTCCAATGTCCAGATTTCCCACAATAGAAGCACAACTGCTTTTCCCGGTGGCGTCTTCTTTCCTTTCCCTCACAGGTGACAGCGTTCACCTCCATAGCCATAGGAAGAGTCTGGGTCTCATCTCCACTGAAGAATAAGGGTGTTTCCCGTTGCATAATGCCTCTAGCCTGCGATCCATGCGAACCGCTTGGACCATGGCATCCTCCAGGGAGTCAGGCGGAGGATGAAGTGCCAAAGCATCCTTCAGACGTTCACACAGGCCTCTGTGGAACAGCCCCCGCAGGGCGGCGTCACTCCAGGAAAACTCCGCTGCCCAACGTCTGAATTCAGTACAGAACCATTCGGCCGAGTGCTTCCCCTGACAGACACTCATCACTTTGTCCTCAGCTAACCGCACTCTATCAGGCTCATCATAAATATGCCCTAAGGCTTCAAAAAATGCATCCACAGACATTCTCTCAGGGGCAGAAGAGGAAAGCGAGAATGCCCAGGATTGTGGGGACCCCCTAAGCAGGGACATCACCACCCCCACCCTCTGTTTCTCATCCCCAGAGGAGCGGGGTCTCAAAGAAAAAAAAAAAGCTTACAGCCCTCCTTAAATGCCCTGAAATCATCCTTGTTACCAGAAAACATATCTGGTAATTTAACTGGGGATTCAGGTGGGACTAAAATGACATCTCTATTCCCCACATGCTGGAAGCCAGCGGAAAGTACCCCCTGAACGGAGTCCTCAACCCGCCGTTGAGACTGGGCCAGAGCTTGGTGTTCCAAACTAAGCTTCTGCAGTGACTGAGTCAAGCTTGTCACCTGCTCAGATAAAGCACACATTGGGTCCATGCTGCAGAAGTGAATAGAGAAAAAAAAATTGTAGGCCAGTTATAATGTCAGAGACACCGCACTGAACTTGCTCACTGAGCCAGTGCGCGTGCCCTGAGTAAAGCGAAAGCGTGCTCAAAGCTAACTGTGGAGCGGGCAGCAACCGAATAGATGCGTACTTCAGAGCCGCAGGACCTGAAGCACGTGACTGCTAGAGGCGAGGCCTAAACTCCACAGAGCTAGGAGCTGCAAGACAATTCCTAGCAGAGTAACTGAGAGACAAAGTTACCAAGGGGCATAGACAGGGAGAATAGTCAGGACGTAGGCAATGAGTCATACACAGATAGCTGCAAGGTACAAGAGGGGCGAGCAAAGAGTAGTCAGGTCACAGGCAATGAGTCATACACAGATAATAACGCAGAACAAAAACAACAGGCAAACTCACAACGGGAAACAGAATCGGGTCAGAACCATATAAACAAGCTATAGCAACAAACAGGCACACGGGGGTCAGCACACTAGGCCAAAGGCAAAAGTATAACTGGCAGGGATTGAAGCTACCCAGAGGTTTATGAAGCTCTCCCAGAACCAGAAAGAGGCCACAATCATTAACCCCAAGTGCGCAGGTCAAAACCTGCACAGAGCTCCAGACATTAACCCCCGGTGTGCAGCTCAAAAATCTGCACTGGGATCATGATAGTAGGATACATGTTTGTCTTTATGTAGAAAAACTGGGGAACAAAATATTACTGTGGGGTCTTATCTGATGATCAGAGAGAGTATTGTGAAAGGGAAATGCTCACCAGGCTCGATTGTGTAATACACAGCATTAAAGAAACACAGAAATATCAGCTGCTGCAGCTCCACGGGTTAGATAACTGGTAATGTGCCAAGTAGGAATAAGGGTACCGTTACACTTAGGGATGCACCAGCGATCCCGACAACTATATGGATCGCTGGTACATCGCTAAGTGGTCGCTAGTGAGCTGCCACACCGGCAGATCTCACCAGCGACATAGCAGCGGTCGGGGGGGTCGCGCTACTTACCTGCCAGATGCGGCGATCCTGACGTCTTCCCGCCCACGTCCACGCGTCGCCACAGGAAGCGCCCGATGAGAAATGGTCCAGGACGCTCTCGCGCGACCAGCGATGAGCAGCGGGGGAGCCGGTCGGAGGTAAGTATCACATGTAGTGATATCGCTAGCAATATCGCTGCTACGTCACAAAATCGGTGACGTTACAGCGATATTGCTAGCGATATCGCAATGTGTAACGGGGGCTTTAGTGTGTAATCTGCCCTTCTGATAAATATCCAAAGGAAGATTCCAGGAGACAGGATTGATAATGATGTGGTTTATTACCAACGCGTTTTGAAGTCATCTGACTTCATCAGGAGGCAATATTAAATTCAAAATTAAATTGCTTTAAATTAAAATTAAATTGTTTTTTTCCTGATGAGAAAGCTAGATAAGTTTGAAACATGTTGATAATAAACAGCATCGTTATCAATTCTGTCCCCTGAAATCTTCGTTTGGATCTTCATCAGCAGCGAGGATGACCCTCTTATTTCTACTTGACATGTTTATCTTTACAGCAATCATCATTTGATACAGGTTATTTCCTCTAGTGGTATCACATTTAATCATGCATTTAAAGTTTATATTTTCATGAGTATGTATTTTCAGAATTGAATACATTTTTAGAAAACAAATCTATATCCAAACATAAATATTCTATTAAGCACTTCCCATTGCAAGAAAAACAATCACAGTAGGTAACATTTATAAAGAAAACATCAATATAATAGTCTATTTGATTACCTTATGACAGGTTACAGAACTGACCTGCTACATTCCATGTTTTTGTTAATCTAATCATATAACCTATCACTGTTTTCTATTTTCTCCTTTATTTTTTTGCTAACATGAAATCACATGTATGTACTGCATTGGGTCTTGGTAACATACTAAAGCAACACATTAATATCTTAAAAGTTGTAATGATATTAATATGAACAAACCCATGTTTCATGATGAAATTCATGGTCGATATAATGGAAACATTGGGACATGTAGTGTGTAAATAAGTGTCTCCTATTGCACTTTAAGGGGTATTCTCTGTCCCTTTTCTTTATTTTTACACTAAATTACCATAGATAATATGAAGCAAACATTCCCACCCTTATACACTAGTCTACATTTTTATCTGGTCACCTATTTTCCTAAATCTTACACAATTATAAGGTGCCGATTTCAAATATGAAGTCAGAACTTTTTACAAATATGAAATGCTTATTCACAGAATGTAAAGTTTAACGTGAAGAATAAACAATACTTCAGAGGAACAGAATAACAAATTTTCTCATGTAAATAGATTAGACTATTTACTAACCAAAAGATTCCTAGCCATTAGTGATGAGCGATCATACTCAGCTCGGTACTCGCCTGAGCATCGTTGTACTAGTGGTGCTCGGCGAGCCCCGAGCATTTCCGGGATTGTTCGGCGGGAGTTTGGGTCCCTGCCCTGCATGTATGGCGCTCTTTAGAGTGCCAATCAACATTCAGGGCTTGTCTGCCATGTGATGTAATGCTGCAGCCATGTTGGATATGGCATCACAGTGATTAGCTGGCCGCGCAGCATCATCAGTAGAGTTGAGCGACTTTCGTCGGATCGGGTTTCATGAAACAAAATTTGAGTCGGATGAAACTGGTCCGACTAGGGTAAAAAAAGTCGGAGTTTCATCCGAAACCCAACCCCAATGCAAATCATTGGGGAATAAAAGTCGGCATTGAGCTGATTACATTCATCCACTCAAAGCCGACTTTTATTCCCCATTGACTTGCATTGGGGTCGGGTTTCGGACGAAACTCCGACTTTTTTTGCCCTAGTCATACCAGTTTCATCTGACTCAAATTTTGTTTCATGAAACCCGATCCGACCAAAGTCGCTCAACTCTAGTCATCAGGTCTATATCAGACCTGGCAGGCATTGTATGTGGCATACTTCATTGCATACATCAAGAGGGCCTATTCCATTACTGTCTGCTGCTGCTGCCTCTTACATATATTGACCATATATACACAGCCCCAGGTATCAGTGGCCAGGAATAATTTTTTTTGCATCTTAATCCTGATTATTTTATTCAAAAGCAATCCAGAGCACACATTTTTTTCTCCACTTGCTTGTTGACACTGCAGAATACAGCCAGATCTTTTTCATAGTACAGCGTGAAAATCCAGCTATTTTAAACGAGTTTATTTTTGTGGTACTGTAAAAAAATTATATCGCATATAATTGAGGTCAAAATTGTGCCATTTCGGGCCTCCATAGAATTGTTTTTGTTGTGTCTTAGCCTACTTGACACACATTTACTGGCCAAAAAAAAATTACAGGCCAGAAATTTGAAAGTGTAGTATCTCCATCACACGCCTCATCTATCTGTGGGCTACAAATTATGGCATTTGAGGCCTCCATTCAACTGTTTTTGCTGTGTGTTACCCAAGCTCTTGACACTATTTTGCTGTAAAAAAATAAAAATATAGGCCACATATTTTACATTGTGGTATCTCCGTCACAGGCGTCATCTATCTGTGGGCTGAAAATTGTGGCATTTCAGGCCTACATTGAACTGTTTTTGCTGTGTGCTACCCTAGTTAATGACAATATTTTGGTGTAAAAAAAAATAACAGCCACATATTTTACAGTGTGGTATCTCAGTCACATGACTCAGCTATCTGTGGACTAAAAATTGTGGCATTTCAGGCCTACATTGAACTGTTTTTGCTGTGTGCTATCCTAGTTAGTGACACTATTTTCATGTAAAAAAAAATAAAAATACAGGCCACATATTTTATAGTGTGGTATCTCCATCACACATGGCATCTCTTTGTGGGCAAAAAAAATGTGGCATTTCAGCCCTCCATTCAACTGTTTTTGCTGTGTGTTACCCTAGTTCTTGACACTATTTTCCTGTAAAAAAAAATAAAAATACAGGTTACATATTGTACAGAATGATCCTATCAAGGAAACTAGAGAATTCTATTCAAAACAATTTAAACATCTTTATTGATACACTGATTAAAAAATAAGGGTTACATGATGGTATATTATAAGACAACACATGGTACACTCTAATGACAAAGTGGTTTTAATTTATTTCACAATAAATTCTTCATGATTTCACATAAAAAAAAATTTGCCTTTAAATTGTGCATAAGAGAATTTAAAAGTAGATCCCCTAAAACAAATTATGAAAAAACGGTTACATACTAAAAGGGGAGTACACCATCAAACCTGTTTATGCAGGTAATACGGGAATATTTAATGAATAAGAAGGGGAGTGACTATATATCAAATTAAATTATCAATTTCATATAAATAGATTTATCACATCCAGATCTCCATTTAGTCAGAATATATATTTATTAAATGATGAAAGAAAAGGGAATGATATCCCATGAGTATCAACATTCCCATCTAAGCCTAGATATAAGTTCCCTTAGTTAATTGTGAAAAAGCTGCCAAGCACTATACAATTCATCTATCAAGGTTCAATTTATAAAACAAGATACTAACATGATTTTCAAAGTACATAGATAGAAGGTTTGAAAAAAGTGCCAATAGTGCATTTGCAAGTGCTTACATGAGGTGGTGGATGATATAGTAACTGACTCAACCTGGCAGGAGGACATGCTGAGTGAGGACAGCAGCACACAGGTGGAGGGAGGTGTAGCACCCCAGCAGGCAAGAAGAAGCAATGTGGTGGCTGCAGACAGAAGGCTGGAAACCGTTCCTCATAACAGCACAAAGGAAGTTGGCAATACAACTGTTAGGTCTTCCTGAGTCTGGTTATTTTTTAAAGACTCTGCCGATAACTCCAAACAGGCCATTTGCAACACCTGCCATGCACATATCAGCAGGGGTAGCAAAACTACCAGCCTGACCACCACCAGCAAGATCAGGCACATGGTGCAAAGCACCCAACTTTTTGGCCCGAAACCCAGGCTCCAGGAACAGTATTTGTGGGTGACACCAATGCTTCTTCCACGGTTGTGCGTGCAAGCCAATCCTCTGTCCACAGTGCATGTGACGATGCCTCCTGCCCTGCACCTGTCATTGCCCACACTCAACTAGCACCATCATCAAGCACGTCCATGTCCTTGTCCCAGCGCAGCTTCAGTTGTCCATACCCCAGTCATTGGAACACAAGTGTAAATATGCAGCCAACGAACCACAGGTCACAGAACTAAATTCACACATTTCTCCTCTGCTTGCACTCAAAATGTTGCCTTTTAGGCTCATGGAGACAAGATTTCCGCAACCTCATGACGGTGGCTGTCCCAAGGTACTCGGTCCCCAGCCGCCACTATTTCTCCCAGTGTGCCGTACCGGCATTACACAATCACATGTCCCAATAATGTAAGTCCGCAAGGACAGGGTCCTCTCACCTCTGCACCAGTCTATCATTGTAAACTTGTTTACTGTTAAAGATATCTATAATTTTGTATGTAACCCCCTTCTCATGTACAGCACCATGGAATTAATGGTGCTATATAAATAAATAAGTTACCCATGCCCTCAACAATGCTGTTACTGGGAAAGTCCACCTTACCACAGACACGTGGACAAGTTCTTGTGGGCAGGGATGGTACATCTCGCTGACGGCACACTGGGTTAACATAGTCGAGCCGTAACCCAGTCGGACCTTGGGATGGAACACGTCCTCATGATGCCGAGGATTGTGGGCCCAACGGCAATCAGGGTTGCCCTCACAGTCTACAGCTTCTGCATCTCCTCCTTCGCTTCATCCTTCATCTGCAATATGACCACATCAGTCACAAGCTGGAAGCACTGCAGCACTGCCTCAGCCAAGGGGCAACAGACTGTGCTGAAGCTAGTTTGCTTAGGTAACATAGTTTTGAAGGCTGAAGGAAGACCTTAAACCATCTAGTTCAGCCTATTTTTAGTGCAGCTGTTCTGCTTTGTTCATCCTGGGGAAGGCAAAAAACCCACAGAGTTGAAGCCAATTTTCTCCATAGGGAAAAAAATTCCTTCCCCTAAGCTGGGTCAACCAACTACCTATAATATTCTGTTATTCGTAACCTTCTATACTGTTACTCACAAGAAAAGCATACATTCCTTTCTTAAATTCATTCAGTGAGTTGGCCATCACCACTTCCTCAGGAAGAGAATTCCAGAGCCTCACTGCTCTTACCGTGAAGAACCCTCTTCTATGCTGGTGCAGAAATTGTCTTTCCTCCAAACGAAGAGAATGCCCCCTTGTTCTTGTCACAGTCCTTGGTACAAACAGTTCAATGGAGAGATTTCTGTATTGCCCTCTGATATACTTGTACATATATATTAAGTCTCCCCTAAGTCTTCTCTTTTCTAGAGTAAATAGACCTAATTTTGATAACCTTTCTGGGTATTGTAGTGAACCAACTCCATTTATCATTTTAGTAGCCCACCTTTGAACCCTTTCAAGTTCAGTAATGTATTTCTTGAGCACCGGCGTCCAAAATTGCACACAATACTCCAAGTGTGGTCTGACGAGTGATTTGTACAGAGGGAGAATTATGTTTTCATCTCGTGTCCCCAGATGAGAAACCAGGTGAGAAACCACACAATGCTGAAGAGTTGTGGACAGCTCTGAAAGAGCAGGCAGATCTGTGGCTGACACCGCTGAACCTACAGCCAGGCATGATCATGTGTGACAATGGCCGGAACCTGGTGACGGCTCTGAGGTGAGACGAGCTCACACACGTACCATGCCCATATGCTTAACCTCATTGTTCAAAGGTTTCTCATAAGCTACCCGGAGCTGCCGGATCTGCTTGTGAAAGTACGCGGCCTGTTTGCCCATTTTAGAAAATCAGCTACAGCTTTCGTCGCCCTTGCCATGCTTCAGCAGCGTTTGCAGTTTCCGGCTCACAGACTGGTGTGTGATGTCCCCACGCATTGGAACTCTACACTGCATATGTTGCAAAGGATTTGTGATTTGAAGAGGGCAGTTGTTGACTACCAGCATCAACAAGGCCGTCGGTATGCAGTTCAGACTCTACACATAAGACCTCAGGAGTGGACATGGATGTCAGTGGATATGGAAGTTTGTACCATCCTACAAAATTTTGAGGAGTCCACCAAGATGGGGAGCTGCGATGACAACACAATTAGCATCACCATCCCGCTTCTCTGTATTGTGAAACACTCTCTGCTCACAATGAAAGAGGATGCTGCAATGCATCCTCTTTCATTGTGAGCAGAGAGTGTTTCACAATACAGAGAAGCGGGATGGCAGAGCATGATGATATGGAGCAAGAAACCAAACAGGGTGATTACACAGGCCAGCCTCATGTCATCCCAACGTGGATTGGTTAACAAAGAGGAGGAGGAGGAAGAGGAGCTAGTTTCATGCACTATAGACGGTACTGCAAGCACAACTGTCATACATCTGTGTTCAGCGTGGATGGCTTGAGGACAGGCAACAGGAGGAGGACCGCATGGTCATTCGTCCTCTTGGTGAGGACATGGAAGTCTTGCCTGTTAGCAGTCTGGCGCGCATGGCTGACTTTATGTTGCCCTGCCTTTCCCGTGACCCTTGCATTCTCAAAATTTTGTGTGACACTTCTAGACTCATGCTACAAGGAGAACTTTCAACCTCTTATTCCAGAGGCAGACAGGTCTGCTAAAATGGGGCTTTACCAGAGGGCCCTTGTTGCGGAATTATTAAAAAAAAAAATTCCCATCTGAAAACACTGTTGACAGAGGTCACAGTTTGTTGGAGAACCAAGGAGTAAAGGCGAGAGAGACACAAGTCGAATCCAGCAGAGGCAAGGGAATACTGGCAAAGTTCTAGAAGAGTTTTCTCAGACCCTCTCATCGCACTGGCCTGAGGCGTGGGGTACTCTCACAAAGAGTGCAAAATTTTGGAAGATGCTGAGGGAGTACTTTGCTGACCATGTCAACTTCCTCCATGATTCCTCTCTGCCTTTTAATTATTTGGTATCCAAGCTGGACACGTGGCATGAGCTGTCTCTCTACGCCTTGGAGGTCCTGGCCTGCCCTGTCGCTAGCGTTTTGTCAGAGCAGGTATTTAGTGCCACTGGTGGAATTATAACTGATAAGCGCATCTGCCTGTCAACTGAAAATGCTGACAGGCTGACTCTTATAAAAATGAACAAGGGCTGGATTGGGCCACACTGCTTTACACCACCAAATGATAACAGCGAAACATAACCTCAAATCCAGTGTCATTTTTTGGGAGGTATATTCCCATGCACCTCTTCACACCCACACATGGGCATAAGCTTCCCGAATTTGCCTATTTGCTGTTATCCTCCTCCTCCTCATACTCATCAGCCACCATCACTAGATCACCATGGTGACCGTGGTCCGTGATGAAACAGCCATGTCATTGAGTTAAAGGGTGTTTTTGATGCCTGTAAAAAACTTTTTTACACATTATGTTGATGTGTACCCCCCAGGGGAAATGTTTGTCGGCCCATACACTTAATGTTTGCACATTACAACCATATGAGACCCGCTCCTTTAAATTGGGAAAAGATTTCTAGTAGGCCCTCCTCCAAGCCTTGCATTCACTTCATGGGCAAACATTATTGGAGCAGCAAATTAAGAAAAATGGTAACTTTGGTTTCATGTGGCCATCCAGTACGTCAGTTCAAAGGGTTATTAGGGTGTGTAGCTTTGGGGCATGGCAGGCCTTGCATTCAATGAATAGGCAAACAGTATGGGAGTACCAAATGAATAATAATGGGAACTTTGGTTTCATGTGGCCATCCTGTACGTTGGTTCAATGGGTTATTGGGGTGCGTCCCAATATGGGGCAGGCATTGCATTCAATGCATAGACAATAACAGTATAGGAGACCCACTGTTTAATAATGGGAACAGCAAAGCATAGCCGGTTGATGGCTCTCTTTGAATAGTGAGGACTAACTGTTGTCCCTTTTCCCTTTAAGAACATTAAAGTCCGCCTGATGGCCCTCCTCCTTTAACAGTCCCTCATTCCCTCATTCATAAATGAAACAGGATGTGTCTGATGATGTGTCACATACCACATGGCCAGCTAAGATTGTAAGATGTTAAAATAACATTTCCCAGTGAATGCATTGGTCTTGGTTGAAAACAATGCTAAAGTAGAAAAACGCATCAAAAACGCTACATGTAAACATAGCCCAAATGGTGGAGGAACATTTTTATTTTGGGTTATTTGCTTTGCCTTACATACAAATCATTACCCTAGAAAAGGATGTTCCTTAACATTTTTCCCAGCAAAATCAATTTTGGTTCATTTTTGTATGTTTTATTGTGCGCCCGGAAAAGTGGCGTAAGACTCTGACAACATTGTTCACAGCAGTGACCTGGCAGTCAGAAATGCTTCCAGCGGTCTTCCCCATGATGTTCCTATGTCATTTAAGCACTGTACCCATCGATTTCAGATGTTTTTAGACCCTAAAATGACCCCCGGGGGATTCGCAGCAAAAATGCTCGGGTTTCCAATAGACTTACACTGAGCTCACTATTTGTGTTCATTGGCTGCAGATAAACCAACAAACATGCTGGGTGGGTTACTCGATTATACAGAGGAGAATAGCAAATTACTCGCCAAGTAACGAATAGCCCGAATAGCGTACTATTCGTGTGAGTAATGAACAGTGCCGAATGTATTCACTCATCACTACTTCCCGTGAAAAAACTGATATCACACGGATAGCACTTGGATCTACAGTTGTGGCCAAAAGTATTGACACTCCTGCAATTCTGTCAGATAATACTCAGTTTCTTCCTGAAAATGATTGCAAACACACATTCTTTGGTATTATTATCTTCATTTAATTTGTCTTAAATGAAAAAACACAAAAGAGAATGAAGCAAAAAGCAAAACATTGATCATTTCACACAAAACTCCAAAAATGGGCCAGAAAAAAAGTATTGGCACTCTCAGCCTAACACTTGGTTGCACAACCTTTAGCCAAAATAACTGCGACCAACCACTTCCGGTAACCATCAATGAGTTTCTTACAATGCTCTGCTGGAATATTAGACCATTCTTCTTTGGCAAACTGCTCCAGGTCCCTGATATTTGAAGGGTGCCTTCTCCAAACTGCCATTTTTAGATCTCTCCACAGGTGTTCTATGGGATTAAGGTCTGGACTCATTGCTGGCCACTTTAGAAGTTTCCAGTGCTTTCTCTTAAACCATTTTCTAGTGCTTTTTGAAGTGTGTTTTGGGTCATTGTCCTGCTGGAAGACCCATGTTCTCTGAGGGAGACCCAGCTTTCTCACACTGGGCCCTACATTATGCTGCAAAATTTGTTGGTAGTCTTCAGACTTCATAACGCCATGCACGCGGTCAAGCAGTCCAGTGCCAGAGGCAGCAAAGCAACCCCAAAACATCAGGGAACCTCCGCCATGTTTGACTGTAGGGACCGTGTTCTTTTCTTTCAATGCCTCTTTTTTTCTCCTGTAAACTCTATGTTGATGCCTTTGCCCAAAAAGCTCTACTTTTGTCTCATCTGACCAGAGAACATTCTTCCAAAACGTTTTATGCTTTTTTCAGGTAAGTTTCGGCAAACTCCAGCTTGGCTTTTTTATGTCTCGGGGTAAGAAGTGGGGTCTTCCTGGGTCTCCTACCATACAGTCCCTTTTTATTCAGACGCCGACGGATAGTACGGGTTGACACTGTTGTACCCTCGGACTGCAGGGCAGCTTGAACTTGTTTGGATGTTAGTCGAGGTTCTTTATCCAACATCCGCACAATCTTGCGCTGAAATCTCGTCAATTTTTCTTTTCCGTCCACATCTAGGGAGGTTAGCCACAGTGCCATGGGCTTTAAACATCTTGATGACACTGCGCCCGGTAGACACAGGAACATTCAGGTCTTTGGAGATGGACTTGTAGCCAAGAGATTGCTCATGCTTCCTCACAATTTGGTTTCTCAAGTCCTCAGACAGTTATTTGGTCTTCTTTCTTTTCTCCATGCTCAATGTGGTACACACAAGGACACAGGACAGAGGTTGAGTCAACTTTAATCCATGTCAACTGGCTGCAAGTGTGATTTAGTTATTGCCAACACCTGTTAGGTGCCACAGGTAAGTTACAGGTGCTGCTAATTACACAAATTAGAGAAGCATCACATGATTTTTTGAACAGTGCCAATACTTTTGTCCACCCTCTTTTTTATGTTTGGTGTGGAATTATATCGAATTTGGCTTTAGGACAATTCTTTTTGTGTTTTTTCATTTAAGACAAATTAAATGAAGATAATAATAACAAAGAATTTGTGTTTGCAATCATTTTCTGGAAGAAGCTGAGTATTATCTGATAGAATTGCAGGGGTGTCAATACTTTTGGCCACAACTGTATGTTATTCAATTGAGTAGCTCAGATGAGCATTTTTCTTCAAAAGCCAAAATTCTTAGTGAAAAAAAAAAAAAAAAAATCGCTCTTGTTACTTCTATAAATCGGATGAGATCTGCCCTTTCAAGTCTAAAGGTGCAAACAAAATATAGATCATCCTTACAGTGTCGATTTTTTATGGATAAATTTCCATTACTAACATAGAAAACTGTATTTAGGGGCATGGCCTAACTGGTCTGAGGAGAAGACATACTCTCCAAGAGAATAATTAAGCAGTTTTTAAATAGCTATCAATCTTAAACTTCCCAGATTCTAGCTGGAACCCCACAAAATCATTTGAGGGAGACTACGGGATCTTAGTTCAAACATCACTGGATCTACAGACCCCTAAGGAGCTGATTAAGCTGAATCCACAAAGAGAGGGAGGACGCCATCTTCTATCTTCTCAAGCGCCATTCAAGGAAGAGACTAAGGACGTGGCAAGATCCTCACCGACTCACTGGTCAGTCCCGCAATTCATTGGCACCCAACACAGCCCCTGGTCTCCCCTCTCCCGGTAGCTGGAGCATCACCTCTCCTCTGCATTGCCTGAAGCACAATCATGCCGACAGCTGCAGTCGCGGCAGTGCAGGCTTCTCCAGCACGCCATCAACCCTCCTCCAAAGCAAACAGAAGAACGCACTCTGACAGAGATCTGTGCCTCCTAGACCAATGTGGTGCCCCTGAGGGTCCAGTCACCACAGAGGTACTGCACCTCATCCAGGAGGTGTGGTATCCCACTCTCAGGTAAGAAGGGAGCACTACCCAGGACTCACACCCAACACACACCAGTTTAGTTAAGGCATCTGGGTGTACCCTTGGGGAGGATGGCCTCATCCCAAGCTGGCTAGGAAAGGGTGTTGGGGAGTGGGTGGAGAAGGTAGGAAAAAGGGGAGGAGCTTAGAAGGCGGGCGTTGTCATGGAAACGGGAGCCAACTGAAGCTGAGAGAACGTGAGGAAATAGAGATGGAATGCAGTAGGAAGAGCTGGAGAGAGTTGTGAGGGGAGCCTGAAGGAAGCTCCCGGGAGGACAGAAGGGGTCCTTGGGCCACGGGAAGTGTGGAGGCCACCCGTGGGGCCAGTATCCAGAAGTGGAGGGACCAGGTCGCAGTGGGAGAACCCGCCCCTAAGACTAGTGGAGGACTATAGGACTCAGAAAGCCGGAGGCTGGGGTAGCTGTACGTACCTCAGCCATAACCACATTCACTCGCCGAAAAGGCAGCCATATAGGAGTAAGGGGACTCAGAGGACGTCGCCCGACAAGGTCCACGGCTGCCAGCTTGGGACACTGTTTGTGAAGGTGCTGGGCAGTAGGGCGGAAACCAGTGCAGTGAGATGGCCAGGAGGGAAACACACAGAAGGGAGTCCTGGAAAGGTGTATTCCAATCTGTCTGGGAGTTTGCTGGACCCCTTACCTGGAGGACACGGCACTAAGCGGGCATCTGTGCACGAGTGAACTGTGAGTAAAGCATTGTAAAATGCTCCCTGCTGTGTCATCTGAGTCATTCACATCTCACCTGCCCTGCACCACACTCACCAACACAGTAGCCACAATCATCACTTTTAACATTCTAACTACCCTGGGACACAGCTCTACCCGTGGAAAGCTTAGCCATCTTTGCTGCCCTAATACCATCCCAGAGGATCTGCATTGCAGGGTCGGCTACCTTTGCTGAATACCACGGGTGGCGTCACAAACTATTTCCCCTACAAACTACCCCATCATCATCATTTATTAATTTTACTGGATGCCCAGGGCCACGGACCGGGTTACCGCTGCTGCGACATCCCCTTTAAGAACTGACCGGCCCGGCCCCGAGTACCCCACGGCCCTGTGGGGTGCTCTACCTGCAGCACAACTCATCAGTCACATCGATCCTACCTGCTCCCTCAGGCAAAATGCTCACCTGCGCTGCTGCTTTATAGTACCGATTGCTTCAATCTCCTACCGGCGCCATATTGGGAAGACGTGGTCACACATGGGAATCAGGCACACAGTGCAGCTCAGAGAGGACCCTGGACCCTGCTCCAGCTGTGTGCGGGATCTCAGTCTCCCCTGGATCTCTATCACATAATAACATAGAGAGAGAAGAGAACCAGTGAGGGGAAGAGAGGAAGGAGGGGGAAAGGGAAAAAAAGTAAAACAGAAATATTGATTAGAAGAGGGAGGAACATGATAAGGAAAGCAGGTAAAGTTTTCAAGTAAAAAGAAAAGAGAAAATTGAATAAAAAGACAAAAAAAAACCATTTAGACTTTTTTCTCTTAAGCAATTGGGGCTTGAATGGTTACCAACCTACAATTCATCCCAGCTCTGCTATAATGGCCTTGCTGCCATCTACTGGACAATACTACCATTGCAAGTGCAGCTATCTGCTTTATGCAACATCTGGAACAACTGCTTTCAACTCATGTGACTGTGATAGATATAAAATATTAATGCACATTTGGATATGATTTTAAAAAATCCATTCAACTAAAAATAACCACGTCTTCCCCTTAAATGACTTAATTTCATCGGTCTCTCCCAGTAAAGTTATATTGACACAAGATCCAACAATAGGCAAAACTACCAAATCTTAATCTGAAGAGATAATCAAGACCAGAAAGACTCCTAAGAAAAGCCAAGAAAGAGAAAGGCGCAGAAAACAACTACCTTTTGAATCACAAACCAGCAGACTGAACAATTCTTTGCAAACACAAAAGCTGAGCTCCTCCTCTCTAGCTCAATGGTCTGACAGTGACGAAGAAGTTGACTCTATCCTGGAAGAAACAAACCTGAAAAACTATATAAAAACCCTACCTACAACAGACTTGCATAAGGAATATTTTCAAAGAATTTACTAAAACTGTCAAAAAGGAAACAGCCGATCTAAAAAATGCAGGTCCACACGAAACTAAAAACATTAGAAGACACCTGTGATCAAATTTCTACACACTCTGAAAGGGTAACAGAAATCCTAATAGATAAACAAAAATAATAATTTTTCCTTCAAAAAATCTACATTGATTATCTTGAAAACAGATCAAGAGGAAACAGTCTAAGAATCAGAGGCGTACCGGAAACAACCCCAGACAAAGACATCTCAGCAACTGTTACCTGAATATTCAATGATCTATTAGGAAAAGAAGGCACAAATAATATAGGCCAAATAAGAACCCAGAGTATACAGAACAGAGAATATAAACTCAGACAAACCAAGAGATGTACTCTGCTGTCTACAGAGCTTTAAAGTCAAGTAAGAAATTTACCACAAAGCCAGACATGCCAATAAGATTGAATATGAAGGAAATGAGATTCAAATCTTCCAGGATCTTTCAAAATTGACACTTGACGTTAGAAGGCAGCTTCTGCCCCTGAGAAAAAAAAACAATTTATAAATGGTTATTGTTTGGACTTGTTATCGTCTTTCAAAAGAAAATGTATCAAAACCCCAGATGATTTGCCTTTTGTCCTCAACAAATTGGACCTTTCTCAGCTTCAAATTATAGACTGCACATGTCGAAACATTTTCTCTGTCTTCCACCTCTATCAAAACTTGAGAAATGGACATTGGCTAAACCAAACACGCCCAGAAAAGTCAGAAGACTGAATTCTGATTCCAACAAGACTCCAAACAAAGCTAACAAAGGAGGATGAGCCGATTCAACACTTGGAGTCAATTCAAGAAGAGAAAGAAAACTTCAGCTTAGTGCAGTTTTACACGTCAGTGTCTCCGGTACGTGTAGTGACAGTTTTCTCACGTACCGGAGACACTGACACACGTAGACACATTCTCAGGAATGTGTCTATGCAGATGTCAGCGTGTTATCACGGACCGTGTGTCCGTGTGCAAAACATGCTGACATGTCCGTTTTTGTGCAACAGCACGGATCACACGGACCCATACAAGTCAATGGGTCCGTGTAAACACATACCGCACACGGATGCTGTCCGTGTGCATTTTTAAAAGTCAAAGGGTTAACATTAAATATAATTTTTCAAAAACACGGACACACGGACAGCATACGGACAGCACACGGATGGTACACACGGACATACAGACAGCACACGGATGACCTCCGTATGCACACGGACAGCTCCAGTACCGATTTTTCCGGTACCGGAATTATCTGGACGTGTGAAACTGCCCTTATAAAGATGTTTTGATCTTTTATGGTTACAAATCTGATTATAGTTCATGACAATATGCAAACTAACTATTGTTTGTTAATAATAAGAACTCTATTTACATAGATTTAACTTCTGTTTTATTCACTTAGCAATAAACCCATTTGAGACCTTGCCCTTTTTTGTTTTTGCGTTTCTGTTTTTCGCTCCCCTTTTTCCCAGAGCCATAACATTTTCATTTTTCCGTCATTATGGCCATGTGAGGGCTTGTTTTTTGCAGGACGAGTTGTACCGTATTTTGCGGATTATAAGAGGCTCCGGATTATAAGACACACCCCAAATTTTGAGAATAGGAAAAAAAACTTTTTTTTTAATAAAATGGTGGTGCTTCTTATAATCTATGCGTCTTATGGCTTACCGGGGGTGGTGGCTGCAGTGAAGCGGGGTCCCAGGGTCACTGCTAGAGGAGGCAAGAGTGGAGCGTTGCTGCAGGCTGCATACTGGGATGAGGGGGAGTTCGGATGTGCGGCATGGTGCTGCGGGTGTACAGTGCTGCTGCAGGTGTCCGATGCTGCTGCGGGGGCTCTGCCGACATTTTGTAAAATGGTGCCTAGATCTCCATCTGCGCATGGGCGGCCCCCGGCAGCCATTTTCCCGGGGTCCACCACATAGGAAACCATGGAACTGCAGGGGCTCTGGCCTTTCACAAAATGTCGGCAGAGCTCCCGCAGCAGTACCAGACACCCACAGCAGCACCACGCCGCACATCCGAACACCCCCTCATTCCAGCCTGCAGCAACGCTCCACTCTGTCATCCTCCACTTGAGAACCTGAGACCCTGCTACACCATGGCCGGTAAGGTATATCTGCATTATAAGATGCACCCACATTTTCCCCCAAAATTTTGGGGAAAAAAGTGTCTGATAATCTAAAAAATACGGTACTTTTGAATTTCGCCATTGGTTTTAGCATATAGTGTACTCAAAAATGGGAAAAAAATTCCAAGTACGGTGAAATTGCATAAAAAAGTGCAATTCCACAACATTTTTGGATTTTTTTTTTTACCATGTTCACCAAATGCTATAACTAACCTGCCATTATGATTCTCCAGGTCATTACGAGTTCATAGACACCAAACATATCTAAGTTCTTTTTTATTTAAGTGGTGTTAAAAAAAAATCCAAAGTTTGTTAAAAAAAATGCGCCATTTTCCGAGACCCGTAGCATCTCCATTTTTCATGATCTCAGGTTGAGTGAGGGCTTATTTTTTGTGCACCAAGCTGATGCTTTTATTGATATTATTTTGGTGCAGATACGATCCTTTGATCACCCGTTTTTGCATATTAATGCAATGTCGTATCAAACAACAAAACATAATTCTAGCATTTTAATTTTTTTCTTGCTACGCCATTTTACGATCAGGTTAATCCTTTTTATTAATAGATCGGGCGATTCTGAACTCAGCAATACCAAATACTGTATGTGCATGTTTGATTTTTTTTTGCTGTTTTATTTTGAATGGGGTGAAAGGGGCGTGATTTAAACTTTCATTTTTTAAATATTTTTAAAAACATTTTTTTCTTTCACTTTTGGCATTCTTCAATAGTCTCCATGGGAGACTAGAAGCTGCCATAATCCAATTGGCTCTGCTACATAGAGGCAATGATCAGATCATCTGTATGTAGCAGAAGTGGCGCTCACAGCAATCCGGCACTGACAACCATAGAGGTCTCCACGAGACTTCTGGTTGTCATGCCAACCCACTGGTGACCCACAATCACGTGACGGAGTCACCGTTGGGTGGATTTCCAGCCCGATGGCCGGAAGCGTACATTAATTGCCGCTGTCAGAGTTTGACAGCGGCATTTAACGGGTTAATAACCGTGGGTGGATCGCGATTCCACCCGCGGCTATTCGGGCACATGTCAGCTGTTCCAAACAACTGACATGTCCCGGGAAAGATGTGGGCTCACCGCAGGAGCCCACATCAAAGGGAGGGAAGCAACAAGTACGGCGCAGGTCACAAAGGATTGAGTCACTTCTGTGGGTTGTAGACACCGCATCATGCTACGCTACAGTACCACTAGGGGTGAGAGCGATGTCAAAATGCAAAAGTGACCAAAACAATAGCCAAAAAGGATGAGAACAGAGAAATGGTCTCTGGTCACCCCCTGCACAACCAGTCCTTTATAGGGGTTGTCTTGCTAATTGCCTATCATTTCTACCTGTTGCCTGTTTCATTTGCACAACAGCAGGAGAAATTGATTCACAATTGGTGTTGCTTCATAACTGAAAGGTTGATTTCACAGATCTGTGATTGAGTTTGAGTTACATTGTGTTAAGTGTTCCTTTTATTTTTTGTGCAGTGTATTTACTGCAGATGGAGAAGTCTGGCCACAGCTCTCACATAGAGAAGACAGGAGCTCTAGGCAGAGCGAGTTTCCCTGGGTATTCTCTGGAGAGATTTGTTTCATTTGAACATCTTATACCAACTAATACCTCTTTTTTATATATGGGCGATAGCAAAGGATGCGAACATTGGAATTATATAATTTATAAATTGAAACCACAAGTAATTACCACATTTATGTTAATCACTGCTTACATTTAAATCCACCCATGTAAAACAAAACTTTGCTTTTACAAAATAAACAGGCTGGTCATCAGACAAGGAAAGAATAACAAATCATCTAGAAGTCTTTGCGTATGTGCCCACGACCTAGAATAGCAGTGGTTTGGATGCAGCCCACCTGCGCTACATTCAAACTGCTGCGTTCTACGATACAAACAGAGTGAATGGGATTTATAGAAATCCCATGCCTACTGTGCTATTTGACGCTGCGTAAACTCACCTGCGACACAGGTTGATGATCCGCAGAATGTCAATTCCTGTTACGGAGATTCTAGTCTCCACAACAGAAAATTCCACAATAGAATGTAGTGGATGCGGTAAATCGACATGGTTCAATGAACACATGCGGAATTAACTGCGTGATTGGACGCAGCGAAAATACACTGCATTCAAAGAGTTGCTATTTCCTGATCGTGGGCACGTACTCTTTTAAGTGGCCATAATCTAATTACCTAGTCCAACTGGGTTGGGCCAGGGTTACTAGTGGGGTACCACAGGGTTCTGTATTGGGCCCCCTACTATTTAATATATTTATTAATGATCTAGTGGATTGCTTACACAGTAAAATATCAGTATTTGCAGATGATACAAAACTATGTAAGGTAGTTAACACAAAGGAGGACAGTTTGCAACTACAGACAGATTTGAGTAAATTGGAGAATTGGGATGAAAAATGGCAAATGAGGTTTAACACAGATAAGGTTATGCACATGGGAAGGAGAAACAGATGCTATAATTACTTACTAAATGGGAAACTGCTGGGGAAATCAGACATGGGAAAAGACTTAGGCATCTTAGTCAATAAGAAGCTAAATTGGAGTGCCCAGTGTCAGGCAGCTGCCACCAAAGCAAATAGGGTCATGGGATGCATTAGAAGAGGTCTGGGGACACGAGATGAAAACATAATTCTCCCTCTGTACAAATCACTCGTCAGACCACACTTGGAGTATTGTGTGCAATTTTGGACGCCGGTGCTCAAGAAAGACATTACTGATCTTGAAAGGGTTCAAAGGCGGGCTACTAAAATGATAAATGGAGTTGGTTCACTACAATACCCAGAAAGGTTATCAAAATTAGGTCTATTTACTCTAGAAAAGAGAAGACTTAGAGGAGACCTAATATATATGTACAAGTATTTCAGAGGGCAATATAGAGATCTATCCAATGAACTGTTTGTACCAAGGACTGTGACAAGAACAAGGGGGCATTCTCTTTGTTTGGAGGAAAGACCATTTCTGCACCAGCATAGAAGAGGGTTCTTCACGGTAAGAGCAGTGAGACTCTGGAATTCTCTTCCTGAGGAAGTGGTGATGGCCAACTCACTGAATGAATTTAAGAAAGGAATGGATGCTTTTCTTGTAACAGTATAGAAGGTTACGAATAACAGAATATTATAGGTAGTTGGTTGACCCAGCTTTGGGGAAGGAACTTTTTTCCCTATGGAGAAAATTGGCTTCAACTCTGTGGGTTTTTTGCCTTCCCCAGGATGAACAAAGCAGAACAGCTGCACTAAAATAGGCTGAACTAGATGGTTTAAGGTCTTCCTTCAGCCTTCAAAACTATGTTACCTAAGCAAACTAGCTTCAGCACAGTCTGTTGCCCCTTGGCTGAGGCAGTGCTGCAGTGCTTCCAGCTTGTGACTGATGTGGTCATATTGCAGATGAAGGATGAAGAGAAGGAGGAGATGCAGAAGCTGTAGACTGTGAGGGCAACCCTGATTGCCGTTGGGCCCACAATCCTGCTACTCTGTGGGTTTTTTGCCTTCCCCAGGATCAACAATGCAGAACAGCTGCACTAAAAATAGGCTGAACTAGATGGACATAAGGTCTTCCTTCAGCCTTCAAAACTATGTAACTGGCAATCTGTTGAGACAAAAATGTGCAAGTTAATTATCAACTATGGCTGAGTTCACATGTCCAGTAAACATTGCTTTGAAGTGGATCTAATAATAAAAATAATCTTTATTTTTATATAGTGCTAACATATTCCGCAGCACTTTACAGTTTGCACACATTATCATCGCTGTCACCAATGAGGCTCACAATCTAAAATCCCTATCAGTATGTCTTTGGAGTGTGGGAGGAAACTGGAGTACCCAGGAGAAACCCACGCAAACACGGGGAGAACATACAAACTCCTTGCAGATGTTGTCCTTGGTGGGATTTGAACCCAGGACTCCAGCGCTGCAAGGCTGCAGTGCTAACCACTGAGCCACCGTGATCTACTGAGAAAAAAAATACATTTGCTAAAAAATTCATAAACAGACAAAGACAATTTTTAGTTAGAATATTTTTAATACTTATTATACTTTTTCGACCAATTGCTTTTTATTTACAATAATTTTATGATGAGCCCAAGATAACACAAAGCTTTTTAATCATTACATATACATATACACTCTGAAGAAAAATATTGTAGCCCAGGACAGAGCTGTTTGTTGAATGTCATGGATTCAGATAAGCATCAGGCCTGATTAGCTAATCTGTCACAAAAGGAATTTTCTCGGTGGGCCACGGGGTGGCACTGCATGGTGGGATGCCAGACCAGTTTCTTGGGAGCCATCCCATTTAATTCTGCAGATACAACAGCGCCAGGGGCGCGCATACGCAGCATTAACACAACTGTGATGCAAATGTCTGGAGCCTTGAATGTGAACACTGGCAGGCATCAGGATGTTCTTTGTGGTTGGAGAGCCCGCACCCTGCTCTCACACCCTTGTAGCACTGTAGCCGCTCCCATAGTATTCTGTAGTGGTAAGCATAATTTAAATGAAGAGAAGGCAATATGCAATGACAGTGACCACCAAATATAAAACAGAAAAATACTTTACTAATGACAAGCCAAACAAGTGTATTATAAACAATTACAAAGCATAGTGAAATATGCTATAAATAAACTAGACCATAACAAAGTAATGTTACAAGTCAAATCCTAGACCTGTTGAGAACATGAGTAGCAGAAGATGCGGACAGGGTATAAATGTTATAGCCAGTTGGGCGAAGGTGATGAGTATCATGACAATGCAGGCAGAAATAGCCAAAACGTTATCCTAAAATATAAGAGAGAAAATATTCCAGTGGTAAATAGACTAAAATATCATCAATAAGGCCCCTTTCACATAAGTTTTTTGACATTTGTCACAATCCGTAGAATTTTGAAAAAAAACGGATCCATATCCATAGATATATCTATCTATAGATCTGTCTGAGAGTTTTTTTAAAACCGGATCCGTCAAAAACAGAAGAAACGGATGAAAAAACGGATGCGACGGAACCGTTTTTTTTGATGGATCCGGCAAAGAAACGGATCCTTTGCATCACTTTTTCACAATCTGTGACTGACGCCAAAAGACTGATATGTGAAAGCAGCCCAAGGTGCATATAAACAATAAAGTGCAAGCACTTAATTAGGTATAGTATGGACTAATGATGAGATTCAAAACAAAGATCAATGAAATAGGATTCAGAAAAAGAAAAGAAAAATAATTATCAAAGAAGATCCTAACGTCTATCAGTGGTCTTGTATGTCTTCCATTTTATTATTATTGCTCCCACAGTTGATTTCATCACACCAAGCTGCTTGCCTATTGCAGATTCGGTCTTCCCAGCCTGGTGCAGGGCTACAATTTTTTTTCTGGTGTCCTTCGACAGATCTTTGGTCTTCATCATAGTGAAGTTTGGAGTGTGACTGTTTGAGGTTGTGGACATGTGTCTTTTATACTGATAAGATCAAAAAGATGCCATTACTACAGGTAATGCGTGGAGGAGAGAGGAGCCACTTAAAGAAGAAGTTACAGGCCTGTGAGACACAGAAAACTTGCATGACTTTAGGAGACCAAATACTTATTATCCACCATAATTTGCAAAATAAATCTTGCCAAATCAGACAAGGTGATTTTCTGGATTTGTTTTCTCATTTTGAGTCTCATGGTTGTGGTCTACCTATGATGTCAATTACAGGCCTCTCTCATCTTTTTAAGTGGGAGAACTTGCACAGTTAGTCGCTGAATAAATACTTGTTTTTCTTCACTGTATCATACATACATGGTATATATATATATATATATATATATATATATATATATATATACACATACACATACACAGTTGTATGAAAAAGTGTTTTCCCCCTTCCTGGCTTCCTATTCTTTTGAATGATTGTCACAAATGTTTCAGATCAAAGTGATGTGTCCGCTTTAAAAGACAGCCAGCCATACACTGACAGGAGGTAATTGCTCCCGCAGCATATCAATGAGCTGCCGTGAGAGAGTTCACTGGATTTCATCAGCTGATCAGCTCCGGTGATGTCCTTTACGGCATCACTGCTGCGTGGGAAAGTTCTCACACAGCGGTGCTGTAAGTGGGAGTACCGGAGCTGATGAACTCCGGTGAACTCTCTCACGGCAGTTCAGTGTTACACTGCGGAAGCGATTACCTCCTGTCAGTGTATCACCGGGTAGAATGGTCACATCTCGTGATGTGCCAAAAAAAAGAAAAAAACCTAGCACACCAACCCGCATAAAAAAAACAAAAGCTTTATTCGGCTATTTAGCCATGTTTAAAATGTGGAAACAACCTGACGCCTTTCTGCTGCGCTGAAAGCACCCTTAGTCATAGGTATATTAAAATGAAATGTACATGATTAATATAAGAACACTGGACCAATCAGAATACCCAAACAATTAATTACAAAAGTGGCAAAAAAGAGAAAACCAAGTAACACTCAACAGGGTTACTAGATATGGCAAGTCAATAAATATAATATAGTTTGTTCCTAAAATTCATACCCCTAGGGAACTTTCTATCTAATTTCAGGATCCAAAACGCCTCACATATATTCAATAATTTTTGTCTATTTCCACCCTGAATGGGGGCATGAACCTTCTCAACACCATAAAAATAAAAAAAATCTAGTATCACCATGATGTACCTTAACAAAGTGTTTTGCTTCTCCAGAATATGCTGCGTTTTTTATTTCAATATTTTTTAAATGCTCAGCTATTCTTTTCTTAATTTTGCGTATGGTGCAGCCAATGTACTGTATTTTACATTCAGTGCAGCAAATATACAACGTAGAGTATCACAATTAATGAAAGAGAGAATATTCTGAGAAAAACCATTATATGAAAAAATCAATTTTGTTTTATCCATAGCATGTACACAAACGTTGCACCTAGTGCCTGCACATTTAAAAACAAACAGTAGTTGTTAACCATGAAGTTGTACCGGGACTTTGTTTTAAAAGACTAGGTGATAAACGATTAGCTAGACTAGTGCCTCTGCGGGCAACATACCGACAGCTTGTCTGAATAATATGTCGTAGCTTGTCGTCCTGGTTCACAACAGGCAAGTATTTTTTTTACAATTTCCCTGATTTGATTAAATTGGGGACTTAAAGGGGTGGAAAAAGTCGCTACTGAATTATCAGAAGCTGAAGCAGATCTGTCAAGGTTAGAAAATCTAGGTTTGCTAGAAACTTTATGAAAAGCATCATTTAAAACATGGTGATTATACCCTCTGTCTCGTAGACGTTTAGTAATAGTTTTACCCTCTTGAAGAAAAAGACCTTTATTTGAACATAATCACTTTGCTGTTAAACTATCCATATGGGATAGATTTTATAGTGTGTTGAGGGTGACATGATGAGGACAACAATAAAGAATTCCCTGAAGTCTCTTTCCTGAAAATAGTAGTGTGGACTTTACCTTCTGTAGACTCACCAATTAAAGAAATATCCAAAAATGGAACTTTAGTGTCTATATGACAGATGGTGAAAAATAAATTCAAATTATTAGAATTCAGATCAGAATGGAAAAGTGACAAATCTGATACAGTTCCCTGCCAAACAAAAATCAGATCGTCCACATATCTGCCAAACCAAAAAATATCATTAAAAAAAGGACTAAGGTAATGAAAAAGAAATTGCTCTTCCCACCAAGCCATATACAATATGGCAAGCGAAGGTGAGAAATGTAACCCCCATTGGGGCACCAAGAATTTGCAAAAACAAAATTTTTCTTGCCAGGTGAAATTTTCAAATGCATGAATAACAGAAGAAGAATCTTTGAGATATCCTGATCTACCCACACACTTAAATTCTCATTTAAAGAACCTATGCTGGAGATGATAGGGCGAAGTGATGGAGGAAAATTATGCTTGTGAATTTTGGGTAAACCATAGAAAATAGGGATTACTGGATGATCAGGTAAAAGCCATTTGGCTATTTTAGAACTCAAAACACCCAAAATATAAACCATCTTGCACCAACTTGGATAATTCACATTTATAAACAATAGAAGGATCAGAGGTGAGAGAAGCATAAGTGCGCGTCATCTAATATACTATGCACAGATTGTACATATAGATCGGTATCTAATATAACAGTACAACCACCTTTGTCCGACTGTCTGATCACTATGTTAGGATTACTTTGCAATTCCTTGATGGCATGAGATTGAGTGGAAGTGAGATTATTAAAATAATCAGAATTATGTGTATCTTTATCTAAATTTCTCAAATCTCTTTCCACCAAGGATTGAAATAAGTCAAGACAGGGTACGCTAGACTGTATCGGTAATATGATGAATTTTGAGGAATAAAAGTAACATCATTGTCCTGGATTGCTTTAGGATTGCCATGAGGATCCTGCAAAGAAGATAAAGTTGAAACCATAAATTGTTCCTTGAAAGATAAAGAAGCCGTTTGATCGTTATAAATCGGGATATTAACATCAATAATGGCATTAGAACTTTCGGGGTGGAAATAGACAAAAATTATTGAATATACGTGAGGCGTTTTGGATCCTGAAATTAGATACAAAATTCCTTAGGGGTATGAATTTTAGGAACAATCTATATTATTATATTTATTGAATTACCATGTCTAGTAACTCTGTTATGTGTTACTTGGTTTTCCCTTTTTTTGCCACTTTTGTAATTGTTTGCTTATTCTGATTGGTCCAGTGTTCTTATATTAATCATGTGCACTTGATTTTAATATGCCTATGACTAAGGGTGCTTTCAGCGTAGCAGAAACGCATCAGGTTGCTTCCACGTTTTAAACATGGCTAAATAGCCGAATAAAGCTTTTGTATTTTTTCATACGGGTTGGTGTGCCAGGTTTTTTTTTTCGTTTTTTTTGTCTCTGCTGTGCTCACCAGCGAAATGTGCACCCACCTGTTTTGTATTGGACCCAGCCCAGTGTGGTATCTATGCAGATTACGATAGAAGCTCCCAGACCGCTTTCTCCTGCATCTCCTGATGTGATTGTTCTACATGTGAAATCGGTGTGGGACACTCAGGATTACGTGGACTACTGCGGACAGGTGAATATATGTTGGTTTATTATTTTACATTATTTCTAGGAGACGAGGGCGTCGATGATTTGGTGTTAGGGGAGTATAATGTTTTTTTATTTTTATTTGAATGTGTTCGTAACTTTACTTGACTGTGAGCACTACGTCTCCCATCAGCGGCACCTGCTGTCACTGTTATCAGTGACAGCAGACATAGCCTGATGGGAGCAGTAGTCTCATCAGCCCACCCCTGTGGGTCACAGTCACAGCTGCGGGGTCACGCTGACATCTGACAGCATGACCCCGCAGCACTTTGACCGGCGGTCTTAAGGCCCCTTTACATTTAGCGATGCACCAGCGATCCCGACCACGATACGACCCGGTCAGGATCTCTGGTGCATCGCTAAATGGTCGCTAGTGAGCTGCCACACAGGCAGATCTCACAGCGATGGAGCAGCGATACAGCGGTCGTTACTTACCTTTCAGATGAGGCGATCCTGACGTCCTCCCGTCTGCGTCCACGCGTCGGCGCCAGCAGGAAGCCCAGCAGGAGGCGTCCGACGAGAAATGGAGCTGTGGGATCAGCGACAGACAGCGGGGGAGCCCGTCGGAGGTAAATATCACACATAGCGATATCGCTAGCAATATCGCTGCTGCGTCACAAAATCGTTGATGCTTTAGCGATATTGCTAGTGATATTGCTGTGTAAAACCCCCTTTACAGGCGATAGCGTTACCGCTAATAAGAACTAAAGGGCCGGTGTTTCCCACGCTGTCACACAGGGTAGTGTGGGGCAAACCATATGAAGCTGGAAATTAAAAACTCAGCAAATCCGCAAATATTTTTATACCCGCGTTTTTGCTGCTGATTTGACTGATTCAATTCAAGTCAATGGGTGCAGAAACGCAAAAAGAACTGACATGCTGCAAAAAAAAAAAAACACACTGCAAATACGCACGGAAATTTACTGACCATGTGCACAACACTTCAGGATTGTGACTAAATTACATTGCATAAAGATTCCATTACATTTTTGGACCATTTCAGCGTGGAAAAAACGCATCGTGTGCATATAGCCTTAAGAGCTCCAAAATCCACCTTCTCGTTATGTACATCTGCTGGAAAAGTCATATCTCATCCCATCCAAATTAAAACATATGTATAGTTTGTCAGATGATACATGTTGGAGATTTAACTCTTCTAGGGGTTCCTTATTACAGAACTGATGGCAATGCACCCGTAATCCAAACCTTTTCACACTTATGAGCCACCCAGAAATTGGCCTATCATTATTACCTCCCAATCTCCTATTATTGCTAAACCATTTCTAGCGTCCCCTCAATGTTTCATACCACTACATTGGAAATAATGAGACATTCTACCTATTCAACATTAAGTTTTACACCCCCACTCTGTGTCCCTGAAAATCAGTCTTTTGTATCGACAGACCTCACAATTGCGAAACGTATATTTGTGTGATTCACCGCGCTATGCTGAGCAGATGTATACAAAAAAAAAAAAAAAAAAGGGAAATAGTACTTAACAGCAGTTATACATACTTACTTAAAAATGAAGTTGATGTAGAATATTCTGTGTAAGTTGAGATGTCTATGTGGTAAGTAGTTTGCAGGTTATCTGATGGTAGAGATCTCGTTTTTATAGCTGCTGATGCTATTGGAACAACGATATATTAAGGTACCAATAAAACATACAAAAGGTCACACCACTCCTTGCATGTCCACCATACTCACTGGTTGTATCTTAACGTTTATATTCTCTTCGGGGTGTTCCCTTTATGGTGGATCAATTGATACAATACTAAATATGAAGAGAATTTCAAATATTAACAGTGACCACAACCTTGATATTCAGTCCCAGTTCCTTCCTAATCTTATTTTTATAATTTTTTTTTATTTATTTATTTTTTATTCATTTTTAATACACTTATTGTTATTTCTATCTACATTTTATGAAACATGCAATTAAGGATGTACATACTACATCCGTGCGTCAGTTTTCGTCTTTATCCATATTTTCTTTATATAGAGATTCACGACGAGTACCATATGGTCAAATTAGTCCTTCCCCCCCCCCCCCTTCCGTTTCTATCCTTTTTTTCGGCATTATTTTTTTTTTTTTTTGCTAAAGTGCTGGTAACACACATATACTTTTTAGAAAATGTAGGTATCTATTTTATTAACGTGCGGAGGGTCAATCTGCTCGTGTAACCCTCCATACTCATGTTTAATTTATTTAGTTCCAGTAAAATTATTTGAAATTATCTTAAAATTGGTATAAATAAAAGTTATGTTTTAGTTTAGTATATTATGCACACAAGTTAGGTATACTTTTATTATTTAGGAGACAAAGCGGGCTATCCATTTTCTTAAATCAACAATATAATATTGCAATTATAGCAGCAAGGCATATCTTGAGGCAACAATACACACAGAGAAAGGGGAAAAAAAAAAAAACCCATACATTTCTGCCCAAGACTAATGATTGGTATGGGTTGCAGCTGGGTGAGCTATTATATAAGGATGGGCTGACAGGCATTCAGCATAGCCCTGACGAAGAGGGAAGTCCCCCTCGAAACATGTTGGTTGGTTTGTGCCTCTCGTGCACCTGTCCTCCTCCCTGCCTGTGATGTCACAGTAGCTCCGCCCCCCCCACTCTCGCCGCGTCCTCGTCAATACTTCCGGCCGGAGTACACGAGGTGCTGGCGTCTACCCGCTCCCCTACTACACGCTGCATAGCTTATCGCTCCATCAGCAGCCGCTGCCTCAGCCAGAGCCGCTGTCTCAGCCAGATTGCGCCAGAGCAATCACCAGAAGTAAGTGCATAGAAGTCCTATTAGGACTAACTGATTATTCGAACGCTAGCATAATTAGGGTGTCTAGTGGATCCCTCCTTACACTGCATCGCTTATCACTATCAGCAGCTGCTGCCTCAGCCAGACTGTGACAGAGCAATTACCAGAAGTAAGTGCATAGAAGTCCTACCAGGACTAACTGGCTACTGGAACGCTAGCACTATTTGTGGGTTTAGTGGATCCCTCCTTACACTGCATCGCTTATCACTCTATCAGAAGCTGCTGCCTCAGCCAGACTGTGACAGAGCAATTACCAGAAGTAAGTGCATAGAAGTCCTACCAGGACTAACTGGCTACTGGAACGCTAGCACTATTTGTGGGTTTAGTGGATCCCTCCTTACACTGCATCGCTTATCACTCTATCAGAAGCTGCTGCCTCAGCCAGACTGTGACAGAGCAATTACCAGAAGTAAGTGCATAGAAGTCCTACCAGGACTAACTGGCTACTGGAACGCTAGCACTATTTGTGGGTTTAGTGGATCCCTCCTTACACTGCATCGCTTATCACTCTATCAGAAGCTGCTGCCTCAGCCAGACTGTGACAGAGCAATTACCAGAAGTAAGTGCATAGAAGTCCTACCAGGACTAACTGGCTACTGGAACGCTAGCACTATTTGTGGGTTTAGTGGATCCCTCCTTACCCAGCACTTTGTCATTTTTTTCAACAGTGGATATCGTCCCTACACTGGCTCTAAATAAAGCCAACAAAGACCATTATAGAGAGTCTAGCAGGATTTACACCTGGGTAGCATAACAAATCTAGCACAAGTAAGTGCATATGTACCCCAGGAACTGGGACTGAATATCAAGGTTGTGGTCACTGTTAATATTTGAAATTCTCTTCATATTTAGTATTGTATCAATTGATCCACCATAAAGGGAACACCCCGAAGAGAATATAAACGTTAAGATACAACCAGTGAGTATGGTGGACATGCAAGGAGTGGTGTGACCTTTTGTATGTTTTATTGGTACCTTAATATATCATTGTTCCAATAGCATCAGCAGCTATAAAAACGAGATCTCTACCATCAGATAACCTGCAAACTACTTACCACGTAGACATCTTAACTTACACAGAATATTCTACATCAACTTCATTTTTAAGTATGTATACCTGCTGTTAAGTACTATTTCCCTTTTTTTTTTTTTGTATACATCTGCTCAGCATAGCGCGGTGAATCACACAAATATACGTTTCGCTCAGACTTTATAACAGGAGCCGACACAGTCCTGTCTCTTCACCAGCTGCATCTGAGTTTTTTGGATAGGTAGCGCCCGTGTTACTTTACCGTAATTATTAGACCTCACAACTGTGTTGGACACCCTTCTACATTAGGGCCTTTGTTTGGAAGACTTGCCCCTCAGATATTAGTTTTTCATCTCTTTTGAAGCTCATCACTTATCTCTAGACATTGCATTATAGTTAACACACAGCTCATAATCAATCAATGCACATATGGATACAGACATCTGTACAAATTAAACAGATGTTAGATTTAGCAGAAGAGTACTTCTAAATAGTCATATTTATTTCCTTTGTAAGATTCTAATTCCTGTGTGATGTAGAAAATAGTAATCGTAACGTAATTTGATTTGACTTCTTGGACAGCAATTATCTTTACATTTTCTCTGTTCTGTATATTTGAGTAATTTACATTAGGCTTCTTCCAGCTCTACCAGGACTCCATCACAGTCTTTTGGATGCAAGAATACAACTGGTTTTCCATGTGCGCCAGTTTTTGGTTCTTCACTTAATAACCTAATGTTTTTCTGTCTCAGATCAGACATTGCCTTTTTGATGTCATCAACCTAAAAGCAGAAACAAATTATGGCATGATATTCATGTAAATTTTCTTCTTGGAGACATTTAGCTGTCATCTTAATGTCCTATTTATGCCAAAAAGAGTCAGAAAAACTAATCAATAGATATACTTTTAAACCTTGTTAACCACCCTCACCATACACCTATTTCACCCTCATCGAGAAGCAGGTGTACAAAGATAAAGAAGAAAAACAATATTATTTTACTGCCTTTACTCCCTGTTCAAATTGCATATATGGAGCTGGCTCAGACACTGGGCCTCCGCTGTACAGCTCTAATGCAGGCTGTGTGTAAAAGTACAAATCATCCCCTTTCTCCAGGTCTTTTATAAAAGTGAAAAAAAATAACATTTGGTATGTTAGGGCTGGCAGAACGCACCAAATTATAAAATAATAGTAGGTGCGTTCGCAGCCCGGGGTCCACCATGCAGAGGTGGTACACTGCTGCTAAGTAATGGCGGAAGATTTAAGCGGTGTGAAACCAGTCACACGTGGGTTACGTCACCCAATGTGAACAGGTGCGACTCTGTTAAAGCACAGAGCCGCAAAACCACTGAACGTAGATGCCGAAGCCTGTTAAGCTCACAGAGCACGGCCAAAAAAGCGCACAGTGTACAGCCACAGAAATCTACCCCAAGGACACGGGATTAGAGTCCTTCTAGGCCCTCTGAACGCGCGGCGTCGCTGCCGCGAACACGCTTTAGACACTGGCTATGGAGCACGTGCACTGAGGCGTGCCGAGTCCCTGATGAGGACTGATGCCTGGCTCAACCTCTGTCCTACCTACGCCTAAGCCTGGGCGCTAGCAGGATAGGCTGCACAACACATGTGTACCAAGGGTAGGGGTTTCTTAATGAGTCATTCACCAGAGACATTCATACGTGCATACATCACTCACTCCACATAGTCTGTAAATACAGTCTATACTAGCGCATGGGCGAGCAGCCATGCGAAACTTTTATAGCCACGGGCGTTCCGGGACCTTCCTGGCTTCTCGGATGGGCCAATCCGAACCCGACCAGGACCTGAGCACGTGACCCTCGATCTCCAATGGGAGATCACTCCACGGGCATGCTCAGTGGCCAGACATGGGGACTTAGTCCCTGGAGAATCTCGCTGCTGAGCAGCATGTATTGACATAGCTGTGCCAGAGGTGGCAGCAGCAAGCAAACCCACGGAGCTGGTCTGGGCAGAGCTCCTGGACCGACGAGTTTGCTGAGCAACCTCCTCTGCGGATGGAGAGGAATGGGAGACCGCTGGAAGTAAGGCTCTGGATTTCTGCTGTGCAGTGGCAGGAACCCGACGCCTAACATGTATCACCTCATACATAGTTGTTCTTTTCTTTCCACATTTTCCTCATAAGTCAATAAGGAATATATGAAGCAGTGTGAGGAGATGAGACTGTTCATACCAGGCAAGCGCTGGCTGTGTTACATGGCTTGCATCTGTCTAACTACAAAGGTTGGAGTGCATTTAACCACTTAAATGCCGCAGTCAATCTTCGACAACACAATTTAAATGGCATCAGTGTTGACGCACGTGGTCACTGGCTTCCGAGTTACCATAGTAGCCAAGGCCTGATGAAGGTGCCCTTGGGATGTCATTTTATGCATTAAGGTAACATATACACACATATGCCCTTTTTATGTAGGTTAAATACACTGTGTTCCAAATTATTATGCAAAAAATATTTCCTCATATTTTCTCTAAAGTACCTATATGAATTGCATTCATTGTTATTTTCCAGTCATCTGCTATCTATAATAATAAATGCCCTAAGCAGCTTCCGGGTTGTAACAACTTCCGTCCAGTTGTAACTGGTGACGTCACAGCACACCTCTTGCCATGTTAACCCTCAACACACACTCCTCTCACCTTTCACCATCTCCACTCACGTCCCCCCCCTCTTTCACTCCACATACGACCCCTTCTCTCACTCCGTCTCTCATACTCACGCCGTCATCGCCGCTGCTCCACGATCCCCGACATCTTCCGCCGGCGCCATCCTGGATCCAGACGTTGTCCACACCGGCGACATGTTCTTGCGGCGACGCCATCTTGAGTATCGCGAGATTTCGCGATACTCAAGATGGCGTCGCCGCAAAAACATGTCACCGGTGTGGACAACGTCGGGATCCAGGATGGCGCCGGTGGAAGATGATGTCGGGGATCGTGGAGCAGCGGCGATGACGGCGTGAGTATGAGAGACGGAGTGAGAGAAAGGGTCGTATGTGGAGTGAAAGGGGGGGGACGTGAGTGGAGATGGTGAAAGGTGAGAGGAGTGTGTGTTGAGGGTTAACATGGCAAGAGGTGTGTCACTATCCTCCCGATGCGATAGCATCGGGCCTTAATCTAGTTCTAGTATAATTGCAATGTTTTTGAACAAACTGCCTATGAAAACAGTATATTTTTAAAAATAATTAACACTCAAAATGCATGTTTCAAATTATTATGCACAGCAGAGTTTTCAACCTTTTTATTTTTATTTTGAACATAAAAAATGGTCAATTGTGAAATTATAAGCATTATCAGCTTATTACAAAATGAAATCAAACAGTTTTCAAGTCAAAACTTTATTCTAGGTGATGTTACATTTGCACATAGGACCCCTTGTTGGAAAGAAGCTTCTGAACTCTCTCATCCATTGAATATGTCAGTTTTTGGATGGTTTGTGCTTCAATTGTTTTGCATGTGGACAGAATACCCTCCCAGAGCTGTTGCTTAGATGTGAACTGCCTCCCGCCATCATAGACACTTCTTTTGATGATGCTCCAGAGGTTGTCAATGGGGTTGTGGTCAGGGGAAGATGGTGGCCACACCATAAGTTTGTCCTCCCATAGCAGCCAGAGATGCAGATGTGTTATTTCCAGCATGAGACGGTGCATTATCATGCATGAAAATGATCTTGCTGCGGAAAGCACGGTTCTTCCACTTGAACCATGGCAGGAAGTGCTGTTTTAGAAACTCCACATAGATTATGGAGTTCATCTTTACCCCTTCAGGGATCCTAAAGGGGCCGACAATCTCTCTCCCCATGATTCCAGCCCAAAACATTACTTTACCTCCTCCTTGTTGGCGCCTTAGCTGTGTTTTCATGGGGTGTCCATCAACCAGCCATCCTCTACTTTATCCATCTGGACCATCGAGCGTTGCACGGCACTCATCGGTGAACAAAACAGTTTGGAAGTCAGTCTTCATGTATCGTTTGGCCCACTAGAGCCGTTTCTGCTTGTGTGCAGTGGATAGAGGTGGTCGACAGGATGGCTTACGCACAGCTGCAAACCTCTGAAGGACCCTGCATCTTGTTGTTCGGGGGACGTTGGAGGAACCAGCAGCTTCAAAAACTTGTCTGCTGCTATGACAAGGCATTTTTGCAGCTGCTCTTTTAACCTGACGCAATTGCCTGTTGGAAAAAGTCCTCAATTTTTCCTTATCAGCACGCACCAGTGTGTGCTGGGAATCAGCTACATACATCTTGATTGTGCGATGATCACGATGAAGTGTCTTGGCAATGTTGATTGTAGTCATGCCTTGACCTAAATACTCCACAATTTGTTGCTTCTCAGCAGCCAACACATCCTTTTCCTTTCCCATTTTGGCAAAAAATGTAGGCTGTTTAATAATGTGGAACAACCTTCTTAAGTAGTCTTGCCTTTATTTGGACACACCTGCCAAACTAATTTGCACAGGTATTTGCAATTGCTTTCAGTGATATAAAGATCCCTGACACACATCACCATCAATGAGTTTAAATGACAAACCAAAAAAATTCTAACCTTATCACTCCTAAACTCTTTTTGCATAATAATTTGGAACACAGTTTAAACATACACTAACAATTATATAATGTACTCTTAAATTATGCCAGGGATATTATTATTCTATTTCCCATCTACACTGCTCAAAAAAAACAAAGGGAACTCTCAAATAACACATCCTAGATCTGAATGAATGAAATATTTTCATTGAATACTTTGTTCTGTATAAAGTTGAATGTGCCGACAACAAAATCACACAAAAATCATCAATGGAAATCAAATTTATTAACCAAGGAGGCCTGGATTTGGAGTCACACACAAAATTAAAGTGGAATGTAAAGTCCTTAAAACAAGTCAAAATGAGGCTATTGTGTGTGGCTTCCACGTGCCTGTATGACTTCCCTACTGTACAACGCCTGGGCATGCTCATGATGATGTGGCGGATGGTCTCCTGAGGGATCTCCTCCCAGACCTGGACTAAAGTATCCACCAACTCCTGGACAGTCTGTGGTGCAACGTGACCTTGGTGGATGGAACGAGACATGATGTCCCAGATGTGCTCAATCGGATTCAGGTCTAGGGAATGGGCAGGCCAGTCCTTTGCTTCAATGCCTTCATCTTGCAGTAACTGCTGACACTCCAGCCACATGAGGTCTGGCATTGTCCTGCATTAGGAGGAACCCAGGGCCAACCGCACCAGCATATGGTCTCACAAGGGGTCTGAGGATCTCATCTCGGTACCTAACGGCAGTCAGGCTACCTCTGGCGAGCACATGGAGGGCTGTGCGGCCGTTCAAAGAAATGCCACTCCACACCATTACTGACCCACTGCCAAACCGATCATGCTGAAGGATGTTGCAGGCAGATCGCTGTCCACGGCGTCGCCAGACTGTCACGTCTGTCACATGTGCTCAGTGTGAACCTGCTTTCATCTGTGAAGAGCACAGTGCACCAGTGGCGAATTTGCCAATCCTGGTGTTCTGTGGCAAATGCTAAGCGCCCTGCACGATGTTGGGCTGTGAGCACAACCCCCATCTGTGGACATCGGGCCCTCAGACCATCCTCAAGGAGTCGTTTTCTAACAGTTTGTGCAGACACATGCACATTTGATGCCCGCTGGAGGTCATTTTGCAGGGCTCTTGCAGTGCTCCTCCGTGCACAAAGGCGGAGGTAGCGGTCCTGCTGCTGGGTTGTTGCCCTCCTACGGCCCCCTCCACGTCTCCTGGTAGCGCCTCCTGCCTCTGGACACTAAGCTGACAGACACAGCAAACCTTCTTGCCACAGCTCGCATTGATGTGACATCCTGGATAAGCTGCACTACCTGAGCCACTTGTGTGGGTGGTAGAGACAGTCTCATACTACCACGAGTGTGAAAACACAACCAACATTCAAAAGTGACCAAAACATCAGCCAGAAAGCATTGGTACTGAGATGTGGTCTGTGGTCCCCACCAGCAGAACCATTCCTTTATTGAGGGTGTCTTGATAATTGCCAATAATTTCCATATGTTGTCTATTCCATTTGCACAACAGAATGTAAAATTGATTGTCAATCAGTGTTGCTTCCTAAGTGGACAGCTTGATTTCACAGAAGTTTGATTTACTTAGAGTTAAATTCTGTTGTTTAAGTGTTACCTTTATTTTTTTGAGCAGTGTATTTATTTTTTTGCGGAATGCCCTTGCATCAGAAACCATAGTCAAAGCTGCTTTCCAATACAGTTTAAAAAAAAAAATATATATATATATTATATATATATTCCACCGCAAAAAACAAAAAAACAAAAACATTTGCAGTCCTTTATAATTTTAAACAGGTTTTTAAAGGAGAGTGGGGATTTGCTGCCCTCTGCTGTCACAAATAAGGTAGATGATATTAACCTACAGAAGAAAGAAATGATAATTTTTTTCTTACATTGAATAAGAATGATCTCTTATCCCCTTCACCCCCCCCAGCCTGTTTTCACCTTCATGACCAGGTCAAATTTTACAATTCTGACTACTGTCACTTTATGAGGTAACAACTCTGGAATGCTTCAACGGATCCCACTGATTGTGAGAATGTTTTTTCATGACATATTGTACGTCATGATAGTTGCAAAATTTAGTTCGATATGATTTGTGTTTATTTATGAAAAAATTGGAAATTTAATGAACATTTTGAAAAGTAAATTTTATGCCCTTAAAACAGAGGGTCATACCACTAAAAAAAATATTAAATAACATTTCCCACGTCTACTTTACATTAGCATCATTTTTTAAGCATAATTACTTTGTTAAGAAGTTATAAGAGTTAAAAGTCGGTCAGCATTTTTTTCATGTTTCCAACAAAATTTACAAAACCATTTTTTAAGGGACCGCTTCATATTCAAAGTGACTTTGAGGAGCCTATATGACAGAAAATACCCAAAAGTGACACCATTTTAAAAATTGCACCCCTGGAAAACCTCAGAACTACATTCAAGAAGTTTATTGAACTTTTAGGTGTTTCACAGAAACAAAAGCAACGTGGGAGGAAAAAATTATCATTTTTAGTTTTCCCACAAAAAGTTTCTTTAACCCCAAATTTTGCATTTTCACAAGGGTAACAGGAGAAAATGGACCCAAAAAGTGTTATGCAATTTCTCCTGAGTTCGCAGATACCTCATATGTAAGGGAAAACTACTGTTTGGGCGGATGGCAGGGATTGGAAGGGAAGGAGCGCCGTTTGACTGAAGCACAAAATTAGCTGGAAAAGATAGAGCACCTAATGTGCCTTAACAGTGGAAACTGCCTCACAATTGACCCCATCTTGGAAACTACGCTCCTCAAGGAATTTATATAGATATGTAGTGAGCACCTTGAACCCATAGATGCTTCACAGAACTTTATAACGTTGACAAAATAACAAATTAGATTAAAAGAACACTTTTGCAGGAATAATCACAAATTCTTAATTTTCACAATGGTAACAGAAGAAAACGGACCATATAATGAGTTGTGGAATTTCTCCTGAGTACGCCAATTCCCCATAATGGGGAAAAAGTACTGTTTCAGCACACGGCAGGTCGTGGAAGGGAAGGAGCGCTATTTGACTTTTCAAGCACAGATTTGGTCGTAATAGACAGCGAATGCCATGTCGCATTTGAAGAGACTCCAAGGTATCTAAACAGTGCAAACTCCCCACAAGTAAGCCCATTTTGGAAACTACACCCCTTAATGAATTTATCTAGGGATTTGATGAGCATCTTCAACCCATGGATGCTTTACGGTATTTTAGAACATTGAACCGTGAAAATTAAAAATGATGTTTTTTTTACCCAAAAAGTTGTTTTAACCCAAAATTTGTAATTTTCACAAGGGTAACAGGAGAAGATGGAACAATCTGTTGTTCAATTTCTTCCGAGTACGCTGATGGCCTATATGTGATAGAAAACTACTGTTTGGGCACACGGCATGGCCCGGAAGAGTAGTGTCATACTGTAGTGCATCCCCTTAAAGTAACAAGAATATATCTATACATCAAGCAGAAATTCCAAAAAAGCCAAAAGAATTTAAACACTTTGGGCTCGATTCATATTCTGGAGTAACAAGCTTTAAAAAGTCGCAAAATTTTGCTGCAATTTTGACCAGGAGTAGGATGAGGTGCGCACAGAGGTGTACACCACTCATCCACTAATTCACTGAAAACTGTTTGATGTTTGGGGACAAAGTATGCTAGAAAGTTACATAATTTGTCCTTGTACAGCGAGTATGATTTATGGAAACCTCTTGTAGGGTATGTGCACACAATGTCTAATTCAAGAGAATCCCTCCTGGAACCTACCTGCAAAAGAGCTAAAAAAAGGAAACATCATATGCAAAGCAATTTCAAACAGACTTGCTGTGTACACTCCACCTCAGGCTGTGAAGCAACTAAAAAAAAGGGACTATTCCATTCTTCCGAAAGCTTTCACTATATGTAGAATGAAATGAAAAAACACGTGTGGCAAAACCACCAAGAAAGACGTCCAAAATAATGTCTGAAAAACACTTCAGGAAAACCAGCACCGGCATTTTCCTGAAGGGTCTTCGTACAGCAAAAACTATGCAAGTACACCAGTGTCTATTGAATGGCTTGTGCACATACCCCTTGAGGTGTGCACAAAGAAACTGCAATGACTTGTTAACATGCCAGCATTCTTCCTATATATTATGCATACATAGCAAATAGGAATTGATTTGTTGTGAAGCATCAATACCTCAATACAAATGTGATGCATTCCACCAGCCTTGTTATTCTGAAGGAAGCCAGAGATAGGGCTGTTCTGTCCCAGAGGATGAAGAAGCTCCAGCTTTGTGTTTCCCAGCTCCACAAAAATTGTATACACTCCATGATCAGGAAGGGGAATGGTCTCACTTACTTTGGCTCCCAAAACATTTTGATATAATGATTTGGCTTTTTCTAAGTCGGGTACAGCAATGGCTACATGATTCAAGCGTCCTAAATTCCACAAGGCATGAGGAATCTTCTGAGCCAAGGTTTGTGATAATGACAAATTCCTCCTTGCTTGCAAAGTGCCATGAATTCTGCAGATTAGACCTGGAAATGCAGAATAAAAGATTAATGTCTATGAAATTTTACATTCTCAGGGTATACGCACACAGCAGGTTTATGACGTCAGCCTACCCACATCATTTTTGAACCAGGAGATGCTTCAGGAAAAGGTCAGCTGTATTTTCTCTAAAGGATCTTTTCTGATGCATTTTTGGACATCTATTGAGGCGGCTTTGCGGGCCATGGTTTTTTTTTCCATTCTATATATAAAAAGTAGTGACAGCCTCCAATCAGAAGCCGCCATAATAGATAGGTTGCTTCATGACTTTTGAAGCCTGAAGTTTTTTAAATGGAATTTGTCTTCAGGTTTTTGCTTTGCGATTTGACAGCACAATGAGGACGGAAGAATATTCCAGAGACGTGTCACTTAGTATAGTGGGTGAAGTAGCTATGATAGAGTGACAGTTTTCTCTTCCGCAGTTCTAGCAGAACTTTCTGTGTATATTGTGTAGTGACAGAAAACTGCTAATCCTGTAGTAAACGCCTGCTAATATTTCACGGATTGTGTTGAAACAGTGGAACACCGCCCAGTAAGGCCTGTTTCACACTTCCGTTTTTTCAAATCCGTCAAAATCCATTGTTTTCCGTAAAAAAACGGATCCGCCATTTTTTGCAGGATCCGTTTTTTTTGTCCCATAGACTTCCATTACGGTTACCGCGGATCCGTCAAAAAAAACGGATCCGTTTTTTTAAAAACGGATCCGTTGGCATCCGTTTCCGTCAAAAAAACGGAAACGGATCCGTTTGGCGGACACAAAAACGGAAGTGTGAAACAGGCCTTAGTGACACATCACTGTAATCAGGGACTCTGCTCCTACATTATGATGCTCTCACATTACAGAGCAAAAATTTGATAACAGAATTCCTTTAAAGAAGTAACAAAGGACGGAACATATACCTACATAGGTTGATCATTTTTTAGCCCGTTATCCAGCGTGTTTCCAGGCAGAATCCACTTGAAAATATGTTGTGTGCACATACCCTTGTAGTAAATTTTATCCAGTGAATCTCAAAGCATCTCACACTAAAGTGTCATTCACATGCCTGTGTGACACGATCTAGAAGAAGGTCTCCTTATTATGAGGGACAAGCATGCTTAGGAACATTCGTTTCGTGCAGTGTAAATATTGGCTCTCGATCACGGGAAGAACAAGCAAAACGTTGGTTTGTTGGATTAAATGATTTATAAGTTTCCTTAAAGGGAATCTGTCACCCTTTTTTGGACTATCAGCTGCCAGCATCGACATCAGGGGCTTATCTACAGCATTCTGTAATGCTGTAGATAAGCCACCGATGTAACCTGAAAGAGAAGAAAAATGAGTTATATTATACTCACCGGGGGGGCTGTCCGTTCTTGGTCCGATGGGTGTTGCGATCTGGCGCCTCCCATCTTTATACGATGCTGTCCTCTTCTTCCCTTCCTGACGTGGCTCCGGCGCAGGCGCAGTGCTCTGCCCTGTTGAGGGCAGAGCAGAATACAGCAGTGTGCAGGCGCTGTATCTCTCCCGGCACCTGCGCACCGCAGGACTCTGCTCTGCCCTCAACAGGGCATAGCAGTGCGCCTGCACTGGAGCCACGACAGGAGGGGAAGAAGATGGGAGGCGTCAGACCGGACCGCGACACCCATCGGACCGGACGCCGGGGTGAGTATAATCTAACTCTTTTTTCTTATCTTTCAGGTTACATCAGGGGCTTATCTGCAGCATTACAGAATGCTGTAGATAAGCCCCTGATTTCGATGCCGGCAGCTCATAGTCCAAAAAAAGGGTGACAGATTCCCTTTAAAAAAATCATTTTCCGAGCATAATCCTGCATGCACTGCCAAAAACAATGAGTCTATTAGGAATCAATCCATGTTTATCATAAGTGCAGGTGGCCTGTCTAATCAGGCTATTAAACGACTTCAGATCGTCCAATGCTTAATGCCACCGGTTGTTTAATGTGAACAAGCCCTAATGGTTTATTTTGACCCAAATCTATGATTTTGATTTTACATACAGAAGATCAGTCATAACATTATCTCCACCTGCTGAAGGTGGTGTAGGTTCACACTGTCGGCAAACTCTTTGGCATCTGCAGTTACACATTAGCAGCAGATAGTGTTGGTACCCCTTGAAATGCTTCCAGAAAATGAAGTATTTCTCCCAGAAAATTATTGCAATTACATGTTATATTTCCTTTGTGTGTATTAGTACAATACAAAAAAGCAGAGGGAAAAAAAAAAAGCAAATTGGACATAGTTTTACACAAATCTTAAAAAATGGACAGGACAAAATTGTTGCCAACCTCAACTTAATATCTGGTTGCACACCATTTGGAATAAATAACTGCAATCAATTACTTCCTATAATCAAAAACAATTTTGGACCACTCTTCTTTTGCAAACTGCTCCAGGTCTCTCATATTTGAAGGGTGACTTCTCCCAACAGCAATGTTAAGATCCCTTCACAGGTATGCAATGGGTTTTAGATCCGAACACATTGCTGGCCACTTCAGCGCTTTGTTTCCATGAATTTCTGTTCGCTTCTTTAACTATGTTTGGGGTCATGGTCCTGCTGGAAGACCCATAGCTTGGACGCAAACACAGATTTCTGACACTGGGCGCTACATTGTGACCCAAAATCCTTTGGTAATCTTCAGATTTCATGATGCCTTGAACACAGTCAAAACACCCAGTGCCAGAGGCAGCAAAACATCCCAAAAACATCTTGAACCTCCACCATATTTTACTGGAGGTACTGTGTTCTATCCTTTGTAGGACTTATTCCTTTTTTTGGTAAACAGTAGAATGATGTGCTTTAACAAAAATGTATATCTTGGACTCATCTGTCCACAAGATGCTTTGGCAGAAGGATTATGGCTCACGTATATTTTGGCAAACTGCAGTGTAGCTTTTTTATGTCTCTGTGTCAACAGTGGGGTTCTCCCAGGTCTCCTGGAATAGCGCTTCATTTCATTCAAATGTTGATGGATAGTTTGTGCCGACACTGATGCACCCTGAGTCTGCATGACAGCTTGAATTTCTTTGGAACATGATTGGGGCTGCTTATCCACCATCCGGACTATCCCGCATTGCAACCTTTTATCAATTTTTGTGTTGCTCAAATGCACACAAAGGAAATAAACATGTATGCAACAAACTGTGTAATTGCAATAATTTTCTATGACAAATACTTCATTTTCTGGAACAATTTCAAGGGTACCAACACTTCTGGCCATGACTTCAAATCTTTCATATGTTTCTTAGACCATTTCTAAACATTTTTTTTTTTTTTTTTTTACAGAATAGGAGGTTGAATTAAACTGTGAATTAGTGGACTAAGCCATCTTCTTCCTATGGTCCAGCTCAGATGCTCACGTGCCCAATGAAGAAGCCATCAGCAAAAGGAAGGGGTCAGAATGGATACTCTTGACTGGTTTGCGACTAAACAGGAGACAGAAGAGCTGCTGCCTCGCTCAATACAAGGGCATTGAGCGAGGTGGCGCCCACTAGATGGGTTCAGGCCAGAAGTATCCATATTGTATACTTTACCGCCGTTTCTCGGGATGGTGGGAGGCAAGGCAAAACAGCATTGGCATGGTGTGACACAGTGCCTATGATTACACCACTGTGAGGTGTTGTAGAACCTGGGGATCTCACATTAGGTACTATGGGCAGGGATAATTATACCCTTTATCACAGCTTACATTGTATATCTCTATCCCACTGGCTACTTCTCCTTGTGGATCCTCAGATTACATTACAGGCATTTACTGTGTCCTTGCTGATGATTTATCTGTCATTTAATATATGGCTTTAAATATTTTTTTCAATAAAAGCTTATAGTTATTTAGTTATTGCTGCTTGAATCTCTTCATATCCTCAGACATTATCATATTTCTTCAGGTATACATCCTCATACGTGTCCATGAGACAGTAAGTTCAATGTGGCCCATACAGGGACCGTGAAACACGCTCGTGTCATCCCTGCCACATGGCCACCATTGCCGGCCTGCCCATTGGTCTCCAGACCTGAACTAACAGTCACATAGGCATATACTAAGAAGATTTTACTTCAGGTCAGGAGTCATCAGTCAGAATGGGCACTGAGGCCATATAATAGGGCGTGTGACTTCAGCCTCACAGCAGCAGCCTGGTCAGAAGACCTTCACAATCAGGCAAAGTATGAAATCGGAAGTAATATGGCTTCTGTGACCGCTGGTGAGTGGAAGTCACAGCAACCAGTGTCCATGAAGCAGCGAGTCAGGCGCGCCTCGGCTGTCATCAGTGTATCGCGATATTACAGGCAGCGCCGTGCTGCGGCGCCTCACACTCTCCTCCTGCCTCCTATGGGAGCAGCCGCCTGCACAACTGCGCGCTATCCACCGCATAGTCCTCTCTATCGCCCCATTCTCCGAGACCTCCGTTACCTGTCACCCTGACCATGGACGCCGCCATGTTGTTTACTTTTTTTTTTTAACAGAAAACTTTATTTTCATCAATTTCCGGTTCTGCGTCAAGAAGCGAGGACGCCATCTTAGAAGTGGGCATTGTGCCAGCAGTGCTGGTTTCACAGGCTAATATATATATATATATATATTTATACAGTTATATCTCTAGGGGGAGAAGAAAAGGAGAGATGTCTATCTGGGTAATAATATAAAAGTATACTCTGGATAATAAATGACATTATTACAGCAAATCTAGTAAATATAAGTATTACACTTCTGTTTGCAGACGCCTCACAACACTTCAGAGGTGCCGGGCAGACAAGCTCAGACTGGGCTCACTGCTGACCACAGGGTGCATATATGTTGTATACCGTATTAACCCCCAAAACGCTGGTCAGGTTTCTTCTCTGTGTATGTGCGTGTACTCTTGCTGTTTGGTTGTGTCGGAGTCAGGCTGATGTAGAGGAAGGGAGACGGCAAACAATATCAACTGCATGATAAAGTGCTGGCTTTGTAGGTTTGGGGGCAACAGGTTGGGTTTTATGGGCTAGCAGCCCCCCTCAGAGCCATGACAGATTTGTGCACAGCCACATGGCTTCCCTGGGTCTGACCGTGCAGAATACCTGCAGCGGCAAGGATACGGGTCCTACCAATACTTGAGACCAGCAGCAGTCTGAACGCCTTAAAAAAAATATTTTTTTTTTAATTGTGTTATTGATTTTTTTTCCAATATATTGATCTTTGTGATTTTTTTTTAATTTATTTACAGTATTCACCGTGTTTTAAAATATTAGTTTTATTCTGTGGGTCAGTACGATTACAAAGTACACATTTATATTAGATTTTTTAAATGTTTTACTACCTTTGGAACACAAATGCAGGAAGAAATATGTAGAACTAGCTTAAGAGCCCGGCGTTGCCTGGGCATAGTAACTAACTGTGGTTAGTTATAACAAATTATAATGATTATATTGCACATAAAAACATTTCACATCATATATTCAACACTATTTAAAATATTGTTTAAAAACGGTCAGTGAAATATTTTACCTCACAAAATGAATCCTCTGTGATCTCCTGCTGTAATGTCACTGGAGCGCCCCTCGGGGCCTGGGGGTACTCGGTACCGGGCCCGTCGACTTCCATGTGGGACGGTGTCACGGTGGCAGCGACCCGGTCCGTGGCCCAGAGGCGTCCAGTAATGAAATAGGGGAAAGTTGTGTGGTATTTATGTGGTAAAAATGAAAATAAAGTTATTAGATGGTGAAATACGTGACGCCACCTGTGGTATTCTAGTCAGAGGTGACCAGCGCTGCGGTGTTGCTTCTCTGGGATGGATGTTGGCGCAGCTATGATGTTGTAGCCCTCCACAGGTAGGGCTGTAGTCCCAGGGCAAAGATGTTAAATAAATAGTAAAAATGGCTGTGAACGTTGGGGTGCAGAGAAATGAGAGAAAAACACAAGAGAGGTGCAGTTTCTTTACCTTTTACTGGCAATTGGTTGCAATCCGGAGTACCACATACAGGTGATGAAATGAGTCCGGCTCGCCTGGAGGCATTCAGGGGATCCACCTTGCCTGATGGGGATTTAGGACCTTCCTTTCTGCGCTATGTGGGTGGGTCTCCGCTGTATATAACTATGCTGCGACCCTCTATTCGTGATGGTTTCACTAACCTGTACGGCTGTCAGCGTGAGCCTATTCCACGGGTACCGTCTTTTTCACCATCAGCCCCGGGCTCCTTATCCGCTGACGTGCCCTCAGGTGTTCAATGTGCACAGGAATTTACAATCCCCTGTACTTTCAGATTCGGCTATCAGGGCGTACAGCTCCTGTCAGTCTAAGACTCTGATGTCCCTTTTCACTTTATTAGCGCTTCACTCAGGGGTCTGCTATATACAGTATTTTAGCTTCCCTAGAGTCTCTTAGTCTCTGCTCTTGTCCTTTCCCTCTTCACAGAGCAGCTCTGCCTATCGAGCTCCTCTCAGATCAGCACCCTGTCTTCATCTGACAGGATCTTCCAGAAAGATCTCTTTACCTCCCCCCCAAGATCAGACAATAGAGCAGGTGGAGGCGTTGGTCTGCTTCTATCACTAAAATATACCTTTCAGGTTATCCCTCAACTACCCTCACTAGTCTTCCCTTCTTTTGAGGTCCTTGCCATCAGACTCTACACCCCCTTCTCCATGCGAGTGGTGGTGGTGTATCGTCCTCCCGGCCCCTCCCATCAGTTCCTGGATCATTTTGCCACTTGGCTTCCACATTTTCTCTTGTTATGATGAGTCACTGAAGGAGGAGAAAACAAAATACTAGCTAAGTCCAGAAAAACCAAAGAGGTTGGCAGCTATCGGATTGCAGACCCCTGAACCTATCCACAACAACTAGCAGTAGCCGTGGGGGGTTCCTACAGTGCCCTAGACCCCTCGATCACAGCCGGAGAACTACATAGCCTAAAGACAGAAAGGGGAAAAACTAAACTGCCCCAGAGCAGACCCCAAAGCAATAGGCAGCCCCCAACATATAATGACGGTGAAGCAAGATGAAAACACTAACACAGATAGAAAGATAGGTTGAGCAAATGATGGGGCCCAAGCTAACTAAATAGGACAGGATAGGAAAGCTGCTGTCAGCCATCCGCAAAAACCTTATCCAAAATGAGCCAACCGACTGATAGGAAAAACAGGCCCTGAAGTCGCTAGGCTTCAAAAGACTATATCAGCACTCAGGTATATTCTGAAGACAGAGCAAAAGATCAACAGATCAGAGACAAAAATGGAATTCAGCTCACCCCCGGCCGGGGATGGCAGAACTCCCAAAAAACAAGGCAAAACAAAAACAAAACTGAAGAGTACAAAGCAGAGCAGAAAAACTTAGCTTTGAGATGCAGGAATCAGACTGGTCTCCAAGAATCCAGCAGGATCACCAGCAAGGCAGAAGGGCGTCAGCTGCCTTATATCCAGTCCTCAATTCCAGCCACCCAGTCATCATCTAGCTGCCCAGGTGTTTGGTAATCAGCCTCACTACCTTCCTTCACCAGAGGAGGGAGTTCATCAGACCTCAATGGTGAAGGGAAAAATGAACTCACAACATTCTCTCCTGTGACATCCCTACCCTCATCATGGGAGATTTCAACATCCCCATTGCTCTTCCACTCTCCCCATCTTCTACTCACCTTTTATCTCTAACCTCCTCGTTTGGCCTTTCGCAGCTTACTAATTCTCCAACGCATGAAGACGGAAACTCCCTCGACTTGGTCTTCTCTCGGCTTTGTACAGTGGATGATTTTGCAAACTCCCCTCTCCCGCTCTCTGACCACTATCTTCTTTCATTCTCTATCAAGAACTGCCAGGCTGCTCAGGTCACCCCCACTGTCCATATTTATAGAAACATACAGGCCATTAACACCCAGAAACTTATGAAGAACTTGCAGTCTTCATTGGCCCCTGTTGTGAGTTCATTTTCCCCTCCGTCACTGAGGACTGGTGAACTCCCTATTCTAGTGAAGGAAGGTAGTGAGCCTGATTATCAGGCACCTGGGACTAATGAAGACGATTGGCTGAGTGGAGTCACTGACTGGATATAAGGCAGCCTACGCCCTTTCTGCCCTGCGGGTGATTTCTCTGTGGACTGTTGGACACCAGTCTGATTCCTGCTCTCCTAAAGCTAAGTTTTCTGTTTTGCCTTTTTGCATTTAATATTTGTTTTTGTTTTTCTTGGTTTTTGGATTCTGCCACTCCCTGCTGGAGTGTGCAGTATTCCGTTAGCTCTGTCTTCTGAAAGTACCTGAGTGCTGATTTAGTTTTGAAGCTTAGTTGCTTCAGGGCCATTTTTATATCAGCTTGTTGGCTTTTGTCTCTGATAGGGTTTTGGCAGATTGCAGACAGCAGCCTTCCTATCCGTTCCTATCTAGGTAGTTTTTGGGCCCCGTCTTTGCTCAGTCTGTCTTTCTGTCTGTGTAAGTGTTTTCATCTTGCTTCACCGTCATTATATGTGGGGGGCTGCCTATTGCTTTGGGGTCTGCTCTGGGGCAGTTAGATTTCCCCTTTCCTTCTTTAGGCCTATGTATCTCTCCGGCTGTGATTGAGGGGTCTAGGTCATCGTAGGAACCCCCCACGGCTACTGCTAGTTGTGTTGATAGGTTCAGGGGTCTGCAATCTGATAGTTGCCAACTTCTCTGGTTTTCTGGACTTAGCTAGCATTTCTGTTTTTGCCTCCTACGGTGACTCAATCATAACAGGCCCCTATCTCCTCCCTCTCATGTCCTGATTCTGCATTGAAGCATTGCAATGAAACACTTCAAAGTGCACTGGATGAATTTGCACCCCCTATAAATAGAACACCACAACACAGATGGCGACAACCCTGGCACACCCTGCAAACACGTTTCCTGCAGCGGTGCTCCAGGTGCGCCGAACGTCTGTGGAGAAAATCCAATCTACACGAAGATTTCATCCATTATAAGTTTATGCTTCGAAAATACAACACTGCCTTTCACCTCTCCAAACAAACCTATTTCAACACCCTCATCACCTCACTGTCCAATAACCCGAAACGTCCCTTTGACACTTTTCATTCTCTACTCAACCCAAGAGTACAGGCCCCAACCACGGAGCTCCGAGCTGGCGATCTGGCCAATTACTTCAAAGAAAAATTGACCAGATTCAACAGGAAATTATCTCCCAATCACCTCATACCATGCACTGTCCTCCCTCCCCCACTGCATCTAGCTCACTCTCTGGTTTTGAACCAGTCACAGAAGAAGAAGTATGCAGGCTCCTTGCATCTTCTCGCCCAATCACTTGTACCAGTGACCCATTTCCGTCACATCTCCTCCAGTCCCTTTCCCCTGCTGTCACCCCTCACCTAACTAAAATATTTAACCTCTCTCTCTTCTGGAATCTTTCCCTCATTTAAGCATGCCATCATACATCCACTATTTAAAAAACCATCCCTCGACCAAAACTGCGCCGCTAACTATAGACCTGTCTCTAATCTTCCCTTCATCTCTAAACTCCTGGAACGCCTGGTCCACTCCCGTCTAATCCGCTATCTCTCTGATAACTCTCTTCTCGACCCTCTCTAATCCGGGTTCTGCTCTTTTCACTCTACTGAAACTGCCCTCACTAAAGTCTCAAATGATCTACTAACAGCTAAATCAAATGGTCATTATTCCATGCTATTTCTCTTGGATCTCTCTGCAGCATTCGACACTGTGGATCATCAGCTCCTCCTCACTATGCTTCGTTCCATTGGCCTCAAGGACACCATTCTCTCCTGGTTCTCCTATCTCTCTGACCGCTCCTTTACTGTATCTTTTGCTGGCTCCTCCTCCTCTCACCTTCCCCTTACTGTTGGGGTTCCTCAAGGATCGGTTCTAGGTCCCCTCCTCTTCTCCTTGCACACTGCCCCTATTGGTCAAACAATCAGTAGATTTGGTTTCCAGTACCATCTCTATGCTGATGACACCCAATTATACGCTTCTTCTCCTGACATCATGCCAGCCTTCCTAGAAAACACCAGCGATTGTCTAAATGCTGTGTCTAACATCATGTCCTCACTATATCTGAAACTGAACCTGTCAAAGACTGAACTCCTTATGTTTCCTCCCTTTACTTATGTACCTATACCCGACATTGAGAAAAAAAAAGGGAGAAAATAATCCAGCTCACCGTACAGCCTTGCTGGAAAAATCCAGATCCTGCGCACGGATTTGACTAGGCAGTCAATCAATAGTGGAAAAGAAAAAAAGGAAAAATTCCAGCACCAGAAATGGAAAATTAAAAATCCATTTTATTGTGCCAATACATATTAAAATTCCAGCAGGTACAGCATATCAGTTGGATGACTGCAGAACAACGCGTTTCGACGCCTCAGGTCTTAATCATGTTCTCATGACGTCAGCAGGGTGATCACATAACATGATTAAGACCTGAGGCGTCGAAACGCGTTGTTCTGCAGTCATCCGACTGATATGCTGTACCTGCTGGAATTTTAATATGTATTGGCACAATAAAATGGATTTTTAATTTTCCATTTCTGGCGCTGGAATTTTTCCTTTTTTTCTATACCCGACATTGCCATTTCTGTGTGTGGTTCCACTATTACTCCCCAGCAACATGCCCACTGTCTTGGGGTCATACTTGACTCCGAGCTTTCCTTCGCCCCCCACATTCGATCACTGGCTCACTCTTGTCATCTGCACCTCAAAAACATCTCTAGAATTCGACCTTTTCTTACTTTTGACTCTGCAAATACTCTTACTGTTTCTCTTATTCATTCTCGTCTCGACTATTGTAACTCTCTTCTAATCGGTCTCCCTCTTAGGCCTAGATCACACTTCCGTTTTTTTAAATCCGTCGTTTTCCGTTAAAAAACGGATCCGCCATGTTTTTGCCGGATCCATTTTTTTTCCCATAGACTTGCATTAGCGGCTACCGTGGATCCGTCAAAAAAACTGATCCGGTAGCATCCGTTTGCGGCAAAAAACGGAAACGGATCCGTTTGGCGGACACAAAAAACGGATGTGTGAAACAGGCCTTACCAAACACTCCCCTCTCCAATCTGTCTTGAATGCTGCAGCCAGGATCATATTCCTCACCAATCGTTACACCGATGCCTCTACCTTGTGCCAGTCATTACACTGGCTACCCATCCACTTCAGAATTCAGTATAAACTTATTACCCTCACCCAAAAAGCCCTCCATGGCTCAGCACCACCCTGCATCTCCTCCCTTGTTTCAGTATACCACCCTACCCGCACCCTCCGCTCTGCTGATGACCTGAGGTTAGCATCCTCAATAATCAGAACCTCCCACTCCCGTCTCCAAGACTTTACACGTGCTGTGCCAATTCTTTGGAATGCACTTCCCAGGTCAATACGATTAGTCCCCAATCCCCACAATTTTAAGCGTGTCCTGAAAACGCATTTATTTAGACTGGCCTATCGCCTCAACACATTAACCTAATTTATCCCTGTGTGGCACAGCCAAAAGTTTTACCATAACCAGGTTCCCCGCATCATGTTCCCACATGCTTTATGCATCCATTAGCCCTCTGTGTCTGTACTGTTAGACACTTAACATTATGGCTGGTCCAAACAATCAGGGCAACTGTTACCACCCACCTTTCGTGTCTACTTCTTTCCTCATAGACTGTAAGCTTGCGAGCAGGGCCCTCATTCCTCTTGGTATTTGTTATAATCTTTGTGATTATTGTTATGCTGTAATGTCTATTGTCTGTACAAATCCCCTCTGAAATGTAAAGTGCTGCGGAATATGTCGGCGCTATAGAAATAAAATTTATTATTATTATTATTATTATTATTATTTACCTTCTCACGTTTTAACTGCCTGTCATTTCCTCACAGCTCAAAGCTGCTTCATTTCCATGACAACCCCTCAGCTGATTTCTAGCTGACTCACCAACCCCCTCTGCTGGCCAGAATTTATAAGGCATCTCACTTTTCTGACCTGCAGCAGGAAATTGTGATTTAATCTATTACCTGGCATGGGGGCCCCTTTCTGCCTCCAAGCAAGACTTCACCTCTTAGAGGGAGGCGATGTCACTGTGACAACCGGACTCTGGGGTGTCACATCAATACTGTCTTTTGCTTCCTGCCCTGCCCAGGAGATGTATGCTCCGTACACGGTCAGACACAGACAATTTTTAAAATAAACCTTCGTTGGTGGGAAAACCCCTTTAATGTGACCGGCTTCCTCTGCCTGTAGACATGTTGCGCATCTGCCGCCGGGATCAGCTGAATGATTCACTGCACCTGCACGGAATTCGCTTTCTGGCACCCGGGGCAAGAATTTGGTTCGGCGCCCCCCCCAAGTACATATGCAACTTGCACACTTAGCCATGTACCCACGAGCCGCTCTCCCTAATGCTCTCAACGTTCAGTAAAAAACTGAAAGCAGGATGAGAAGCTCGTTGTCACAAGACCACAACTATGAAAATCGCATATGAGTGAAGTGTCCGTGTGATGACTACTGGAACCTGCAGAGCTGAATCCTGATATTGCAGCTTCTGAATTCTTACAATGAATGAACTGCACACATTTAGGATTCTCCCTTGCCGATGTACAGCCATGTCAGCACAAGTATGTGATTTGTATACTTCTGGCCACATTCCGACTAGACGTGCCCGGCCTCGCTCAGTTCATTTTCATTGAGTGAGGCCACACATGTCTAGTCAGCATGTGACCGCATGTATGTAAATTACCAGCACGAGAGAATCCTGACAGCATTCAGTGAGCACTGTGAGAATTCAGAAGTCTGCAGTCACATAGAATGTCTGCAGACTCAGCACAAACCTGAACAACCCCTTTAATGTTCCTAACAAATAAAAACATGAGAATTAGTCAGTATCACAAATAATATTTACATCCAGGTACCTTATAGATGACATCGTGTCTGGAGTCGTTCTCCTTTTATTCTTCTTGTCCAGACCCCATGATGAGTTTTCTCATCCACAGCCGTCTCTGCAGACTTCCATCTTCTCCGGTCTTCTACAGCAAATCTCCACACGATCCCCTTAAAGATAGAAGTGTCATTATAATGCTCCTAAATAAAAATATCTGCAATATACTGTCACCTCACACTATTCCCCTCCTTCCTCATACTGTCTCCTCTATCATCCCTCTGTTCACCATACTGTCTCCTCATATATTTACCCCCTCACTCTCTATACTGTCTGCTCACACATACCCCTGACTCCCCATACTGTGTCTGCACACATGCCATCACCCTCACTCCCCATACTGTGTCCACAAACATTCACCCGTTCGCTCCCCATACTGTCTGCACCCATCCCCCATACTGTTTCCTCATACAGTGGGGCAAAAAAGTATTTAGTCAGTCAGCAATAGTGCAAGTTCCACCACTTAAAAAGATGAGAGGCGTCTGTAATTTACATCATAGGTAGACCTCAACTATGGGAGACAAACTGAGAAAAAAAAATCCAGAAAATCACATTGTCTGTTTTTTTTTAATTTTATTTGCATATTATGGTGGAAAATAAGTATTTGGTCAGAAACAAAATTTCATCTCAATACTTTGTGATATATCCTTTGTTGGCAATGACAGAGGTCAAACGTTTTCTGTAAGTCTTCACAAGGTTGCCACACACTGTTGTTGGTATGTTGGCCCATTCCTCCATGCAGATCTCCTCTAGAGCAGTGATGTTTTTGGCTTTTCGCTTGGCAACACGGACTTTCAACTCCCTCCAAAGGTTTTCTATAGGGTTGAGATCTGGAGACTGGCTAGGCCACTCCAGGACCTTGAAATGCTTCTTACGAAGCCACTCCTTCGTTGCCCTGGCAGTGTGCTTTGGATCATTGTCATGTTGAAAGACCCAGCCACGTTTCATCTTCAATGCCCTTGCTGATGGAAGGAGGTTTGCACTCAAAATCTCACGATACATGGCCCCATTCATTCTTTCATGTACCCAGATCAGTCGTCCTGGCCCCTTTGCAGAGAAACAGCCCCAAAGCATGATGTTTCCACCACCATGCTTTACAGTAGGTATGGTGTTTGATGGATGCAACTCAGTATTCTTTTTCCTCCAAACACGATAAGTTGTGTTTCTACCAAACAGTTCCAGTTTGGTTTCATCAGACCATAGGACATTCTCCCAAAACTCCTCTGGATCATCCAAATGCTCTCTAGCAAACTTCAGACGGGCCCGGACATGTACAGGCTTAAGCAGTGGGACACGTCTGGCACTGCAGGATCTGAGTCCATGGTGGCGTAGTGTGTTACTTATGGTAGGCCTTGTTACATTGGTCCCAGCTCTCTGCAGTTCATTCACTAGGTCCCCCCGCGTGGTTCTGGGATTTTTGCTCACCGTTCTTGTGATCATTCTGACCCCACGGGGTGGGATTTTGCGTGGAGCACCAGATCGAGGGAGATTATCAGTGGTCTTGTATGTCTTCCATTTTCTAATTATTGCTCCCACAGTTGATTTCTTCACTCCAAGCTGGTTGGCTATTGCAGATTCAGTCTTCCCAGCCTGGTGCAGGGCTACAATTTTGTTTCTGGTGTCCTTTGACAGCTCTTTGGTCTTCACCATAGTGGAGTTTGGAGTCAGACTGTTTGAGGGTGTGCACAGGTGTCTTTTTATACTGATAACAAGTTTAAACAGGTGCCATTACTACAGGTAATGAGTGGAGGAAAGATGAGACTCTTAAAGAAGAAGTTACAGGTCTGTGAGAGCCAGAAATCTTGATTGCTTGTTTCTGACCAAATACTTATTTTCCACCATAATATGCAAATAAAATGAAAAAAAAACAGACAATGTGATTTTCTGGATTTTTTTTTCTCAGTTTGTCTCCCATAGTTGAGGTCTACCTATGATGTAAATTACAGACGCCTCTCATCTTTTTAAGTGGTGGAACTTGCACTATTGCTGACTGACTAAATACTTTTTTGCCCCACTGTACATGCCCTCATACATACATACTCTTCATTTTGTGTCCTCAAATCTCCCCACACACATTAAATACCATCCCACTCCAAATCCCCCCATCCCCAATCCCCCACACACATTAAGTACCCCCCATCCCCACTCCAAATCCCCCCACACATTAAGTATCTCCCATCCCCACTCAATAACCCCTATTCCCTACTCTCAAATCCCCCCACACATTATGTACCCCCACTCCAAATCCCCAACACATTAACCTCCATCCCCACTCATTAACCCCCATCCCCACTCATTAACCCCATCCCCACTCATTAACCCCATCCCCACTCATTAACCCCCATCTCCACTCATTAACCCCCCACACATTAACCCCCATTCCCACTCATTAACCCCCCACACATAAACCCCCATTCCCACTCATTAACCCCCACACATAAACCCCCATTCCCACTCATTAACCCCCCACACATAAACCCCATCCCCACTCATTAACCCCCCACACATTAACCCCCATCCCCACTCATTAACCACCACTCATTAACCCCCATCTCCACTCATTAACCCTCCATACATTAACCCCCTACACATTAACCCCCATCTCCACTCATTAACCCTCCATACATTAACCCCCCTACACATTAACCACCCATCTCCACTCATTAACCCCCCACACTCATTAACCCCATCTCCACTCATTAACCCCCACACTCATTAACCCCCATCCCCACACATTAACCCCCATCCCCACATTAACCCCCATCCCCACATTAACCCCCATCCCCACACATTAACCCCATCCCCACATTAACCCCCATCTCCACTCATTAACCCCCATCTCCACTCATTAACCCCCATCCCCACACATTAACCCCCATCCCCACACATTAACCCCCATTAACCCCCATCCCTACATTAACCCCCATCCCCACACATTAACCCCCATCCCCACTCATTAAGCCCCATCTTCACTCATTAACCACCCACTCATTAACCCCCATCTCCACTCATTAACCCCCCATACATTAACCCCCTACACATTAACCCCCATCTCCACTCATTACCCCCACACTCATTAACCCCCATCTCCACTCATTAACCCCCACATATTAACCCCCCCACTCATTAACCCCCATCCCCACATTAACCCCCATCTCCACTCATTAACACCCCCGCATCTCCCATCTTCGGTGATTCTTCAGCTCCACAGAGGGGCACACTTACCACCAGCGTTTGCTCTGGGTGCCGGGGAGTGACGTCAGCAGGGTGATCACATGACATGATATAGACGCCAGTACAATTGCTGCCTGGGGGCTGGCGTGGCCTCCTTCTCTGCGCCGGCTGTCGGCTTGACAGCTGACACAGAGAACAGCCGACTCACAGGATGGGGAACGGCAGAACGCAGACGCCGGGGGAGACACTGCAGACCGCTGCATTAGGTGGCCCGACTGCGCCCCCCTGCTGCCTGCGCCCGGGGCAACTGCCTCGGCTGCCCCCCCTGGATACGCCTCTGTGTTCAGGCTTACAGCCACTGCTAGGTGTCCTTTGCTATGCTGATTGTTTCTGGCTGTGCTTAGGGTGCGCGTAGCCACACCTCCCCTGCTTTTATGAGGAATGGGCATGTGCTTGAATTGTTGTCCCCAGCCTATCGCTGCAGGGCAGCTCCTATATAAAGTTCCCCTGCACTGTGGGGTATTGCTAGAGCTTCGCATTAAGTTTCTTATTCTTGCCATGTGTGTTTGGTGTTCAGCTCTGAGTTCCTGGACTTGTCCTGTCTATGTGTTGGTACCAAAGCCCCTGTCCTAATTCCTGCTGTGTGTTGTTCCTGAAGTCCTTCTGTGTCTTGAACCCTGTACCCAGTGTCTGTGACTTTTTGCCAACTGACTTTCTGTGAACAAACCTGGGTTCATCTTGGAAGTTGGAGTTCGGTGTTCCTGCTGAGTTTCTACTATGCTGTACTCAGCTTTTTATTCGGTGCAATCTTCGGCTGGCTCCAGTCCTACCTGGTGGCGCTTGCACCAGACCGCTTGTGTTCCTTTTTAGGTCGCTGCCAGATGTTCGGAGCCTGACGACCATGGCCTCTTGTCTGGAGCCTGATGACCATGGCCTGATGTCCGGTGTCTGACGACCACTTCCAGATGTCCGGTGCCTGACATCCTCCGCCAGATGTCCCGATCCTATCTTTCGCTGCCTGATGCCCAGAGCCTGCCTATCGCTGCCAGATGTCCGGAGCCTGATGACTGCGGCCTCATGTCTGGAGCCTGTCGATCGCTGCCAGATGTCTGGAGTCAATGCCAGTGTTTCGATGTTCTATCCGAGATCCGAGTTCTGATGTGTTGATGTTTACCTTGTGCCCTGATGTCCAGATGTCCTACCTGAGACCTGATGTCCAGATGTCCTGCCTGTGTCCAGATGTCCTGCCTGAGTCCAGAAGTCCCGTCCATGTTCCGATGTCCTGTCCATTTTCTGATTTCCAGCCTGTGTCCAGATGTCCAGTCCATGGTCCTGGTGGTCCAGTCAGTGCTCTTGAGTTGGACCCACTTGTGTTCCTGGATGGACTCCTCCTCTGTAGTTCCCGGGAGTTTCCAGCTCTGTGTCCAGGTCACGGTTCTGCCAGTGAGTCCTGGACCTGACCAGCCAATGCCCCGTGCTGTAGTCCCAATGTTCCTGGACTTGTGCTATTCGTGTCTTGCTTATGTTCTGATGTCCTGCCGGTTCCCTGGGGTCTTACCCGTGATGGCTCCTGCCATTGTCAGAAGACTGTCCGAAGTCGGTGTCTGATGTTCTCCTGCTGTGCCTGTGCTACACCTGAGGCCTGGGAGAGAGGCCATCCTATTATGACCATGCCAGACAACCTTGGACTGCATCAACCCATGATGACCCTAGCCATCGTCTGAAGTCTGCCCGAGGTCGGTGTCTGATGTTCTCCTGCTGTGCCTGTGCCTCTCCTGTGGGCCGAGAGAGAGGTCCTCGTGGGATGCCCGTGCCAGATGTCCCTGGACTGCATCAACCCATGATGACCTCCTGGTTCATCTGTCAACCTGAGATACTTATCCTTCTTGATGTGCGTAATCGGGAACCTGGTGTCTGGATGTTTTTTGCTTTATTTAAGTAAATTTTATGTTTCTTCATACCTGAAGTTGTGCGGTGTCCTTTAGTTCTCCATATGGCCATCTTGTCCACTAGCTCAGCTGCCACAGACACCGGTCGCTACCCTTCCCTAGTTCGGTTAGGCCCGGGTACCCCTCTGTGGTCCAGTTTGTCCACATTCCACGATCACCGGCGACGCATACCCCATCGTCGTTATGGTTCGACGATGTGGGAGCATTGGCTAGTAAGCCACGCTGCGTCCGCAATCGTAACACATTACAAGGTAAGTATATATTATATATATATATATACTGTATATGTCAGTGACACACATATATTTATATATCATTACTAGCTGAAGAGCCCGGCACTGCCTGGGCATAGTAACTAACTGTGGTTAGTTATAGCAAATTATAATTATCCTCCATCCCATAATCCCGTGCCCATATACCCATCATACATATCCATGATCCCATAGGCCCGTGCCCATATACCCATCATACATATCCTCCATCCCATAGTCGAGTGCCCATATACCTATCACACATCCACCATCCCATAGTCCCATGCCCATATACCCATCATACATCCTTCATCTCATAGTCCCATGCCCATATACCCATCATACATATCCTCCATCCCATAGTCCCATGCCCATATACCCATCATACATATCCGCCATCCCATAGCCCCGTGCCCATATACCCGTCATACATATCGTCCATCCCAAAGTCCAGTGCCCATATACCCATCACACATACTACATCCCATAGTCAACCATTATGACATCATAATGAGTGGCGGGGCTTGCAACCTATGATGACATCAGCGTCGCCATGGCAACCATTATGACATCATAATGATGGGCGGGGCATGATACACACACACCTTTTTCCCCATTATGTAGATAGGGGCAAAATTGTTTGGTGAATTGGAACGCGCGGGGTTAAAATTTCACCTCACAACATAGCCTATGATGCTCTCGGGGTCCAGACGTGTAACTGTGCCAAATTTTGTGGCTGTAGCTGTGACGGTGCGGATGCCAATGCCGGACATACACACATACACACACTTGAGCTTTACATATTAGATATTGCATAGCAAGATATATAGAAGAATAGGCGTTAATTTGTTTGTCGGCTTCTGTAAAATCAATGATGAAGCCGACAGGATAGAAGACATGCCAGAAAATATGGGAAGCAAGGTGTGCCACAGTCCGCGCTGCTGAGTCCACAAAATCACCTGGGATGTAAGATGCTGTAACAAAGTACTTCTTTATTCCTTCCTACGCGTTTCGGCGCCCTTCCTGGCACCTTCCTCAGGGAATTCCACGTTGGAGTGGTTGGTGGAGGTCCTGCAGCAGCTGATATTGTGTTATGTCTTCAAGCCAGTTGTGGGTCACACAACTGGAATAGGTGAGTGGAACTGCATTACACCACTCACATCGTAGTGTCACTAGTGATAGGGCACTATTGCGCCTCTTGTTCCCCCACCCTTTTTGTATTGATACAGTGAATCATCGTTTCTGTAGGATAGAAGACATGGATTTCATACAGTAAATCCATGCAGAGTAGTTAGATACAGAGATGGCTGTGAGCAATACAGTTAGTATAGTGGGTGTGTGCACTAGCAACCAGCTACCATTCCTCCTCCTCAGACTCCACCTCATTGTTATCTAATCCACACTGAGCAGATGATATGAGGCTGGGAAGTATCTCACTATCTCTTGTATTCCTCTATCTTCATCTGGTCCGCATGCAAAGATTCATGTTTAATTGTCAGCAACGACTGTTTACTGTAAGTAGGCACAGAAGCAGGATCGTTGCACTGATGATGGCGTCATAGCTGCTTACCATCCTTGTGGAGTCCTCAAAATCTTGGAGAACTTCTCAAATGTCTGGCATCCGTGGCCACTCTTCAGTTGTTATTTGCCCAGGCTGACCAGAATACCGACCGGTGTGTTGGAGCTAGTAATCCACAACTGGCCTTTGCTGTTCAAAAAGCCATGCTAGCATATGCAGTGTGGAGTTCCTGTGTGTGGTCGGTGAGCTTGCACTTGCATGCGCTTCCATAGCACTATCAGAGTTTTGGCAACTATAGCTGACTTGCGGAAATGGGCGTGGATGCGGCGTACCTTTCACCAGAAGCAACTAGCAAATCTGGGTAGGTTTTCAAAAACCGCTGAACTAGCAAGTTGAGCACATGGGCCAAGCATGGTATGTGTGTGAGCTTGCCAAGCTCATGGTGAAGACTGGGAAGTGCTGGCTTTAGGGACCTGGGCAAATATTGCTGACTATATGTACCGACACGTGGACAAGCGCTTGTGGCCAGGGAAGCTACATTTCCCTGAAGGCACACTGGGTGAATATTGTGGAGGTCTGGCCCGAGTCCCACCCTGGAACAGTATATGTGCTACCAATGTAGTGGATTGCTAGCCCTACTTCTGTGGCGCCTCCTGAGGTGTAGTATCCCACCATCCAGGTAAGGTGGAGACTCCTGACCACACTCCAACACCTGCACCCCACACCACAAAGTAGTGTAGCAAAGCACCCATTGGTGGCTCCCTGCTTGGAACACGAAACATGCTGGGAGGTGGGTGGAGTTAGTTTTACATTACAAGGAGCGGGAGGAGTTTAGGATTAGAGGTCAGTTGGTTAGAGAGTTGGAGAGGAGAAGATCCCCGGAGAGAGGGATGGAGGTGCTGCAGCGGATCCCAGTGACCTGGGTCTGCTGGCACGGGAGAGGAAGAGAAAGAGCAACGTAGACTGAAAGCCTGATTCTCCATAGAAGGAAAGATTAGCACAGAACGTGAGGAGTAAGAGAGAACAGGGACGTGGGTTAGAAGAGAACCCTTCCTAGAAGTTCTAAGCACAAGGCTGGGGCTGGTCCCCGAGGTTGTATGGATACTAATGGTTCTGCAGCAGACACCGGAGGAATAGAAGTAGAGACCACTTTATTCCCACACAAGACTTGGGGGCACAGCAGCAAGTGGATAGTGAGCCGGGACTTAGTAGCAAGGAGTCCCCGAAGCAGGCTACAGCTGTCTGCCATACAAGTAGATTTCATAGGAACATCGGACAGGAGGAACTCCAGTGTAACTCAGTACTAGGAGTGCTTCACTCAAAGGCGCTATAAGAGGAGACGTTCAGCAAGGCACATGTTGGCAGAGTGTTGGAAAGGAGTATTCCATCTGGTCTGGAGGTTGACTGAGTCCCTGACCCGAGGACACGGCATGGAGGCAGGCACCTGTTTGTACAACAGACTGTGAGTAAAGCTTTGGAACTACATGCTCTGGTGTCCTCCACTCATTCCTGCAAGAACCGGCCCAGCACTGCTGCATCCTCTGCGCCTGACACTATACCATCTGCGTGTCACCTCACCTTCACTGCCCTGGGACTACAGCCCTGCCTGTGGAGGGCTATAACATCACTGCTGCACCACACCATCTGTCCCAGAGGAACTGTCTGCAGCGTCGGCTTACATCTTCATTGCCGAACACCACAGGTGTCGTCACGGGTCACTTATAAACTTTCACTACCACAAACACTGAAACAACCCCCTTTTACAATGGGCGCTCAGGGCCACGGGCCGGGTCACAGCTGCCGTGACATCTCCCATTGAAGCTCACAGGGCCCCGTACCGAGTTCCCGACAGCCCTGGGTGTGAGGGCATCCCACTTCCATCAGGGTTACCTCCACTTACTACACCAGTTCCTATGCCCCCTTCTTCTCCTTCTCATCCACCATCTTCGATGTGTTATCTCAGAGCACGTCGTCCACATCAGCCAGAAGCTGGAAGCTCTGCAGCGCTACCTTAGCGAAGTGGCAACAGGGTCTGCTGAAGCTAATTTATATAGAAGACAAACCACACACAGCAGCAGAGTTATTGAAAGGAATAACAGACTTGAAAGATCTGTGGCACTTGCCTTTGAATATACAGCCAGGCATGTCGTGTGTGATAATGGCCGAAACTTGGTTGAGGATGTGAAGCTCCGCAAGTAGAAATGTTACCCCATGGATTCCAGTCAGACACCTCTCAACGAGCCAAACAAGATCTCACACTTTGCACTGACAAGGGGCAGCACCCCAAAACACAGTTTCTTCAAATAAGATTTTAGTTTTGGCTTTTATCCAAAGGTCATGTGACAAGGCTCGCTAAAGAGTTGATATTTTATTTTTAGGATAGCTAATTCCTATAGGTGGCACTAGAGTTCTAGTCCTCTTCTTCTCTGAAGAGACAATTCGTATCTTGTGCTCCAGTAACAGGCGCAGTCGCACCGTCCCCATGTCATCTGCGTGTGCCACCATCAGCACTTCCACTTGCCCTTCCCTTACTGCACGCCTTACACATTTTCTAGGTCTCAGGAAATCAAGCTTCCTTGATTCATTGAAAAAAAATTGGTCACCTGCACCAGCAAAGCGTTTTTTTGTTTGTTTTTTTTTAAACTTCAAGCCACCATAATTTCACACAAAGTAGGTGAAACTGTATGGATGACAGTAGTCAATTATTGAACAACAAAATTTGTCACCTGTAGAAGGCCAAGGTTTTTTTTCTTTTAAACCAATGTCATTTCACACAAAGCAGGTAAAACTGTATGGATGACGATAGTCAATTTTTGGAATAAAAATATTTTCTGAACTGTACCAGGCTAAGCGGTTTTTCAAAATTTTTAACCACTGTAATTTTACTTAAAGCATGATAAACTGTATGGATGACAAAAGAGTCAATTTAGAGAAAAAATGTGGTCACCTGCAGCAGCTGTATATATATACAGTGGGGCAAAAAAGTATTTAGTCAGTCAGCAATAGTGCAAGTTCCACCACTTAAAAAGATGAGAGGCGTCTGTAATTTACATCATAGGTAGACCTCAACTATGGGAGACAAACAGAAAAAAAAATCCAGAAAATCACATTGTCTGTTTTTTTTTCATTTTATTTGCATATTATGGTGGAAAATAAGTATTTGGTCAGAAACAAAATTTCATCTCAATACTTTGTGATATATCCTTTGTTGGCAATGACAGAGGTCAAACGTTTTCTGTAAGTCTTCACAAGGTTGCCACACACTGTTGTTGGTATGTTGGCCCATTCCTCCATGCAGATCTCCTCTAGAGCAGTGATGTTTTTGGCTTTTCGCTTGGCAACACGGACTTTCAACTCCCTCCAAAGGTTTTCTATAGGGTTGAGATCTGGAGACTGGCTAGGCCACTCCAGGACCTTGAAATGCTTCTTACGAAGCCACTCCTTCATTGCCCTGGAGGTGTGCTTTGGATCATTGTCATGTTGAAAGACCCAGCCACGTTTCATCATCAATGCCCTTGCTGATGGAAGGAGGTTTGCACTCAAAATCTCACGATACATGGCCCCATTCATTCTTTCATGTACCCGGATCAGTCGTCCTGGCCCCTTTGCAGAGAAACAGCCCCAAAGCATGATGTTTCCACCACCATGCTTTACAGTAGGTATGGTGTTTGATGGATGCAACTCAGTATTCTTTTTCCTCCAAACACGACAAGTTGTGTTTCTACCAAACAGTTCCAGTTTGGTTTCATCAGACCATAGGACATTCTCCCAAAACTCCTCTGGATCATCCAAATGCTCTCTAGCAAACTTCAGACGGGCCCGGACATGTACAGGCTTAAGCAGTGGGACACGTCTGGCACTGCAGGATCTGAGTCCATGGTGGCGTAGTGTGTTACTTATGGTAGGCCTTGTTACATTGGTCCCAGCTCTCTGCAGTTCATTCACTAGGTCCCCCCGTGTGGTTCTGGGATTTTTGCTCACCGTTCTTGTGATCATTCTGACCCCACGGGGTGGGATTTTGCGTGGAGCACCAGATCGAGGGAGATTATCAATGGTCTTGTATGTCTTCCATTTTCTAATTATTGCTCCCACAGTTGATTTCTTCACTCCAAGCTGGTTGGCTATTGCAGATTCAGTCTTCCCAGCCTGGTGCAGGGCTACAATTTTGTTTCTGGTGTCCTTTGACAGCTCTTTGGTCTTCACCATAGTGGAGTTTGGAGTCAGACTGTTTGAGGGTGTGCACAGGTGTCTTTTTATACTGATAACAAGTTTAAACAGGTGCCATTACTACAGGTAATGAGTGGAGGAAAGAGGAGACTCTTAAAGAAGAAGTTACAGGTCTGTGAGAGCCAGAAATCTTGATTGCTTGTTTCTGACCAAATACTTATTTTCCACCATAATATGCAAATAAAATGAAAAAAAAAACAGACAATGTGATTTTCTGGATTTTTTTTTCTCAGTTTGTCTCCCATAGTTGAGGTCTACCTATGATGTAAATTACAGACGCCTCTCATCTTTTTAAGTGGTGGAACTTGCACTATTGCTGACTGACTAAATACTTTTTTGCCCCACTGTGTATATATATATATATATATATATATATATATATATATATATTGTATATTTATTAGTAATAAGCAAGAATGCTCGTTACTTGAAATTTACAAGCATGCTCAGGTGTTCTCCGAGTAGTTTGGGTGTGCTCGGAGATTTAGTTTGTGTCACCACAGCTGCATGATTTGTGGCTGCTAGACAGCTTGAATACATGCAGGGATTGCCGGTTTGTTAGGAAATCCCCATGTAGTGCCTCTGTCCCGGTCTGCTCTCCGGCCCTCACCTGTTGCCTCGGGGCCGCCACCTCAGCACGGTGTCCGGGTGCCAGGCGGGGTCTCCCATCTCCTGGGGCTCCCGTCCAATGTCCCGTAGTGCCTGCTCCTGCTGCTTCCTGGGCTTTGCGCACGTACCGCAGGTCTCCAGGCCCGCCACTGAAGATGCGCACACGTGCACTCCAGGTCACGCGCCTTTTTCAAAATAGGTTTCAGTCAATGGCTGATTGTCTCATACTATTTCAGGCACCTCTGCCCTTAGGGAGGTGCTTGAGCAACAAGTGTTTCCTGTTGCTAGTTTTCAGGTTCCTGTACCTGTACCTGCATCTCACTAATACTGGTTTGTCTCCTCAGTATGTTCTACGTGTCTTCCCACGCCTTTCGGGACTACGCCAGCACCTCCTGCATCAAATCGTTCCAGCAGCAGCCCGCTACCCGCTTCTGCCGCTCATCTCCTGCCTGGTTCTCCACGTCTTGCAGTACCTGCCTGCCCACCAGTCCGGTTGAGTCAGCTTCCACGTACCCAAGGTCTAACTGGAGGTAGCACTTTGCTTATCCTCCACTTTCCATTTCCTCTGTCTGAGGGGTCATACTATGGAAGTTTTGGACTCGTTTAGTCATGCCCCTTTGGAGCCCCCGGGGCAGGGGTCCCGTGGTTCCACAAAAATTTCAATAAACGAATGTGCACTTCATCATTTGTGCCTCCACTCCATTCATTGCACCCGCGGCGACACAAACAAAATCTTCGAGCACGCCCAAACTACTCGGAGAACACCAGAGTATGCTAGTAAATCTCAAGTAGCGAGCATACTCACTCATCACTAATATTTATATGTGCTCCAGCAGTTATCCTTACATTAAATGTAGAATGTATTGCATCGTGTTAGGAACGGCGGAACGCACTAAATAAAAATAAATAATAAAGTGCGTTCGCTACTCGGGGTCCTCCGTGCAGTAGATGTTACACCGCTGCTAGGTAATGAAAGACAAGCAATATGGCGGTATAATGCACACGGGTTAGACTTCACCCGAAGTATGCAAAGCAGGCTCTGTTCACACACAGAGGCGCCACAACATAAACATACAAAAACACTGAACCTGTTAGTATCATAGGCCTCAGGTAAATGCACACACGGTATCTGGACACAGGAGCAGGACCTAAGACAGAGGAGCTGCGTCCATCTAGACCTACCGTGTGTGCGGCGTTGCTACTGCGAGTGCCAAGAAGGGCTGCAACTGCAGCACGGCGTAGGACACTGCTGCAGGACGACACAGCTACAAAGCAGGCTCAATGTCGGAAGCTAGCACAGAGGTGCGGTGTGCACTGACTGGCGCTGACTGCTGAACTAATTCCCTATCCACATGCGTAATATCAGAGGTAAAGGGTTTCTTAATAAGTCAGTCACCAGAATCATACATCCGTCACCATTCACACATAGCAAGTATAGTCTATACTAGCGCATGGCCGAACGGTCATGCACGCTTTTTATAGCCGTGCGGGAGCTTCCAGATCTCTGAGATGGACCGATGAGATCTGGAGCAGGACCTGGGCACATGACTCCCGATCTCCAATGGGAGATCGTCTCATGAGCATGCCCAGTATGAGCACAGAGGAACTTAGTCTCTGGAGCGGTCTGCTGCAAAGTAATCTTCTCTGCAGTAGATAGACAGCAGGAGACCGCAGAATGTTATGCTTTGGATTCCTGCAGAGCATACGCTGAAACCTGACGCCTAACAGCATAGATTCAGAGAAAGAACAAGATTAGCCCTTGGAAGGATATTTAGAATGATGGTTCAGCATCAGTACCACTAGCACCACTAGAGGACTCTGGTTAATGAAACTGTGCACACACAGGCCTTGACAACTACTCTCCTACAATCACACCTGTCCCTGAGTTGTGCAATGGCATCAGTGTGCAAGTTCTTTAATAATATACATCTGATGAGGTCATGAGGCAAGCCTATTACAATAATGCCACTACCAAGGTAGCTACAGTGTTACTGTTTGCAGCCGATTATTCAGGATGCAAGAGAGTGAACTGTGATTACACCAGGAGAGCACTAGGACCCTGTGGTATTTGCCTGCTGCAGCAGGTGCTGCAAGTGCCCAGGGATCTGTGTGTGCTGGGGGGTGGGGCCTAGTGTCGGCTGTCTAGAGCTGTAAGGGAAGCTTCCAGAAGTAGAAGAGAGACTGCCATGAGAGATACTGTGTCTATAGAGCAGCTTGTGAGAAGCAAAGAGATTGAACGCTGTAAGAGACTGTGTACTGAAACCCTTCATCTTGGGATCCTGAGACCTTGCTGTGGAACAAAGACTGAGCATTCCTGAGAGCTGTGTGACTGTGGAGCTCTGTGGAGTCCCTGTTGTGATGAGCTGAGAAGCAGTATTGGACAGACATTTTATACAGAAACGGGCATATTGCTTCTAGTAAAATTCATGAGGACTACAGGAGGATAGACGGCATCTTGAGGCTTCAGAACTATAAGTTCGGAGTTTGGGCTCGGCACCGGCTGACAAGATGAGGAACCTGGTGTTGCTGCAACTGATTGGTGCCGAAGATTTGGGACTGGCTGCAGTTGATGCAATCTATATGCCTGAGAGGAGACTTACCTCAGGTTAAAGGTACCATAGTCATACTGTAGATACCTGGGTATCCCTAGTTGAAGCGCTTAAGGACCTTTGTATTATATTTATATTTATTGTTATTGTAGGTTTGTATAGGTTATACTGATTGGGTCCCTTGATATCACTACATTCGATTTACACCTGTTCTCTGAGTACCTGAATTGACCTTTCTTATAGGTAAATTTATTTCAAATCCCTGTTTCATACACTCTTCAGGGATTTGAAATGAGTGAGTGTACTGTATAATGGTATTCAATCTGTTTCATCCATATACTATGATCTACTTTATCTGCTGTTTGAGTAAAGACTCTTTTGGGATTTCTGCCTCAGTCTCGGTTTGTGACCCACTGGATCTTATTCGGACCTCCGGTCATTACATTTTTGGCATAGTCGGCAGGATCCAGTCTTTGTCATGGACGGAGGCGAGGAAAGAAATTACCCCACTGCACCGGCATCCTCCTCAGGGGTTGAGGGTCCCCTGGCAGCCGCGGCGACTCCGGGAGGGTATGTGCCTGTAGGAGCTCTACGGCAGCACATGCCGAAATATGATGGTCGCAACATGGCGTTGCAGGATTGGGCCGAGAGGGTCCGGAGTGTTCTGCGTATGTGTAATCTGGACCCCGCGTTACGCGCTGAGCTGGCATTAAATGCACTAGAGGGCGATACCAGGCGGATGGTGATGGTGCACCCAGAATCAGGGAGGGATACGTTAGATAAGATTTTGGAACTGTTAAAGGGGAGTTTGGAAGGCAGAGCTCGTGTGATCCAGCTTCGATCCCTATTCTTCAATAGACCCCAGCCTCACAAAGCCCTCAACGGGATGAGCAAGATTTGTTTGCATGCAGTCCAGTGATGGAAGCAGAGTTTGAAGCTCGGAAGATGAGGTGCTTAGTCGACACGGGATCCAAATGTACTATAATGCCTTTAGAAGTGTATGAGAGATACTTCAGTCAACTTGTGGTTCCAGAAGATGACCGAGTGATACGACTTACCATCACTAATAATGGCCCACTGTCAGTTAAGGGGATCGTGTGGATGCAGCTAAAAATGCTTGGTCAAGAGCTGGGACAGAAAGGGATAGTGCTGGTGGATCACCCCCCCCCCAAGAAGAGGGATCGGAGTGAACGTGCTGTGAGATTTGAACCACCAGATGTATGCCAGTGAGGGACCCGGATACTGGACCAATGCTACAAGCCACTGACCCACACAGAGAATGTTACAACGTCTAGTGCTGAGGTGCGACTTCCTGAAAAATGCAATCCCAGGGGGCCGCGTGGCCTGGTCCGAGTGCCGTCCCGGACCTCAATCCTGCTGGCACCCAGACAAGAGGAACTCTTAATGCTGCCAGTGGGAGCTGCAAAGAGATTGAATGGACTTGAAGTGTTACTCGAGCCAGCCCAAAAGAAGTTCTCATTTGCCAAGGTACATGTGGCCCGGTCTCTGGCGATTGTGAAGAATGGATGGGTGCTGGTCCGATGCATCAATGTTTTAGATGAGGCTGTTACAATTCCCGCTTGGACCATTCTGACTGAACTGATTGTGCCAGCAGAGAAGGTGCCTGACAATGCAGGATTCGAACTGTGTCCAGACCAATAGTCATCCTGGACATTGGCGGTCGAGGTAGGCTGGACTGAACCCCCTACCGAAGAATGGAGTGGTCATGTGATCATGGAACAGATGGGAGTGGATAGGGAGAACCTGACCTCCGTGCAGTTGGAACAGTTGGAGAGAGTTTTGTGGGAGCATCAAGAAACCTTTTCGCGACAAGGAGAGGACTTCGGATGTGCCTGTACGATTGAGTATGAGATCCCCACGGGGTATACTCCTCCCATTAGGGAAAGATATCGTCAAATCCCTCCGGCACTCTATCAAGAGGTAAAGAGCATGGTGGCCAGTATGCTGTACAATCAAGAGATCCTGTAGTCTTAGTCCGGAAGAAGGATGGGACCCTTCGATTTTGTGTGGACTATCGAAAATTGAATGCCCACAAGGTCCGGGACGCATATCTGTATTGAAGAATCCCTGTCGGTATTGGGTTGGGCCAAGTATTTCTCGACGTTAGATTTGGCAAGTGGTTACCGGCAGGTCCCAATGGCCGAAAAAGTTCAGGCCAAGACAGCGTTTGTCTTGCCAATGGAGCTCTATGAGTTCGACCGGATGCCCTTCGGCCTCGCTACCCCCCCGGGAACCTTCCAACGTCTGATGGAACATTGCTTAGGCGATCTGAATTTTGAATCAGTCCTGATATATGTAGATGACATTGTGGTGTTCGGGACCTCATTTCAAGATCATCTTGAAAAGCTGCGACTCAGTAGCTACGGCTTGAAAATAAAGCCAAAAAAAGTCAACAGTTCCGGAGACAAATTGAGTATTTGGGGCACCTGGTGACCCTGGACGGGGTGCTATATTTGGCCAGTAAGGTTAAGGCGGTACAAGAGTGCCCTCCTCCTCGCGACCTCCAAGAAGTGTGGGCTTTCCTGGGCCTAGCAGGGTACTATCGGCGGTTTGTGCCTAAATTCTCACAAGTGGTGGGTCCCCTAAAAGAACTTTTAAGAGGGACAGCGCTGGGTCCTCAAAACCTCCCCATTCAATGGGGGCCCCAGCAGGAAAAGGCATTTGATGAAGTGAAAAGCGCCCTAACGAGTGCCCCGCTGTTGGCGTATGCCCGGTTTGACACCCCTTTTCTGTTGTACACAGACGGTAGTCTTCATGGATTGGGGGCTGTACTAGCACAGGTGCAGGATGGCTGAGAGCGAGTGATTGCCTATGGCAGCAGGTCTTTAAGAGACTCCGAGCGAAACCCGGCTAACTACAGCTCATTCCAGCTGGAATTACTGGCTCTGGTGTGGGTAATGACAGAACGCTTTGCTGAGTATCTAACAGGAGCTGAGGTTCTAGTCATGACAGATAACAACCCGCTGGCTCACTTAGAGAATGCAAAACTGGGAATGTTGGAGTAGCAGTGGGTCGCCCGCCTTGCCAAGTTCAATTATCACATTAAATTCAGCTCTGGCCGAGAAAACAGAAATGCAGATGCATTGTCAAGGGTACCCCTTGGGTCCTCAGGGGAAGATGTTGATGACCAACTTGAGGACAATGAAACTCCGGCCTAGGGGCAGATACTTATCTTCCAAAGTGTGGTACACTCAAGTTGGGTGGCCACCAGGATGTCCTGTGTCCTGGGTAAAACTCCCCTCAGATTGGGCAAAGGTCTAGGATGAGTGCCCGGACATTGCACTTGTGTGCCGTTGGGTACAAAACGAGGTCTGGCCCAGTGCAGAGGATAAGGCTCAACTGTCCACAGAAGGAATGAAACTACTGCGACAATGGGACAAGTTGTGTGTGGAACAGGGCCTTTTGTATCGTAAGGTTTACCTACCATCTGGGCTGCAGCACTGGTACTAACTGATACTCCCTGTGTGGACGGGTCCGGTGGTTTCTCGCGAGGTGCATGAGAAGGGTGCTCACTATGCAAGTGAAAAGACACTTCAGTGGTTGCAGCAAGTCCTCTATTGCCCTGAGTCGGGGGGGATAGTGGCAGTCACGTGTCGGGTCTGTTGGCTCAGCAAAAGCCCTGAGCAGCGGGCTCCCACGCAGTCTATTAAGACTTCCGTTCCGCTAGAGCTATTCATGATTGACTACGTTTTGATAGGATACTCTACGTCAGGGTACTCCTATTGCCTGGTAATGACAGATCATTTTACCAAATATGCTGTAGCTGTGCCGACAAGAGACCAGACGGCAAAGTCAGCGGCTGAGGCCGTGTGTCGACATTTCTTCCAAGTGTTCTGGTGTCCGCAGAGAATACACTCGGATCAGGGGGCATGCTTCCAGGGGACGCTGATGAAGGAGCTGCACCAGCTGCATGGTATCAAACAGTCGAGAACAATGCCTTATCACCCCAGGGTAACGGGGCATGTGAGCGTTTTAATCAGACCCTGTTGCAAAAGTTGAGGACATTAGAGGGTCAACAGCAGGCACGCTGGCCTGAGTATCTTCCCGAATTGATGTGGGCCTACAATAATAGAGTACACAGCACCACTAGCTATTCACCACACATGTTGATGCATCCGAATGGGTACGAGAACATCGTCGGCAGTTGAGGGTGGTGCATCAGGTGGTGGGTGATCGCCTTCGGCAGGTAGCCCATAGGGACACGCGACCCGTGCAAGCAGAGCTGTTATCTCCGGGAGATAGATAGTTGGTGTGGGCAAAACAACGGTCAGGAAAGCTGAGTGACCGATGTGAGGCGACTCCGTATCTGATAAAAAAAACAGGTGAATCCAGAAATTCCAGTGTACGAGGTCGAGCCAGTGGGGACAGGGGGGGCAATCAGTAATTTGCACCATAACATGCTACAACTGTGCTGGTTTGAAGATTCAGCTCCCATTCCCAGGGAGCCAGAGGCCGTGTCCTAAGGGATGGGTAATCTTAGTGATCTTGAATTTGATGGTGCGCCTTTTCCCGCGCCTGCTTACTTGCCCCCTTTGACCAATCTGTCCCCATGTGATGAGAGTGTTGAGAATGTGGTGGATCCTGCTGAGAAGAGAGCATCAGGTCAGCTGCTTGGTTCTAATGCTGTGTGATAGGACGCCATGCCGCAGGAGGAGGCAGCCTCACTCACACCCTCTGGCAACTCCACGGAAGAGGCTTCCGATTCCTCTGGGGCTGTGCCTGTTGGAGTAGGCCTCCGGAGAACTACCCGATCTATGGCAGGAATACCGCCCCAGCGATATGCTCAGGATGACTTCGAGTGGGGAAGTATGTCAGGGACGCCAATCTCTAGTGGAGTGGCATGTAAGAGAGTGAACTGTGATTACATCAGGAGAGCACTAGGACCCTGTGGTGTTTGCCTGATGCAGCTAAGAGCAGGTGCTGCGAGTGCCCAGGGATTTGTGTGTGTTGGGGGTGGGGCCTAGTTTTGGCTGTCTAGAGCTGTAAGGGAAGCTTCCAGAAGTAGAAGAGAGACTGCCCTGAGAGATACTGTGTGTGTGGAGCAGCTTGTGTATGTATATTTCTTTACAGGATGGCTTTAGATTAGTTCAGGGTTTTCTATGGGTTTAAACCATTTAGATGTTGGCGCTTGCTGATTTATCCCCCCTTTTGATCACCCTATGTAAAAAAAAAATTGTATTCCTTTATAATTTATTTCTACATAGAGTTGAACTACTATACTAATCTTGGATTATATTGCAAATACCCTGTGCTTGCAGCTTTTCTATTTTGTATCGCCACCATTTTTAAATGTATTGTCTTTGAGATTTAATAAAATTTATTCCATTTTTTTGTAATTGCCTGGCATATGCTTGTTGTTTGGATTTTATTGAGGTACTTAGCGCACAGCTTGATCAAATTGTGTCAACCCATCTGCCAGCGACAAAGTGACCCTCTAGATAGGAACCTAAATATCACATCTCCTCTGGGCCCTGCTCCTGACAGGTGTGCTCCTGTCACAAGGTGCTACTGTATTAATTCTGCTAGCAGCACTCATGGTGGAGGAGCCAGGGAGAAACTCTGGCAGTGCAGGCCCTGTCCATCCACTGAGACTAATCTGTCTGGGACCTGTAGGGCTGTCAAGTCTGGCACTATGGGTAATTGTGCTGTCTAGATGGAGTAATCAGCTTCTTGCCTTGACTTATTGGAGAGCCCCAACCCTAGTAATACTCTCCACTTAATGCTGGGAGCAGCCAAATATAGTTTTACTAACCCTGGTTGAAGGTTCACATCTTCAGTCCAGCCCCTATTAGCCGGTGATATTTTTATTTTGATATTAGCCTGTTTCCCAACTATTCTTCTGCCTTCTGATTTGATTCCTTGTGTTCCCTCCTGATTTTGACCTCTGCATTTTTATGGAAGACTAGCTGAAGAGCCCGGCGTTGCCTGGGCATTGTAACCAACTGTGGTTAGTTATAACAAATTATAATGATTATGCTGCACATAAAAACATTTCACATCATATATTCAACACTACAGATATGCAACACAAATTAACTAAACGATTACCCAAGTATTGATAGTATTTTATTTTCAACTCATTCAAGATTTTTGGTTTTTCCTTTCGGTGCAAAGATGAACAGATTTTTGGCAGTTCCAACTCTTGAACAGACCATGTAAAGTTGACCATGAGAAAAGCATGGAGATTGCAAATCGATCCCTACTACTTTCATGGACTGTCCCTGAGCATTATTAATTGACATTGCAAATAGCAGTTGAACTGGAAACTGGAGGCGTTTAAAATCAAAAAACAAATCAGATGGAATGATTGGAATTCTTGGAATGAAACTATCCTCTCCTTTGGCACATCCTGTTCCTGAGCTGTGTATCAAACCCTATCTTGTGTGATAATGTCTGCAGAACTGTGTAGCTAATTCTCTCCTGTGTGATACTTTCTACTGAGCTGTGTATCTAATCCTATCGTGTGTTACTGACTGCTCAGCCGTGTATCTAATCTTATCCTGTGTGATACTGACTGCTGAGCAGTGTATCTAATCCTATCCTGTGTGATACCGTTTGCTGAGCCGTGTATCTAACCCTATCCTGTGTGATACTGACTGCTGAGCCGTGTACCTAATCCTATCATGTGTGATACTGACTGCTGAGCTGTGTATCTAATCCTATCCTGTGTGATACTGACTGCTGAGCCGTGTATCTAATCCTATTCTGTGTGATACTGTCTGCTGAGCCATGTATCTAATACTATTCTGTGTGATACTGTGTGCTGAGCTGTATATTGAATCCTATCCTGTGTGATACTGTCTGCTGAGCCGTGTATCTATTCCTATCCTGTGTGATACTGACTGCTGAGCTGTGTATCTAATCCTATCCTGTGTGATACTGACTGCTGAGCCAGGTGTCTAATCCTCTCCTGTGTGATACTGTGCTCTCCCTGCAGTCTGTGTCAGAGGGTGGTCTGTGTTGGCACGGTAATAAATTGTGTTAATTCCAGCTTTACAAAAGGACGATAACACCATAGAAATGATAAGAATAATAGGCCAAATTGTTTGGTGAATTGGAACGTGCAGGGTTAAAATTTCGCCTCACAACATAGCCTATAACACTCTCGGGATCCAGGCGTGTGACTGTGCAAAATTTTGTGGCTGTAGCTGCGACGGTGCAGATGCCAATCCCGGACATACACACATACATACAGTACATAAATAATAATAATAATAATAATCTTTATTTATATAGCGCCAACATATTCCGCAGCACTTTACAGTTTAACAGTTTCAAAACACAAGTCATAAGTAACAACACTAACAATACAATAATTAAATCAAAATAAGATGAAATAAGATGACCCTGCTCGTGAGAGCTTACAATCTACAAAGAGGTGAGGGAGATACAGAGTACAGGTGTGTATTTACAATGGTGTATTTACAATGAAGGTCCAGCCATCTTGCGGGAGTGAAGGATGGATGGAGATAGTGAATGGGCTACACACGCACACTTACACAGAGAATGACTTTGATTAGTGAATGTGATAGGCCGCTCTGAACAGGTGTGTTTTGAGGGAGCGCCTAAAACTATGCAAATTGTGGATAGTCCTGATTTCTTGGGGTAGAGCATTCCAGAGGATAGGAGCAGCACGGGAGAAGTCTTGGAGTCGGGAGTGGGAGGTACGGATTAGTGCAGAGGTTAGTCGAAAGTCGTTTGCAGAGCGCAGCGATCGGCTAGGCCGATAGACAGAAATGAGAGAAGAGATGTAAGGGGGTGCCGCACTGTGGAGAGCTTTGTGGGTGAGAACAAGTACTTTGAATTGGATCCTATAATGAATGGGCAGCCAATGTAAGGACTGGCGAAGAGCGGACGCGTCCGAGTACCGATTACCCAGATGGACGATCCTGGCCGCTGCATTAAGTATGGACTGGAGAGGGGATAGTCGAGTGACGGGGAGGCCAATTAATAGAGCGTTGCAGTAATCCAGGCGAGAGTGGATCAATGCAACAGTGAGGGTTTTTGTTGTTTCCATAGTGAGAAAAGGGCGGATTCTAGAGATGTTCTTTAGGTGTAAGCGGCAAGAGCGGGCAAGGGATTGTATATGGGATGTGAAGGAGAGATTGGTGTCAAACATAACACCCAGACAGCGCGCCTGCTGCCGGGGTGTTATTGTGGTACCACCCACGGAGAGGGAAATGTCAGATTTAGGGAGGTTAGTAGACGGCGGGAGCAGAAGAAGTTCAGTTTTGGAGAGGTTGAGTTTCAGATAGTGAGCGGACATGATATTGGAGACTGCGGACAGACAGTCACTGGCGTTCTGTAGTACAGCGGGGGTAAGGTCGGGGGAAGACGTGTATAGTTGTGTGTCATCAGCATAAAGATGGTACTGAAAGCCAAATCTGCTGATGGTCTGTCCAATTGGGGCCGTGTAGTGAGAGAAAAGAAGGGGGCCAAGGACTGAGCCCTGAGGTACCCCGACAGCAAGAGGAAGAGGAGATGACGTGGAGCCAGAGAACAAAACACTGAAGGAGCGGTCAGAGAGATAGGAAGAGAACCAGGAGAGTGCAGTGTCCTTAATGCCTAGTGACTGGAGCCTAGAGAGTAGAAGTTGGTGGTCAACAGTATCGAAAGCTGCAGATAGGTCAAGAAGAATGAGCAGAGAGTGGTCACCGTTACGTTTTGCTGTCAGAAGGTCATTGGTCACTTTGATAAGTGCAGTTTCAGTCGAATGTAGGGGGCGGAAGCCGGACTGTGAAGGGTCTAGAAGGGAGTGAATGGAGAGGTAACGGGTAAGGCGGGAGTAAACTAGGCGTTCCAAAAGTTTAGAGATGAAGGGGAGATTGGAGACTGGTCTGTAGTTGTTTGTGCAGGATGGGTCGAGAGCAGGTTTCTTTAGTAATGGAGTAACGATGGCGTGTTTGAAGGAGGATGGGAAAATGCCCGAGGAGAGGGAGAGATTAAAGATTGTAGTTAGGTGGGTTGTGACGACTGGAGAGAGAGACTGGAGGAGATGTGAGGGAATGGGGTCGGTAGTGCATGTAGTCGGACGAGAAGAAGAGAGGAGTCTGGAGACTTCTTCTTCTGTGATGGGATCAAATGTGGAGAGTGAGCCAGGGGAGATGCAGGAAGGGATGGGAGTCACAGCACTTGGTGGTTGGGAGCGGATTTCTTGACGGATATTATCTATTTTTTCTGTAAAGTGGGAGGCCAGGTCATCAGCACAAATGTCTGTGATAGGGGCTTGTGCTTTTGGCCTGAGGAGGGAGTGAAAAGTGTCAAAAAGTTTCTTGGGGTTGTTGGCTAGTGAGGAGATCAGGGTGGTGAAGTAGGTCTGTTTGGCAAGGTGAAGGGCAGCGTTATAGGTTCTTAACATAAATTTGAAGTGTATGAAGTCTTCTGGTGTGCGGGTTTTTCTCCATAGGCGTTCAGCACTCCTGGAGCATCGCTGGAGAAGTTGAGTTTGCGATGTGAGCCAGGGCTGTTTTACTCTGTGTTTGGAGGTTCTGAGGGTGAGGGGAGCTACTTGGTCAAGGGTGCTTCTAAGAGTGTCATTGTAGTGATGAACAGCCAGATTAGGACAGGAAAGAGAGGAGATTGGGGACAGAGATGAGTGTAGGGAATCTGAAAGTGTCTGAGGGTTAATAGCTTGTAGATTTCTGACTGTGTGGTAGGTAGGAATGAGCTGGGGTGGGCGAGGATTTGTGAGCGTGAAGGAGAGAATGTTGTGGTCAGAGAGTGGAAGCGGTGAGTTGTTTAGGTGGGAGATTGAACAGAGCTGGCAGAAGACCAGATCAAGGGTGTTACCGTCCTTATGTGTCTCAGAGGTTGAAAGCTGTGAGAGGCCTAGAGAGGTGGTTAGTGATAGAAGCTTTGATGCAGATGTGGAATTAGGGCTGTTAATGGGGATGTTGAAGTCTCCCAGGATGAGGGTTGGTAGTTCTGAGGACATGAAGTGTGGCAGCCAGGCTGAAAAGTGGTCAAGGAAGTGGGTGGGTGAGCCTGGGGGCCGGTATATGACCGCTACCCTGAGGGAGAGGGGACGGAAGAGCCTGATGGTGTGGACCTCAAAAAAAGGGAATAAGAGTGATGGGACTGGGGGGATGACCTGGAAAGTGCATTGTGGGGACAGGAGTATGCCAACTCCACCACCAGGTCTGTTTGTGGGTCTCGGGGAGTGACAGAAACACACAGACACATTCAGCTTTATATACAGTATAAGATTGTCCTGTTTTCTGCTTTTGTACTTTGATCGGCCTCCTGGTTCTAACCTGGCTAAATTAACCACTCCTGTCACCTTGCACAACTGTCAGCAGCCGACTCCATGGCCCCAGGGGTCCAGCTGAATGTATAAAGCTTAAAGTGTGAAGACCAGGGCTGGTAAAGACCTCTGATAAATGCCGGGATCACACATGCAAGGAATACGGCCAAGTGTCGCATGTTAATACTTGGCACTGCCACCGGCACTCGGGTCAGAGCGTGCGGCCACATAGCAATACATGGAGCTGCATGCTCCGCTCCTGAGTGCAGGTGGCAGTGCCGCGTATTAACATGTGAGACTCGGCCGTATTCCTCGAATGTGTGATCCCGGCCAGATAGAGAGGCTTGCTCTAAGCCTGTCCATGGTGGACATTTATAGAGCTGCCGGACAACCACTGACAGAGCCTTGTTATGCTAAACTTTCAGAGTGTCCTCTCCTGGGTCTTGACCTACACTTTTAAAGATTAAATTCAGTACCTATTAAAAACAGCCTATGACAGCTAAAAAGAGTGCTCAGTGAATATGGAGTCAATCACATGCCCCCAAATGTGCACTTCTAGAAAAGAAACTGACAAAATAAATTAAACATACAGGCACAGGCTACTGTGTCTGCATTGCTTTGGCATACAAACAAATACAACTGCACTTTTGAGTGTACCAAGGTGTATGTGAATATAGAGTATATGAATTTTTACATAAAAAAATGAGGCATTTACCACACAGTTTGATCTATTTATTTGAAGCCATCTGCAAGTGACAACATGACATCTTTACAAGGAAACCTACATTATCATGCTTACCTTTCCTAGGCTTGGCTTAGGCCTTGGAGAAAAGTTAGAATATAGAATTGTAACTCCTGGTATTTATGAAAAAATGGATGTTGCTATTTTTTTCAAGTAATAATGAAGAATAGCACTTAGTGTGATATTTAGTTTAGCTATGGTTATATATGATAAAAATGTGTATTTCATACGATTACAGTGTGACGTAGTTTGCAAAATGTCAATCTTATTTCGTAGCTCTGAGTTGAGGCTGTACTGTGATCATCATCCAAAGATATCCAATTTAGATCTGCGATGAACGCATGTTATTATATACTGTATATAATTCTTAGAAATAAGTTACCAGGGTTTTTCCTGGAACCCTAATTAATTGTTACAGAAAATTTCATTGAACACATAAAACTTTGTGAACTTTTGTTTTCCACCTCAAGTGTGTAAGTCAAGAAGATTTATTCTTCCTACTTTGAATTTGAGAGTGTATAGGTTGGCAAGGTTGCAAATCAGGGGTCACTTTTTTATTTCCTTCAATAATTTTACAGCTTTTCTTGTCTATGGCATTAGATAAATTAATGAGGCAGACTCTTTGAGTTTTCTTTCATAGCTGGCAGGATTGTCCACTACAAAGTAAGTCATTATTGTTTAAGTGGCAATGAAGAGGTTACATGTTGCAGCTTCAAGCCTTTTGCATTTGGTTGATTAAAGAGAAGCTATCTTCAGAGGATGACCTATTGTTTAATCCCTTTAAACCCCCATGCAATTTTCAGTATTTTGATTTTTGTTTTTCCCTCCCCTTCTTCCAAGAGCCATAACTTTTCAAACTTTTTTATTTTTCTGCTAATATGGCCGTATGTGGGATTGTTTTTTGTGGCACGAGTTGTACTTTTGAACTACATAATGTCATGCAATACAGGGACAACCACCAGAGGGCGAGGAAGGGAGGTAACAGGAGCTCACCTCAAGCGAAGACCTGAGGAAACTCCACTAGGGGGCAGTAGAGAGGTCGTACAAGCCAAGACAGCAACAGCCAGGAAAGCAGTGTCAGAGGGGAAGGCAGGAGCAAGGTCTGAAGCAAGCTAGAGGTCAAAAAGTAGGTCGGGAACATGGTAAAAAGTGGACAAGATGAAAGCACAGCCAGAAATACACCAAAGATCAGAGTCAGACAGAACAATCCAAAACAGGAACGGAAGACGGATGGGCAGGTCAGAAGTCAAGCAGAGAAGGTTAACCCCCGCCTGATCAGGTCGGGAAGGAGAAAGCAAACACCGACCTGAATCATGACACATAATTCATTTTACCATATAGTGTACCAGAAAACGGGAAAAAAATTCCAAGTGTGTTGGAATATGTCATGAAAGGGTTAAATCAAAATTATGTGATTAATGTATTAAAAGAAAATGTTTTTGCATATTTTTTTACTTGTCACAATCTGTATTAAAAAATAAAAATTTTGCAATTATCACACTTGCCACTGGGGCTTTTTTATACTTTAAAGGGGTGGTCGGAAGGCAACGTCATTTTGTTTCTAACGCTCTACCTATTTGATGTTTTAATATAAGCTATTTTCTTATATGCTTGCTTTAAACATTTCCTACTGTTCCTTAGCTATACTGTCCAACAGCTATTTTATTTTTTTCTACTTCCTGTGTGATGATGATTCTTTTGATTATTCCGGTTCCTGATGGGATACTCAAACAAAGCGCCACCAGAGCAGGGGGCAGAGGCTGCGGCATTGTCACAGTCATTGAAGCAGCGCCAGCCTCCTCCCTGCAACAAAGCGTCATCAGTGACGCCTGTTTCAGGGGCAGATCTGTCCCTGCTGTCCCCCTCCTCATCACACAGGAACTGGAAAAAAAATACTATAACTGTTAGACACTGTAGTTAGAGGATAGGAAAAAAATACATGTAGCATATAAATCCGATCTAAACAATAGATCATTATTTGATTATAGCTTCCCTTTAAAATAAAATATTATCCTTCATCTAACAACATTACAGTAAGCGTGAATGAAAAGTACCATTGATAATAAAATAGCAAGTAAGGGTACTGTTACACCTAGTGATGCACCAGCGATCCCGACCAGCGATATGACGCGGTCAGGATCGCTGGTGCATCGCTAGGTGGTCGCTAGTGAGCTGCCACATAGGCAGATCTCACTAGCGACATCGCTGGGGACGGGGATCGCTACTTACCTGTCAGACGCGGCGATCCTGCGTCCTCCCGCCCGGCTCCACGCGTTGCTCTTCGGCGCCACAGGAAGCCCAGCAGGAAGTGACCGACGAGAAATGATCCAGCAGCTTCTTGCGCTATCAGCGATAACCAGCGGGGAAGCCAGTCGGAGGTAAGTATCACATGCAGCGATATCGCTAGCAATATCGCTGCAACGTCACAAAATTGGTGACATTACAGCGATATTGCTAGCGATATCGCAGTGTGTAACAGGGGCTTTAGAAAGGTTCAGACGATCAACTATGGACATTTGGAGGTATCTTCCACTGCAATTATACAATCCAGATTTATTCACACTGTAGTGTTGTTTATTGTCTAAGTATACTTATAATTTTTGACACTTTACAATGCAATATTATTTAATTTAGCAACAAAACGTAGCTTGCCAGGTCTTTGGACAGAGGAAGGATAACAACAACCCCTGAACACTATTTTTTTTTTTTAATTTCCAAAAAATATATTTTTTAAAAGATTTTGTGTTTAAAATAAATGGGACACATGTTAGTAATACTTTATAATGTCAAAATAAGCATTACTTACCTGCTGAATTTCCTGCTGCTCCAGTGATACCTCTCCCCTGCTCATTGCTGGTCTGTGGTAACATATCAAAAAGTAAGACTGTCACTCTCCCTGTGATATAATAAAACAGCTGTTTACTTGATTTGCAGGTCCAGAGTTTCACAAAAAGAACTATCTTCAGTAGGCCAGATATACACAGCCATTTCATATATTGGGTGCTGTAAAAGACACACGGTTAGTGGGTGCTCTCGTTCTCTGGACTGGCTGTCTTAAAAAGACTGCATGGACAAGGGCTTATACCACTGAATGCCTGTGCTCTCTCCCCGTGGGCAGAACACCACTCAGACAACACAAGGTGAGGGTAAAACAGTATGGCAATAATTTAGTTAACCTCCTAACCCCCGGAGGTATTTTCGTTGCTCCCCTTCTTCCCAGAGCCATAACTTTTTTATTTTTAGGTCAATATGACCATATGAGGGCTTGTTTTTTTGCGGGACAAGTTGTACTTTTGAACCACACCATTGATTTTAACATATCATGTACTGGAAAACAGGGAAAAAATTCCAAGTGCTGTGAAATTGCAAAAATAAGTGCATTCCCACAGTTAATGCTAAAACTGACCTGCCATTATGATTCTCCTGGTTATTCTGGGTTCATAGACAGCAAACATGTCTAGGTTCTTTTCTATTTAAATGGTGAAAAAAAAAATCCAAAGTTTGTTAAAAAAAAAATTTTTTTGCCATAATCCGATCAGCTCTGCTACAAACAGGCAATGATCAGATTGTCTGTATGTAGCAGACTTGCTCACTTGCTATGAGCGCTGACCCCTGGGCGGCACTCATTGCAATCCGGCAGTGACAACTATAGAGGTCTGCTGGAGACCTCTGGTTGTCATGCCAACCCATCAGTGACCCACGATCACGTGACGATTTATGGTGCGCTTGCTGGAAGCGTGAGTTAAATGCTGCTGTCAGAGATTGACAGCAGCATTTAACTAGTTAACAGCCACGGGTGGATCGCGATTCTACCGCGGCTGTTAAAGGCACATGTCAGTTGTTCAAAACAGCTGACATGTGCCAGAAAAATATGGGCTCAGCACCAGAGCCCACATCAAATGGAGGGATTCCAACATTGACTTATGCTTGCGAGATCGCTGATCTGGTGACACATCAGCAATCTCACCAGCGAGATCGCTGTGTGTGACGGTGTGACAGGGATCAGCGACCGGCCCCCCCTGCCGGTTATCGCTGATCGTGCTCGAGCGGCCTGGGCCGTTTTTCGATCGCTGGTCTCCCGCTGCCCAGCACACATCGCTGCGTGTGGCAGCGAGAGACCAGCGATCAGTGACGCTGGACGCTGGTTTCTAACGTAAACGTCGGGTATCCAGGAGCCGCGGCTCCTGGATAACCGCTGTTTACCTTGGAAACCGGCATACACGCTGGTTTCCAAGATAAACGTCGGGTAACCAGGAGTCGCTGATCCTGATCGCTTGGGCTGTCTATATGACAGCTCACCAGCAATTAGCCTAACGATGTCCCAGCGATCCCATCATGTCGTATCGTTGGTGGGATCGCTGGGACATAATTTAGTGTAACAGGGGCTTTACTATTATGCCCGATGTCAGAAAGGGGTTAACCGCCAACACGCAATAGCATATAGAAAACTCCCAGCAATTAGGGATTACAGAGTCTCACCCTTCCACTAATTAGCCAGGATTAGAGCTGCTTCCAGTGCTGACTACCCCTATCAGTGACTCCCTGCAGGGCCCCCACAGAGGGGAGGTACCATCAAGCTTACAAAAAGCATTGAGGTATGTGGCCAGGTGACCCGATTGTCCCAACCTTGATTTTTAAGCCGTTTCTGGGGTTTCAGTGGTGGTCAATGAAGAAGTCCTGTGTTCTTCCAGCTGAGAGCATCGTCCCCTAACTGAAATCCTGAAGCGTCTCTTGGACCAGAGGAAAAAGTCTCTTTAAATTGTTCACAAATGTCCTTCAACCATCATCCAGAGGTCAGAGAGAGACGTGAATGAGGTAAACTTGCATTGTTCGATTATGTAATCTATTTGCATAGTTTTTCCTCTTCTTTTTTCACTGGCAACAAACTAGCTGGCCTGGACAATGAGTAATCAACATACCAGCAAACATAATTTGTTCAGTGACCATGCATTACTGTTTTGCAAAGATAACAAACAATAAACTGTAGGCGATAATATTAGAGGTAAATATTCTTCCTACAAGAAGAGTCCATACTTCAGACAACAGTTTATTACTCTGAGTCTACAGAATTTACATCTGGCATAATTAAGAAGGAATGCTGTGTCGTCACAGGCACTTTCTCATGGTATTGATGGTCTATATTGACAGGGCTGTGATGCTGATGCCGCAACTAGAACACAGTACCACTGAAGCCACAAACCGGCTTTAACAGCCATAATGCTGATATAGACAACACAAGACCACTAAGGGCAGTGATTGGATACAGCAATCAGTTGTTGCAAACAGGATATCACTGCTGCAGCCCTGTGTAACGGTTGATGTGAGACTGGACACACCGCCTCCAGCAGGGCGAATTTATATGACACTCGCGACCCTGGATACACCGCCTCCAGTAGGGTGAATTTAAATAATAAGACGTGCAGCCGGATATACCGCCTCCAGCAGGCGAATTTCAGAAATACACGTGAAACCGGATACACCGCCTCCAGCAGGGCAAATTTAAATAATAAGGGGAAACATCAGGGAAACAATTTCAATGGTGGGCCCTGCGATTGGGAACGGGGACGTGGAGACCTCCTGCACTCCCCCTGAGTCAGTGTCTCTACACTCCTACCGATCTCTAGGTCGGTTCCGCACCGGACGCCGATCAGGATACCTTTAAACCCTAGCTCGCCCTGCTCCTACCCCTTTCTAGTGAAATGGCCGGTGCAGAGATTAATCCCACCACTGCACTGAGACACACATAAAGGAAAAGCACAAACAGGGAAACACCACTTAGCTTTGCTCTGTTGCTCTTGCTCCCAGCAACAGAGTCCACCACCAGAAAGCAGCTTTCCTCCTGAATAGCTGCCACCAAGCTCTGTCAGAGCTGCAAGGAAATCCCCTCTGACTCCTTCCACACCAGGACTCTGACTGTGCTGCAAAGAACTCTCTCTAGCTCCTTTCTCCACCAAGGTTGTTTGGAAATGAAAACTATCACCAACACCAGTGAGAGCACATGACACACCTTTATAGTTAAGCCAGAGGAATCACACCTGTTAGTGATTCCCGTGTAATAACGCTAACCACCACCGGGGGCAAACTAGAACAAAAGACACCACTGTGTAATAATCCTAATGGCCACCGGGGGCAAAACCAAACTTAAGCACACAGCTTAAGGAAAAAAAAAGGTACATGTGCTTTTAACTGTCATCATCCAACCTGGATCATGACAGTACCCTCCCTCAATGAGGGGCCTCTGGACCCTCAAGACCGCTCCTTATCAGGGAACCACCTACAGAGGGGACGCCCAGATCCAGAGTTCACCCCTGCAACTACCTGCACATCAGGTTGATGACAAACGAACACCGTTAATATTGGCAATGTATGTTCTGGAGGCACCAGACATCTCCGAAGCGCCGACCTGGGGAACGAGTTGTGTATGTGTATGTTTGGGGGTAACTCGAGTTGGTAAGACTCCGCAACACACTTCCACTAGATGTTTTTTGGTGGCCACCCATACATGCTCGTTCATACAGAGGTCCGGACCTGATTGTTTATTGCCACTCATTCGTTTGTCACCATTAGGTAAACTCTTTCTGGGATTGACAACAGAGGCGTCCCCCTGTGTCACCACACTCACACTCCCGCAACTCCCCACGTGGTACACCACCCTCCAACCCCTTCCACCACGAGGTCTGCACCTCCCAGGGTTGGCTAATGGTGAGGGTTGAGACATGCCCCTGCTCTCCTGCAGCACATCTGCTGCTCTTACTGGAAAGAAAGGGGTCAGTTGAAGAGAGACGGCAGAGACAGTAGTCCCTAGGCAGGAGCCCTCACACGACTGCCCCCAGCTGACCACTTCCCTCGTCCGCCAATCTATTACCGGGTTGTGCTTTTTCAGCCAAGGGAGGCCTAAAACGATAGGCACTGGCATTCCTTCCAAGACGTAGCATGACAAGGACTCCTAATGATGTCCTATATGTAGATGGATATTTCCTACGACTTGGGTCAAGCTCCCCTGGCTCAGTGGAACAGAGTTTATGGCCTGGACGCTTATAGGTTGGGCAAGCGTCCCACACCTCAGGCCATGAGACTGGACAAAGCGAGCATCCACCAGACTAAGTCCTGCTCCGCTGTCCACAAGCACCGGTATCACCTCCGGTACGCCGCCAGCCAACACCTCTGCTGACATAGTACCTTGGGAGGGCAAAATGGAGGAAATATACACTCCCTGGTCACCTCCCTCCAAGCGACCAGGGGAATGCGGCTTCACAGATGGCACAGATAACAATTTGGCACGGGTTGGGCAAGCCTTCAGGACATGACCAGTCTGCCCACAGTAAAAACATGCCGACACCACCCCCCGAACCGTAGGCAGCTCCGTACACAAACTAGCTCCTCCTACTTGCATGGGTTCGTCTGGAGACTTGGCACGTACTGGGCAGGCTCCCATGAAATGGCCCGGCATCCCACAGGAAAAGCATACCCCCCCACCACAACCAGCCGCAGACACCCCCTTTTTTGTACCAACAACACCAGGCTGTCTGGGTTCCTCCATCCTCACTGGTGGGTCCTCCTCCCTAGCGAGGACAACAGGGGGCACATTTTGTGTATGTCTCTCCCTAAGGCATCTATCCACCCAGATGGCAAGGGACATGGCGGCCTCCAATGACCTGGGGGCGGCGTACTGCACCAGAGTATCCTGCAACTTTGGAGACAGACCCTGCACAAATTGACTCCTAAGTGCAGGGTCATTCCACTGAGTGTCATTGGCCCACCTCCTAAACTCTGAGCAGTACTCCTCAGCAACCCGGGCTCCCTGTTTACACCTATGGAGTCGAGATTCCGCCAGGGCGACGCCATCAGGATCCCCATACACTAGCGCCAAAGCCGCAAAAAACTCGTCCACGGACTCTAATGATGGTGAATCGTCCGGCAGGGAGAAGGCCCAGGATTGGGGATCCCCCTTAAGAAGGGACATAATGATTCCCTCCAGTTGCTCTTCATTCCCTGATGAACGAGGATGCAGCCTGAAGTACAGTTAGGTCCATATATATTTGGACAGAGACAACATTTTTCTAATTTTGGTCCTAGACATTACCACAATGAATTTTAAACAAAACAATTCAGATGCAGTTGAAGTTCAGACTTTCAGCTTTCATTTGAGGGTATCCACATTAAAATTGGATGAAGGGTTTAGGAGTTTCAGCTCCTTAACATGTGCCACCCTGTTTTTAAAGGGACCAAAAGTAATTGGACAATTGACTCCAAGGCTATTTCATGGACAGGTGTGAGCAATCCCTTCATTATGTCATTCTCAATTAAGCAGATAAAAGGCCTGGAGTTGATTTGAGGTGGGGTGTTTGGTGCTTGGTGCTTGGTGCACCATTAGGTGGCCAAACATTTAAATCAAACCTGTCAGCAGTTTTGGCCAATATAAGATATGGCCACCCCCTTTATCTACAGCATTCTATAATGCTGTAGACAAGCCCTGGATCTGACCTGCAAGATATGATAAATAACTTTTATTATACTCATTCAGGGGCGGTCCGGTCCGATGAGTGTCGCAGGTCCAGGTCTGGCGCCTTCCATCTTCTTGCGATGCTGACCTCCTGTTGCTTCATTAATCCAAAGAAGAAGAGGGGGGTGAAGATAGGGGTAACACAAGTACCGTATATACTCGTGAATAAGCTGACCCGTGTATAAGCCGACCCCCCTAATTTTGCCACAAAAAACTGGGAAAACTTATTGACTTGCGTATAAGCCTAGGGTGGAAAATGCAGCAGCTACTGGTAAATTTCAAAAATAAAAATAGATACCAATAAAAGTAAAATTAATTGGGACATCAGTAGGTTAAATGTTTTTGAATATCCATAATGAATCAGGAGCCCCATATAATGCTCCATACTGTTCATGATGGGCCCCATAAGATGCTGCATACAAAATACACCCCATATAATGCTGCACAAAGGTTAATAATGCCCCCATAAGATGCTCCATAGAATAATATGCCCCATATATTGCTCCATAAAGGTTATGGCATCATAAAATGCTCCATAGATTATTCCCCCATAAGATGCTCAATTCATTATGCCCTATAAGATGCTCCATAGATTATGCCCCCATAAAATGATCCATAGATTATGCCCCAATAAGACGCTCCATAGATTATGCCACCATAAAATGCTCCATAGATTATGCCCCATATGATGCTCCATAGATTATGCCCTCATATGCTGCTCCATATAATATGCCCCCATATGCTGCTCCATAGATTTTGCCCCATATGCTGCCCCATAGAATATGACCCCATTTGCTGCTCCATAGAATATGCCCCCATATGCTGCCCCATAGAATATGCCCCATATGCTGCTCCATAGAATATGCCCCCATATGCTGCCCCCATATGATGCTCCATAGAATATGCCCCCATATGCTGCTCCATAGACTATGCCCCCATATGCTGCTCCATAGAATATACCCCCATATGCTACCCCATAGAATATGCCCACATATGCTGCCCTCATATGCTGCACCATAGAATATGCCCCCATATGCTGCCCCATAGAATATGCCCCATATGCTGCTCCATAGATTATGCCCCCATATGCTTCTTCATAGATTATGCCCCCATATGTTGCCCCATAGAATATGCCCCCATATGCTGCTCCATAGAATATGCCCCCATATGCTGCTCCATAGATTATGCCCCCATATGCTGCTCCATAGAATATGCCCCCATATGCTGCTCCATAGAATATGCCCCCATATGCTGCTCCCATAAGATGCTCCATATATTATGCCCCTATATGCTGCTGCAAAAAAAAATGCCATACTCACCTCTCCTGCTCAGGACCCGACACCTGAGATATTCACCTGTCTGGGGTCCATCGCTGCTCACCGCTGTCTGCCACGTCATCTGTCAGTGACGTTCAGGCAGCAGAGGGCACGGTGCGCACTAACCACGTCACTGCGCCCTCTGCTGGCTAAACGTCACTGACAGGATGCAACAGACAGCGGTGAGCAGCGATGGACCCCGGACGGGTGAATATCGCTATACTTACCCCCTCCTGGCGCGGTCTCTGCCGCCCCGCTTCTGCTCGGTCTCTCTTCCTGCCTTCAGCGGTCAAGTGGTACCACTCATTACACTCATGACTATGCGCATATCCATGAATTTAATGAGCGATACCACGTGACCGTGGAGAAGCGGGGGGGCTGCAAAGACCATGCCAGGGGGGTAAGTATGATCTGTGACACCCCCGCTACCCCTCCCGCGCCAACCCCCCAGGTATATGACTCGTGTTTAAGCCGAGAAGGGGACTTTCAGCCCAAAAAAATGGGCTGAAAATCTCAGCTTATACATGAGTATACACGGTAAGTTTTAAAGTGCTCTTAAATATTTGGTGGGCCAAGGGTGTGCACAGCGCCTGTACTTGGTGTAAACAGACAATCTGTTCTGGAAAAGTTCCTTTAGTTCTAGTATTGATATTACAAACATTACAAATATTGCAGTGGTAGCTGACCCCAGAGCGAAGCGCTGATATAAAAAGGACGCCAGAGTCCTTGGCTGAGCAGGAGCAGTACACCCTGACAGCCGAATCTGGAATACAGGGGACTACAAGTTCCTTGGACACACTGAATACCTGAAGGCACGGCAGCAGACAAAGAGCCCGGGGCTGACAGTGAAAAGGACAGTACCCATGATATAGGCTCACGCTGTCAGTCATACTGGTTAGATGTCATCATGCAAGAGAGGGCCGCAGCTTAGCTACAAGCAGCATGGACCTGAAAACAGAGCGCAGAAGGAAGGTCCCCAACCCCACCTGGCAGGGTGGATCCCCTGAATGCCTCCAGGCGAGCCGGACTCAATCCCTCATCTGTATGTGGTACCCCAGATTGCAACTACTTTCAAATAAAAGGTAAAGAAAACCGCACCTCTCTGTCCTTCACTTATTCTCTGCACCCCAACGTTCACCACCATCTGAACAATCAAATATATTTGCCCTGGGGCCCCGCTCTACCCGTGGGGAGAACCATCTTTGCTGCGTCACCATCAGCCTCAGAGGACAAAAACCGCAGCGTCGGCCACCCATTGCCGAACACCACGGGAGGCATCACAATTAAACACCACATATCTATCCTCTAATTACTGGACGCCCAGGGCCACGGACTGGGTCACTGCCACCGTGACATCCCCTTTTGAAAGCCTGACCGGCCCGGTACCGAGTAACCTAAGGCCCTGCGGGGTGCTCCATAATCAGTTGCCAACTTATTACTTCTGATCTGAGCCACAAGAGAGTATACTGTCATTTTGCACATCGCACAGTGAACATCACACAGGGACTAGCCCAGCCATTGAAAGAAGGTCACTGATAACACTTAGATTCAGGGTGGGGGCAGAGGCTGAGGCAATGACTGCAACATCTGCCTCCCCCCTTGTTTCATTTGAATATCACAGCATGCACTTGATTCTCAAAGTGTCATCAAAAAGGTAGTAGGAAAAAAAAAACAGTTAAAAAGTGTAGTTAGCGAGAAACAGATTTTTAATTAAAATATATAAGAAAATAGTTTAGATTATGGAATTACGTAAATAGAAAGAGATTTAGAGGGAAAATTAATTTGTTTTCAGACCACCCCTTTAAGTCATAATTAGAATCAGAATAAAGTCAAAATAGGATCCATTAACAGCACAAAGCCCATTTGGTGCTGAATTCAAAGTAATGAATAATGCAGCAATATATATGCAAAAACAAGCAGAATACATCTGAAAAATTCAAATATATTTCTGTGAATGATGATTGTATTCCATTCTAAAGCAGGATTGTATCCAAACTGAGCAAAGAGTGAAACTCCTAATGAAGATTTGCTTTTTCCTTGAGTTGGAATGCAATTCCATTATTTGCAATACTGCACATTTAGCACTACTACAGCCAATAATCCATTGAGACAAAAATATATTAAAATACAACGAAACTTCTTTTTGACTCAAAAATGCAGTGTAAGGTTGTCTTCTCTAGGGGGTGGTCTTTTCAAAGGAGATTGTCAGTATCTAAAATATATGGTGAAACTGAAATCTATGCCAGAAAATCTGGATTGTGTAAGGGAGTGGTATTTTGGAGAGGTTTCACTCTATATTACGGTTATTAGTTTTCCATTGCTTCAATTTACTCATCTTTGGTTCTTCTGTACTGCACGAATTTAATGATAGCTTTTTGTTGGTCTTTTAATCTCTACCAATCATTTTGTAAGTGCCCAAGTTCATCTTCAGTGACTCAGGACTCTTTTTTCTGTTGTTATTATCTGTAATTTTCTAGAAACTCAGAATGTACTGTAATTGTCTGCACTATTGGAAAAAGCAATGTCTCAAAAATAAAAGTGAAGATCTTGTTCTCCGAAATCAGTCTTATTTTGGTTACCACGCTACTTCTGAACTAAAGATGTGCACTCTAGTATTTAGAGAAATTGTAACTGAAAACCTAATGAGCATGTTGAAAATGTCCGTACATACTGTACTTATTATTTATAGTAATATGTTATGTAATGCTAAACATTTTTTGTGTAAAAAAAGCAAAGAAATAGAGAAATGATTATGTTATTAACCAGAAAATTATATTTAATCATGTTTTCAGTTTTTCAAAGCAGGGAGACCCCCTTCATCAGGCAAGTTTACATGTTAATGACTCACATAATATTCCTATAATAAATACCCGACAGTTTTAGTCAATGTCATTGCCATCCTTAGTTGTGTTTTCTTTATATAAAAAAATACAATATCTTCAGAAATAGGTGGATATGTACTAACTGCACATTATTAAAATATTTTATAAGCATTGTCCAAATGCTTCCAAATAAAAGAGTAGACCTATCACAATAGACACAGTCATGTACAAAAAGATAAAGAAGGAACACAAGCTACGATCCATCAAATTGCTTTCGGTAAAAATCTGGAGTAAAACACTTTGAAAAGTCATAATAATTTGCAACTTACGACCTCTGCCATTTTCATGCCAGTTTTAGTCAGGTCCACCAAAATTAGTGTAGCTGGATTGGGTAATGGTGTGGCAATGCTTGCTCTTCTAATTGATGATGAGCTGTGTCATACCTTTTTCTCTCATTTTTTCACAGAAATGCAGTTCACGCAGAGCAGTACTAGTACAGCGAGAGTCGTGAAGGGGTTAAATTACCCCCTTTCACCCGATTCAAAATAAAACAATTAAAAAATCAAATATGCACATATTTGGTATTGCCGAGTTCAGAATCGCCCGATCTATCAATATAAAAAAAAAAAATTAACCCGACTGCTAAATAGTGTAACGAGGCATGCAAAATATAAGCCACCACCCAACCCAAGATCACAAAAAACTGAGACGATACGGGTCTCGGAAAAAGTTTTTTTAACAAACTTTGGATTTTTTTTCACCACTTAAATAAAAAAGAACCTAGACATGGTTGGTGTCTATGAACTCGTAATGACCTGGAGAATCATACAGTCAGTTCAGTTTTAGCATTTAGTGAATATGATAAAAAAAATAAAATCCCAAAAAAACTTTGTGGAATTGCACATTTTTAGCAGTTTCACCGCACTTGAAATTTTTTTTCCGTTTTTGAGTACACTATATGGTAAAACTAATGGTGTCGTTCAAAAGTACAACTTGTCCTGCAAAAAATCAAGCCCTCATATGGCCATATTGACAGAAAAATAAAAAAGTTATTGCTCTGGGAAGAAGGAGAGCGAAAAACAGAAAAGCAAAAATGGAAAAGGGCTTAGTACGCCTGATGCGTTCCACCGCCGTCCTGTCCCGGGCACCCTGCCACACAGCTCTGGGGACTATATCTGACCACACTAACATGAGTTCTGGGAAAAAACTAGGAAACCGTTCCAAGTCAGATCTCATCATCGTTAATAGTTCGGAAACTTTATAAGAGCATAAGTCATTCCCACCCACATGTAGAACTAAGATGACTGGACCTACAATATCCCTCCCAATATCAACCACTTCTTGAAGCACTTGAGGCCATTTCAAACCCCAATGCCTCTCCAATTCACATCCAAACCCTGAAAACCCAAACTCCATCCCCCAGGATGACATTCTGCTCTCTGAGCCACCCAGAGCATTTACGAATGGCCTAGCAGCCACACTGTTGGCCTGGAGGAACCTGGAAAAACAAAACAGAAATTATATTAATAAATCAGGTCTAATATACGCACTGCACTGCGTCACCAATCAACGATCGGCAGCTGGTAAATGTGTGCACGGAGGCGGCGCAAAGGAGGGGTGGAGGGGGTGAAAAGAGGGTGAAAGGGAAGGGAGGATGGGGGATTGGGGTGGATGAAGAGAGATCGAGCAGGGATCAGGGATCAACACTTACGATTGTAGTCTCTCTTCTTCTGTCTTTTTTCTTCTGTCTTCAGCAGGGATTGTGGTGTCACACAAGATCTAGCTGTGTGACCGCACTGCAGGAATCCTCAGCTAGTCTGAGGACCTGCAGTGTGGTCACAGACAGGTGACAGACAGGTCATACCACTGCTGTGACCTGTCATTGGTGGGATCGATGATCACATTGATCCCACCAATCAGAGCTGGCCCTGGTGACACTGGTCTCAGCAGGGCACAGTGCGGTAACACAGTGGCTGTGCCCTGCAATTGGCGTGATCGATGTGATCGTCATTCATGCCAATCCGAGAGGTTTTCGGTACTCGATCCTAGGCTGGGACCTCAATCTGATTGGCTGAAACAATGAGAGAGGCTGCGATTGGCTGTTCAGAATTGAACGGCAAATCACAGTGATCGTGAAGGTGGGTGGGCGGGGACACCCCCCAGGATGCCGACACCATCTTCCCTTAGGTAAGATGGGGCTGGAATTTTAATGAGATCACCGCAACTTCAGTCGCAGTGTCGCATTAAAGAGCATGACATACTATTCCGTCCATGGGAATTAAGTCCCAGGTCACATGGATGGAATAGTACGTCGGATGCCACAGAGGGGTTAATTTTTATTTTTTGTTTTGTTGCACCATTTTCTGCTGGACTGCAAGTGCCGGTCACAAAACAAGGACTGAGTTTTATGGACTGCACACATGTTTCCAGGGTACTTACGTAGATGGAATGGTTCCAGTCTGTTTTAAATGACTTTAGAAGTCCCTGAACTGTGACACCCACAGACCATGTGGCATTGTAGCTCCATGCAAGCGGATTAAAAATTTCATCCCAGACCATGGGGCACAGTACCCCCACAGAAGCTAACTAGAAATTTCACCCACAGGCCAGGGTGCAAAGTACCCCCACAAATTTCACCCCCAGAATATGGAGCAGAGTACCCCCCACAGAAGTTATTCAAATCGTACCTACAGACCCAATAGAGGCCTGATATTTTATCCTGAAGAGTTGATTTATTTTGTTGCCACATTACTAGTATAGACACAGCGTTTCTGTAAAATTATTTGTTTGGCCTACAAATGTCAAAGAAAAATATAGCTGCACTCTTGAAATACTAAGAATAATACTGTACATTTAGAAAATTGGAACTGAATTACTCCCATAGAAAATAAGTAAATGCTACATTATGTACATATGAAATATTGGAAAAATTGAACTGTAAAATTTCTATAGAAAATTTCAGGTAGAAAGAAGGTACATAGCGCATACATTGGCCAATATATGTGAGCTCTACAGCCATCGTTAAGGTGTACCTAATTGTTGGGTTCCTAACCTGATAAGTAACCTCTCCTCAGCTGAAAAGACTACAATTTATAGAGCAGGAAGGAACCAGCTAATTAAATTCACCGTAGGCTGATGAGAGTAAGAGTGCACGTCATAAGAATTTGTTGTAATTAGGAAAAACCTGTACACACTTTGCACCTGTATGCACTAGATTGGATGTGCTGGTCAGTTTTTATGTTTGTACAAATAGCATAGAGATGGCTGAAGAGTAGAATTATTTTTAATACACCCTAGGGATGAGCGAGCACTAAAATGCTTGGATGCTTGTTACTCGAACCGAGCAATTCCTAATGCTTGGATACTCATTTTGATTATGTGTATAATGGGAGTCAATGGGAAATCTGAGTATTTTTTCCCACTGACCTTACAAGGAGATCTGGGGGGGGGCAGTGAAAATGTTGAAAAAAGTGCTGAATGGAAGGAGAACAGGGAAGACCCCTGGAGGGATCTATGACTCCCAGGTGTTAGGCATCAGGATTCTCCCATTGAGCGGTATAGATCCCAAGCATTGCCTGTTGCTGTGGTTTCCCATTCTGGCCCGGCCACTGCTAGTGCTGCTCAGCACAGACATTGGTCCCAGTGTCTTGCTCAGGCTCGTGGTATTTGGTTACTGCTGGCTCTCCAACCAAGTCTATAGTAACCAACGATATTCAGGTGCAGCCTGACGCTTGGGAGCCTAAGTCCAGAGTTCACCTTTCTGAACATGTCTGTGAGGTGACATCTGCTCATTGGTGGTCGGGCGTTGGCTGCTCCGGTGAGGTGGTAGCTCCAGATTGGCCGGCGGGCGATGTCTCGGCTGACTGGGCGTGAGCATTTCAGGTGGAGCCTAGTGTATAAAAGGTCTCCAGGGCCGCATGCGGGCGCGCTAGTATCACTTATGTGTGGTGTATGTGAGTGGATACTCTACCACTCTGTTTGAATGTGTCGCACTATATTCTGAGAGTACTGTTCTAGGCAGGTAGGGTTAGGACTGGGTAACTTCCCCTTGGCTTAGCATCTGTTTGCTTCATGTGTGCGGTTAGCACAGTTGAGTTACAGAGTAAATCCAACCCTCAGGCTATATCTTTCTGGGAAAGCTACAGGGTCTTGCACCCAGCATCACATTAGTTCTTTCCTTGGCTTAGTATCTGTCTCCTTCTTGTGTGCGGTTTCAATGATTTATGCTGCAGGAACGAGAGTAGCGCAAATAGGGTCTAATCCGATGACAAAACACATATACATATACAATATCCACTCACCCATGGTAGGAAAGATAAGGCATGTAGAATAAATGATCAGCTGCTGCACGTCCAAGGGTCAAACCAGTGACCGCCGATATATAAAACCATATGGAACTTTTTTGTGGACTTCATGCGCTGCCAAGCAATGGACACAATTCCAGTAGAGATGAAAGATTATTGTTTTATTTCCAATGCGTTTCGACGTAATAGTTACTTCTTCAGGGAATGACAGACATGAAAAAATAGCGTTGTTGTCAGACTAAATACACTCCATATTTGAAATTTGGCGGCAATATTCACATGTTTTTTTACAAGAAGTCAAATTCCTTTTGTTTAAACATTCACCATAGAAATTGGTCTAGTGTTCCCCTTTAAACAACTTGGGGCTATTAGACTTTTAATAGTGGGTGCTCTTCTAAAAGTAATTCCAGGATTTTTTGGAAGAATTTTTTGAAGGATTGGATCACTAAGTAAAATATGCCAATTCTTTTGTAAAATATTACGTATTTCCACGTGTTCAGAACAGAATTATGTAATAAAATTAACCATAAATTTACTAACATCAGGTTTTTTAGTTTTTGATCCACTGATTAAAAATTCTTGTTGTAGATTAATGCAATTATTGTAGGCTCATTTAATCAAATTAATGTTGAATGTTTCTACAATTTAAACGAGCCTACAATTTCTATGGTGAATGTTTTAACAAAAGGAATTTATAAATGTGGACAAAAGAACTGTCTATGTTGTAGTGTAATTACACATAGAGAAAAATTCATTAAATCGACCAATACAAATGAAATTTTTCCTATTAAGCAATATCTGAATTGTACTACAGATTTTGTTATTTATTTAATAGAATGTGACTGTAAAAAACAATATGTGGATAGAACAACACAACCATTACATTTAAGACTAAATTCCCATTGGCATAGCATTAAAAAAGGACTCCTTTTACATGGTCTTTCAAGACACTTTGCAATAAAACATAATAAAAATATCAGTGGGTTAAAAATCAGCCCAATTGAGTCCGTACCTAGTGATATTTGTGATAGAGTTGGACAATTAAAATGAAAGGAGATATTTTGGATTTATAGGTTGAATACTTTGAAACCATATGGATTGAATGAAGTAACAGAAATATTTGTATAAAACTATTGCATTTATATATATGGATTCAGATTTTAACATTTTATTCTTTGTATTTAAGTCAATTTTAATCATTTATTTTTATCAGTCACGATGTGTTCTTAATTTCCTATGTGCGACTTTTCTCTAGATTTATTTATCTGCAGTTTGATATGATCATCAATTATAATTTATATACTATATATTTATTTTGTTACATTCCTTCTAAAAGTAATTCTGTGATGATTAATTACATTTTGTACTTATATATATGTTTTTCATTCTATCTAAAATTGGTCCTGCGATCGGTGTCCTGTTAGGGGAGCGATCCTGCTTTCATGGGTTCTTTTGCCTTCTCCAGTTGTGGGTCAGTTCCCTGTGATTGACGCCACGTTTAGTTTTGGTTTTCTGCGGGTGATCTGCTCTAGAGCAGAAAAACGTATCCAGTGTTCTTCTTTTCGTTTTTAGTAGAATTGAGTCTGTCTTTTATAAAATCACGCATGTACTTCGGTATAAATAGGGTTAAAAGTTTGTCTTATTGTTTCAACCACTTTCTAATATTTTCCAATATTTTCTAATAAATTTTTACTATTTTACATCTAAAATACGAATATCTAATCAGGTACGTGGAATTTTCTCTAGTTGTGATTTTATAAATAAGTATATACAGTCTGATGTGGTTTTTTATAGTAGCTTGTTTTCCTCAATTGTTATATCTTTTTTGGGTGTTTTTGATGCATATTCATCCGTGTGAATTCTTCCCGACACGGGGAGCGATGTTGCTGCGCTCTTGTTCTTTTCCTGGCTGTGGATCTGTCCTTCGTGATTGATGCCACAAATGATCATGATTTTCAGATAGATGTTTCAGTACAAGATAGGTAAAACTAACTCCCATCTTCCCCTTCTTTTTTCTAGATTGATTCTTTGTAGAAATCCTGTATATAATTTTTTCCGCTATGAATAACTATCAATTAATGATTATATACACAAAATCATTTTTAAACACATATTTTTATTGTTTATATTTTTTCTAAGGCTGCTGGTGGATATGTATTTATTCATATATACATATATATATACTTTTGGTACATTTTTAATAAATATATTTTCAGTATACACATTTTTATATGACTTTTTTGATTGCAGTGGAAGTTCCATCGCTGTGGTACAGTGGTTAGAGCTTCTGATTTTCTTTCCTTTTTCTTCAAGTTTTTTTTTTAAGATGGAATAAAAAAATCTTTTTTTTATATACATTTTTATATTTCTTTCTTCTCTCTTTTTTAAATTTTATCTGTGAATGAATAAAAATATGGTGTTAATTTTTATGGAAATTGAAGATTATGTTTCAACATGTGATAGACTCATACGTCATTTGAACTTTGACTTCTTGTAAAAAACATGTGACTATTGCCGCCAAATTTCAAATATGGAGTGTATTTAGTCTGACAACAATGCTATTTTTTCATGTCTGTCATCCCCTGAGGAAGAAGTAACTATTACTTCGAAACGCGTTGGGAATAAAACAATAATCTTTCATCTCAACTGGAATTGTGTCCATTGCTTGGCAACGCACGAAGTCCATAAAAAAGTTCCATATGGTTTTATTCTTGTGTGCGGTTAGCACATTTGAGTAACAGAGCAAGTCCAACCCACTTGCTTCTTCCCTTGTGACGTTTAACAGGGTTTAGTGCATTTTTTACTTTCTGCAGTACCACTCTGTGCAGTAACTGAGCTGGGTACTCTGAGTTCTGTTCACACTGAGTGACGTTCAACACAGTGCATTTAAGGTGATCGCTCGCTGTTTTCGTCATTGCACACTAGCAACAGTTATTCATCTCTGCAGGGAGGACCCCGGGTTGCGATTGCACGTTATTATTTTTTTTTATTCAGTGCAATCCGCTGACCCTAACACCGTAATACTGCTGAGAACACTGGTGTCACACTTTTACACCAGTTTAACCCCTTATTGACAGAGCCTATTTGGTATTTAATGACCAATCCAATTTTTACAATTCTGACTACTGTCACTTTATGAGGTCATATCTCTTGAATGCTTCAACGTATCCCACTGATTCTAAGATTTTTTTGTGACACATTGTACTTCTTGATAGTGTTTAAATTTCTTTGATATAACTTGCGTTTATTTATGAAAAAAAATTGGCAAAAATGTTGGAAATGTTGAATTTTCAGACTTTTAAATTTGTACCCTTGTACCCTTAAATCGGAGAGTCTTGTCACACAAAATAGTTAATAAATAACATTTCGCACATGTCAACTTTACATAAGCACAATTTTGGGAACATAATTTTTTGTTAGGACGTTATAACAGTTAAAACTTGACAAGTGATTTCTAATTTTTCCAATAAACTTTACAAAACCATTGTTTTAGGGACCACCTCAAATTTGAAGTGAGTTTGGTGGGTCAATATAACAGAAAATACCCAAAAGTGACACCATTCTAAAAACTGCACCCCTAAAGGTGCACAAAGCCACAATTAAGAAGTTTATTAACCCTTCAGGTGCTTCACGAGAGCTAAAGCAATGTGGAAGGAAAAAATGAACAATTTACTTACATCACAAAAAATTTACTTTGGAACCAATTTTTTTTATTTTCACAAGGGTAACAGGAGAAAATGGACCACAAAGTTTGTTGTGCAATATCTCCTTAGTACACCAATACTGCGTATGTGGAGGAAAGCCACTGTTTTGGCGCATGGTAGGGTTCAGAAGGGTGGGAGCACCATTTGACTTTTTGAATGCAAAATTGGCCGGAATCAACGGTGACACCATGTCGCGTTTGGAGACTCCCGATGTACCTAAACAGTGGAATCCCACCAATTCTAACTCAAACCCTAACCCCAACACACCTCTAACACTGATCCCAACCCTAACCATAATCCCAACCATAACCACCTCCCTAACCCTAGCCCAACCCTAACTTTAGCCCAACCCTAACTTTAGCCCAACTCTAACTCTAAATTTAGCCCAACTCTAACCCTAATGTAAAAATGGAAAGTAATACTTTTTTTTATTTAATTCTTTTTACCTAACTAAGGGGTGATAAAAGGGGGTTGACTTACATTTTTTTATTTTGATCACTGTGCTAGAGTCTATCACAGTGATCAAATTGAACCAGTAGGAAATTCTCCTATTGTTGCTGGGTGCTGACCGACAGATCTTGGTGGGCGCACTGCATATGCGCCCACCATTTTCTTCCCGGTAAAAGACGGAGGCGGCAGGGGAACTTCACGGGGGGGATACAGTGACACCAGACGTACCAGGGGGGGATTGGAGGACCCATTTCTCTCTCCTCTGATGTGCGCACGTCAGAGGAGGGAGAAATTAAATGGGAAATTGGACTTTTTTTTACCCACCCGGTGTTGCTATCGCCGTTATTCACGGAATAATAGCGATCACAACACTGGGTCGGTAAAATCATTACCGCCGGTCAGAGAGCTGAGGCTCACATGCTGTCAAATGATGTGATCAATGACAGCAGGAGCTGCTGATGGGTGTATGCATCAGCTGGCGCCCACGCTCTAAATAAATTAAATTTAAACAAAAACAGCGTGGGTTCCCCTGTATTTTTGATTACCAGGCAGGCAAAACTGACAAGGCTGGTTATCAAGAATAGAGGGGTCTACATACTGTCTTTTTATTATTTAAATACATAATTTTAAACAAATGACGAGGGACCCGGCCCTATTTTTGACAACCAGCCTTGCTAAGGCTGGTTTCACACTTGCGTTTTTTTGCGCTGTATTTTAGCGCTAAAAATCGCATGCGCTTTTTTTCCCTATATTTTGCATGGGATGCGCTTATGTGCGCATACACGCACGTGCAAGCAATGCGTTTTTTTACAGCAAGACACCCATTGTAAGTCTATGGGTGCGCATACGTGCGCATTGGCATGCTCATGTATGCGTTTTTTTGCGCATGCATTTTTTTGTTGACCATTGGTTAGAAAATGGAAATTAGGGGTTTGGGTTAGAGTTAGGGTTAGTTAAGGGGTTTAGGGTTAGGGTTAGGGTTTGGGTTAGGGTTAGTATGGTTTGGTTAAGGGTTAGGGTTAGTTAGGGTTAGGGTTAGGGTTTGGGTTAGTAGGGTTTGGTTAAGGGTTAGGGTTAGTATGGTTTGGTTAAGGGTTAGGGTTAGTATGGTTTGGTTAAGGGTTAGGGTAAGGGTTAGTATGGTTTGGTTAAGGGTTAGGGTTAGTAAAGTCATGGTTTGGGTTAGTGTTAATCCTAACCCTATCTTGATTTTTTTGGTGAGGCCAACTAATGTTGGAAAAAAATGCAAACGCGGTAAAAACGCACTAAAAACACATACAAATGCTGCATTTTTTTCATGCATGTGCATAAAAATGCTTGAAAACAACGCAGCATTTGTATGCATTTGTATGCGTTTTTTCCATGCATTTTTTTGCGGAAAAAACATGCTGCAAAAAAAAGCATGTGTGAAAGTAGCCTAAAGCAGCTGGGGGCTGGTATTTTCAGGCTGGTAAGGGGCCATTGATATTTGCCTGGCCAGAATAAAGTCTTTAATTTCAGGAATATAGATATAAAGACTTGGCACACAATTTGTGATTTCCAGTGAAAAGGTAGTTTTTAATGTACAGTACATACAGTATAGACATTTCGGTCACATTGACTTTCATCACAGTACTGTAAGAAATAAATAAAGTAATCAAAAAACTAAAGTACATACATAGCAAAAGCAATATAATATCTGGGGTACAAACATGGTATCTAGTTGTAAATGATGTCTATAGCATACCAGACAATTAAGGCACATATATGGATGTATTTTATAATGGAAAAAGGTACCCATAAGACCAAGACAATGATGGAATGAATCATTCATTAAAATGCAAAATGACATACAGTACTTATGTATTGTACTGTTGTTGTTTACATAATACTCTAATAAAGAGCCAAGAGATGTGTAATCCTGTGAGGTGAGAGATAAATATCTCTTGTTAAGAGAGTGGACTGAATCGATTATGAGAGGTGATAAAAAGAGTTCATGAATACATACCCCCCCGGGAGTAGGGACATAAAGCACAATTGTGCAAGGTCTGTGGGGTGAAAATGGGAGATAACCGCTGTTATAGGACATGACAACTGGGCAGAATTGTTAAGGGCTGGCGGAACGCACCAAATAATATAATGATAGTAGGTGCGTTCGCAGCCCGGGGTTCACCGTGCAGAGATGGCAAACTGCTGCTTAGTAATGGCGGATGTATATAGCGGTAAACAAAGGTCATACACGGGTTAACGTCACCCGGTGTGAACAGGAGTGGTCTCTGTTACGTCACAGAGCCGCAGTACCATGAAACTTAAATGCCGGAGTCTATTAGCACTCACAGAGCTTGGCAAGGAGGCGCTCAGAATGTGGTCACGGAACTCTGCACCAAGGATACGGGGTCAGAGTCCCTCTAGACCATCTGAGCACGTTGTGTCGCACCTGTGGACACCACTATAGACGCTGACCTTGGAGAAGTGTCGAGCACATGCACCATGGCGTGTAGAGCCAGCGGTGGACACTGATTCTAGTCTCTGACTCAGCCTCTACCTACACCTAGACCTGGGCGCTTGACAGGCTAGGCTGCACAACACATGCATACCAAGTGTAGGGGTTTCAAGTGAGTCATTCACCAGAGACATTCATACATGCATACAACACTCACTCCACATGATCTAATCTTTGTCTATACTAGCGCATGGCCGTGTGGCCATGCAACTCTTTTATAGCAGCGTCCTTCCGGGACCTTCCTGACCTTCCTGATGGTCCAATCCGAGCTGGAGAAGGACCTGAGCATGTGACCTCCGATCTCCAATGAGAGATCGTCCCACAAGCATGCTCAGTGGACCAAAAGGAGGACTTAGTCCCTGGAGTAGCTCGCTGCTGACCAGCCTGCATTGCTATAGCTGGACCAGAGGTGGCAGCAGCAACTAAACCTACAGAGCTGGTCTGAGCAGAGCGCCTGGATCGACGAGTCTGCAGAGCAGCCTCCTGTGCGGCTGGAGAGGAATGGGAGATTGCCAAATGCAAGGCTCGGGATTCCTGCTGTGCAGCGACTGGAACCCGACGCCTAACAAGAATGTCTTGTGAAGATAGTGGAGGAGCAAGTGCTTACCAGTCCGGTCAGTGTACAGCGTGTGGGCAATGACACGGCATCCACTGCGGGTCAAATGGTGCTGTAAAGCAGCATCTGCTGCATCTATAAATAGGGGCCAAGATGGCGGACGGAGAGGAAGTGTAAAACCGGATGTGACGTCTCAGTGCGCTCCAGTGTGGCCTGATGCGGTCCACAGGCAGGAAAATAGAGTGGGAGGTCCCGAGAGTGACGTCACTGTGCGTTCCAGCGGCGCCATAAGCGTGTCACCGGCAGAAAGTGTCCTTTATAATATAGTAAACATCCTCCGCTATTGTATTCTTGAAAGAGGAGGAATAAAATAATCCTAAGGATAAAGACAGTGTTCCTAATAAAGGCTGTGCATGACAAGGAGGCAGTGAATAATCCAGGCGGCTCTATAGTATTCTATAGGGATATGGTGGTTCAGTAGAAGGCAGATATAGAGATCTCTCCGTGAGGGAAATACATGCTTAGTGCTGTAGGTTCTGAAAAAGGATAAAAAGTATTAAGAAGAGAAAAAGGAAAATACAGCATCACATCATATAATTCCAATAAATGAATAAAGAAATGATTGGATATCATATTCTCTGTTTAACCCCTTAGGGGCCAATGTCTGGAGCTCATGAATCCAAAAAGCCTCACGTTTTTTCAATATATTTATGCGATTTCCACCTCTATGTGGTACATTAACCTGCTCAATCACTTGGTATTTTAATTGGGCTATGGTGTGGCCTACTGTAATAAAATGATGTGGTACAGGAAGTGGTAGATTCTTACACCTAATTGTGGACTTGTGTTTTGAGATACGGTCCTTAATAGGTTGAGTAGTTTCACCCATGTAAATCAAACCACAAGGGCACTTAATCAAGTATATAACATATGAAGTGTTACATGTAAAGTAACCCATTATATCGTACTTTTTACCAGTTTGTGGGTGAAAAAAAAAACTGCCTTTCAAAACATTGTTGCATTGGGTGCATGATAAGCACGGGAATGTACCACATTTTGTGTTCTGTAGAAAACGTTGATTCAATGGTGGACGAGATGGTCCAACCTCAGCTTTAACAAGAAGATCCCTAAAGTTACGTGGTCTTCTAAAAGAGGGAAGGATCGTTTTTTAAGCTCATTAAAATTAGGATGAGCTGTATTAAGAATATGCCAATGGTGACATATACTCCTATGGATAAGGTAGGCTAGAGGATTGTAATTATTGACAAAAGGGATATGCTCCCTCATTTTGGTATTAGGAGAATTTGATGTACCAGAGTAGTCTAATACATGATGAGGATAACCCCTCTCTACAAATTTTGATTGCATTTCTTGCATGCATTTCTCTTTTGTGATCTGGTTCGATACAATTCTATTGACTCTCATGAATTGTGTTTTGGGTATGCAGTCCTTCATTTTTGTTGGATGAAAGCTACTATAATGCAGTAGGCTATTTCGATCGGTGGGGTTCACGTATAGATCTGTTGATAAATTTCCCATGTCGTCTTTGATCACAAGGGTGTCCAAAAAATTCATTTTATCAGAACTATGTGACATTGTGAAGTCTAGACCAGGCCATGATGTTCTGAAGTGGTTTAGAAGATATTGAGTGTATCCAAGGAACTGTTCCAGACACAGAAAATGTTGTTGATGTACCTCTTCCACATCACACAGTGTGAGCGGAAGATGTCATCGGGGTATAGTATACTATCCTCATAGTGGGCCATATAGCAGTTAGCGTATGGCGGAGCTGCATTAGAGCCCATAGCTGCGCACTTGATTTGAAGATAGTAGCTGTCCTCAAAGAGAAAAAAATTCTGTGTTAAAAGGATGGTGAGTAAATCACAACTGAGATCAATTTGGTCAGTACTAAAATTGGACATGTTAAGTAACCTCTGAACCGATTCGATGCCATTTTGATGAGGTATTGATGTATAAAGATCCTTTACGTCAAAGGTGACCAACAGGGCCTCTTTTGGGCTTGGACCATGATTATGTATTAGATTAAGAAATTCACTGGTATCCAATAGGAATGATGTTGTTTGCCTAATTAGTGGAGTCAAAATTTTTTCCAAGAATTGAGAGATAGGGGACAGAATAGATTCTGTTGATGCTACAATCGGTCTACCTGGCGGATTATCTAGGCTCTTGTGAATTTTTGGAAGTATGTAAAAAAGAGTTGTAATAGGAAAATGTTTTGTCAAAAATTCTTTTGTTTTGTTATCAATAACACCCAAGGTGGTATATTTAGTAAGTGTAGTTTGGATGAGTTGATGAATCTCCTGACTAGGATCACTAGGGATAGCTTATATACTGTGTTGTCACTTAATTGGCGATGGACTTCTGTGAAATACATAGCTCTATCCATAACCACTATCGGCCCTCTCTTATCCGCAGGTTTGATGATAAGATCCTTATCATCTTGCCGATTTTTCAGGGTTAATTGATCAAGAGATGTAAGATTGGATGGAAAATAAATATTCTTTTCCATGTCATGTCTCAATTTGAGAAAGGTGTCATTGACAAACGATATAAAGGTTTCTAAATTGTGTGAGCCTGTGGGTGGTTTGTAGCTACTCTTGTTCCTCAAGCCAAGACTAGCTGCAGTTAATTGTGAGGTAGGAGGAATAGATGGTTCACTAGATATATGGCATTGATCTGAGAAATGTAGTTTTAATCTCAGTGACCTGAAAAACCGTTCAAGGTCCATGTCTAATTTAAAAGTGTTATATTGGTAACTCGGACAAAAAGATAACCCCTTTTGTAAGAGATGGCATTCTGCTATGCCCAAGTATTTAGAAAAAATATTTACAAGTGGATTGGTACCTGTGATCGGGTTATTTGATTGAAGTCCGTATTTCGCCGAGTGTCTCTTTCCCCTCCTGGTCTTCTTCCTCTCGTATGTCGTCGTCTTTGGCCTAAAAAATGGCTCGTAGAAGGATGTTGTTCGTAATCTGATCCCGAGGTGGAGACTTCTGTTGATGATCTGTAGTTTGGACGTGAGATGAAGTTGCCTGAGGTAGTTGGCTCCCGCCATTTGTAGACTCTATTGTGTTCGTAGTCTTCCGTATCCCTGGCAAACTTGTTCCGCTTCCTTGTTTCGGTATCTCAACGGTGTTGTTCAATGACTGTATTGATCTTGGTGTTGAGGGTATTGAATTCCTCAGTAGTTGTAGAGGACGCCAGCTGGCTTTCAATGCTCTTGATTTGATCCCTGGATTTCGTGATCCCCTGGTGCAAGTGCTCTAGCGTGAGAGTTATGAGGTCAAAAGAACATTTGTTAATAATTTGTTCAAAGCGTGAGCAAAAATCAGGGGATTCACTGAAGAGAATGGGGAGGAGTGGTACACGTAAACCACGAGGGATTCGTTGTACTTTTAGATATTCTGTGAGTGAAGCACAGTGTAGTTCAAGATTAGTATAGCGTCTTATTTCCCTTTCTAGGTCACGGCCTCTGGTCTCCTTAAGGGGGACTCTAAGAAAGTCGCTGGGAGTAGTGGATTGTGCTATAATGCTGGATGTCTGTTCAGAATCATATGAGAAGGTAAGTGAAGTCATTGCCCAGAAAAGCATGCTTAAACGTAAAGGATAACAGTTGAAATCAGAGCCGTTTAGCACAGCTACAATGTGGTGGTGCAACAAGTAGGATCCTAATCCGTAGTCGTATAGATATAAAGAGTTGGCACACACAATTTGTGATTTCCAGTGAAAAGGTAGTTTTTAATGTACAGTACATACAGTATAGACGTTTCATTTTTTTTTATTACTTTATTTATTTCTTACAGTACTGTAATGAAGGTCAGTGTGACCGAAACGTCTATACTGTATGTACTGTACAGTAAAAGCTACCTTTTGACTGGAAATCACAAATTGTGTGTGCCAAGTCTATAAAACTATATGACTACGGACTAAGATCCTACTTGTTGCACCACCACATGGTAGCTGTGCTAAACGGCTCTGATTTCAACTTTAATTGAAGGAATGACACAGACTCCTTTAATAATTCTAAATTAAACCATACTCCCATCATCACCCATTCCATTGAATCCCTCGTCTCCTGCAGTAAAACAAATATTAAAAAAACAACAATATCCCTCACCTGTCCGTCATTCTGTCCCACGCTGTAATCCTTGTCTGGGGATAAACAGTTTTCAACCTGGCCAAGATGTGACCATCCAGGCTGAAAACCACTCAGGATTGAGCTGTTGCGAGCACAGCCTCAGTGACCAGCGATGACCTCATCGAGGTTACGGCAGGTCACTGAGGCTGTGTTCCTTGCCGGGCCCCTGAACTGCGGTGACCTTGGCAAGATTCCTGCTAGCACAGTGAGAAACTTCCACAGTGCAGAGATGAGTTCATCGCAGTTCACTTTGAGTAATTTCTCCCAGTGAAGTCACCAATGCACCAAGAGGCTTTTTCTCACTCCCCCTTCTCCACACAGCCCCTGATCACCCCCCTTTTGCACAAAGCTCATCATCCCCCCTTTCGCACACAGCCCTTCATCACCTCCTTTTTCCACATAGCCCCTCATTATCACTCCTCCACACAGCTCCTCATCGCCCCCCATTTTCAACATAGCTCCTCAACATCATGACCCCTTTTCCACGCAGCCCCTCATCATGCCCCTTTTTCCACACAGCGCCTCATTAGCATCCCCCCTTCTCCACACAGCCTCTCATCACCTTCCGCAGCCCCACTCAAGTTACATCAACCCTTTCCAAAATACATCCTCTGACCACTCACACTGAGTCCTGGGTCTTCATGCCTATCTGTACAAGGGTTCACTGTGCAGCCCCTCAGTCCTCTCCTCACAGGTCTCCAGCTGCAGTCTCTCTTTTCCTTCTTCTCCAGCAGCCTCAGCACAGTGCTGCTTCCTGCTCTGGGGTCTTCACTGGTCTGATGGAGGACCCGCCCCTTCCGGTGACATTATTGCCTCAAAAAATCAACTCCATTCTAGACGCTCCCATGCTGTTTGCAGTTTCACACTCTGTGGCTCTGTGCTGGCTTTGCTGTGCGTGGTGCATCATTCCACACCCAGTGCCGGCAACCATCTGCACTGCTCAGCAACAAGTGATGTTAAGTGAGAGCTTTCTCATCACATGTTGCTGCCGGCTTTTGTTGATCTCATCGAGCACTCCACAGCTGAGAGAGCGGTGAGCGCCACAAGATCAGTAGAAGCAGCAGGTGATGAGAAAGCGCTCACTGCACATCACTTGTTACTGAGCAGTGCAGACGGCCAGCCTGCACCAGGTATAGAATAATGCACTCATCGATGGGTGCACGCAATCATAATACAGGGCAGAGCTGGGACTAATGAATGAAACAGGAGTCTGGTGGGGAGGGTCCACTGGGGGGTAGGCCAACTGGAGGATTCTCCGATCTCCCGGTGGGCCAGTCCGACCCCGATTGTGGTACTTCTACACTCATAAAAGCTCTACATACCGTGCAAAGCCTGCTAAAAATTAGAAGCAGGGTCATCCATATACGCTTCAATGCATCAACTGTAGTACCTCATTCAAATATTGTGAACAAAGTATAGTTATAGTACTTCTACACTCATAAAAGCTCTGTACACAGTGCAAAGTCTTCCAAAGATTACAAGCAAGGTCATCCATACACCCTTCAAAGCATCAACTGGAGTGCCTCATATAAAAATAGTAAGAAAGTGTAATTGTGCCATTTCTACACTCACAAAGGCCAGGAAAAATTTAAAGGAGGGCAATACAGTTACCCATAGACCCTTGAAGGCAACAACTTGCGGGTCTCATTAACATATTTTGAAAGTGTAGTTGATGTACTCCTACACTCGTAAATGCTTGCACAAATGTGCAAAGCTAGGCCCCTTGCCTCTAGCATTGTCTGATAGGAATTTTTTTCAACATATTTTCCACAATGGCATTCTAGTATAGCATCATTTTAGTAGACCTCTAAAATTCAGAAGAGACTGCTGCTTGATTTGGGACTCAGGCTGCTTGGCTGATTTTCAAGGGTGTGAGGTAGAAGCCGGGTGGACATGGTCCTCAGGTGTCAACTCTGCAGTTTCTGCAGTGTATCAGGTGGAAGATAATGCGAAGGAACTGGAGACACTCTCAGCCATCCAGTCTAACATCTTTTCATCAACTTGTGGCTTCACCATTCATGAAGCAGTATTCCTCCCTATGAATGGAAGGATAACATCCTGTCACCTGCATGCATCATATGAAGGTGTTGCATTTGGGCACATAGCAAGCACAGAATTACCACATCCTCTCTCTGTAGCAGCTACACCACCACCACCAGCAGCTACTTCAGCATCACCACGATGACATCCCTTATTTGATGCTTTCTTCATTTTTCAAAATGTTTTTTTGTATAATACTTGTAAATAGATGGCGGAAGTGTAAATTTATTTATTTGCCACACTACTAGAGAACACACAGTGGTCCAAAAAATGTATTTTTTCCCTAAAAATGGATGCTGAGATTTATTTGCTACACTACTAGTAGCAAACACACAGCGGTCCAGACAAATTATTTGTCTGCCCTAGAAATGGTTGCTGAGATTTATTTGCAAAACTTCTAGAAAACACACAGTGGCCCAGAAAAATTGTTTGTCTTTCCTACAAATGGCAACAAGACAGCTGCAGAGTAGATTTTTTTATACATTTTTTATGTCGTACATTGCGACTTTTGGCACAATACTCCCACAGGCGGGGTTGCAGAGTATATACAATGGTTTTTGACACAATACTCCCACAGATATGGGTTTTCTAAGTACACACAGCAGCTTTTAGCACACTACTCCCATAGGTGGGGTTGAAGATTACATACAGCGGCTTAAAGGCACATTACTCCCACAGGCAGGGTTGCAGAGTGCACAAAGCATATTTTGGCACAGTACTTCCACAGGGGGGGTCACAGAGTACACACAAGGGCTTAAAAGCACAGTACTTACACAGGTAGGGTTGCAGAGTACATACAGTGGATTTTGTCACAGTACTCCCATAGGCGACATTGTGGAGCATACACAGCGGCTTTAAGTCACAGAACTCCCACAGGCTGGGTTGCAGAGTACACACAGTGGATTTATGGCATCAGTGCGCTACGTAACACTGTTCCTCACTCCAGCTGCATCTTATTCCTACACTAAGCAGAGCAGAATGGCAGCAGACCTGTGATTTGGCATTTATAAAGTCCGGGTCATGTGGTGCGCCGGCCAATCACAGCCATACCAGTACTTGGCATGGCTGTGATGGCTCCGAAAGTGTCCACTGCCTAAAAGCTTGTTGATTGACTTTGCTGCAGCCTTTCAATAAACTTTATTAGGCATCCAAACCTGATTAGTAAACTGGACATTCTGTGAAAAGTCCATGTTTGGGGTTCGGTACACCGGGTGTCGAGTACGGACCCCGAACTATACAGTTCAGGTTCGTTCATCCCTATTTGAAAAACATTCCATATCTCTAACTACCACTTTGCAGAAATCCGTTGGCTATTAGATTAGTAACTGGATTTCTATGGAACTTCATTTTCTTCAAAGCTGAAATCAATAATATGTATGCATTACAGAGCAATGTAAAACGACTTTTTAAATCATTTTCTCCATTTATTATAAGTAAGCGATATGCTTGAGAATCCTTTTTTCGATCCACCTGCTTGTAGTAGAATAATATTCTTAAAATGAACTACTTTAGAATATTACAGATTGAAAGTGTAGTCAAATAATATATAGCTACACATAAAGTACTGTGCAAAAGGCTTAGGGAGGTGTGGAAAAATGCTGTAGAGTTAAAATGTTTCAAAAATAGAAGTTTTAGCTCATTTTTATCATTTAACAAAATGCAATGTAAAAGAACAAAAGAGAAATCTAAGTCAAATCAATATTTGGTGTGAAAACTCTTTTCCTTTAAAACATTGAAGGAACTTTACAGGGAGGTTGCTTCAACCATCTTGGAGTATTAACCACAGATGTTCCAGAGCTTCTTGTTCTTCTTTATGCCCCTAAAGATAGCTCTTAATGACATTGGCTGTATACAGGTGTCATGCTCTTAGGTAGGGGAGGGGGGCCTCAAATTCACCCTACAATTGGGACCTTGTCCTATGGGTACTCTTGATGGTAGAGAGGCCCGGGTCTCCAACCTCACTATGTTCCTGTTAATCCCTGGTCTGTCCCCTCCCACCACCCCATGGAGCATGGGACAGAAATGTAACCTGAACAAGACACACAAAACAAAACAGGGATAACAGAAACCCTCTATCATACAAAAGCACCAGCCCACAATAGGAAGGAGGATAAGGACAGGGAGTAATAAACTAAACAGGAAACAGGAAACACTTAGCTTAAGCACACCACACAGAAAGATGTATCTCCAATGGTAACAGCAAACTCTTATTCAGCACAGCGTCTCCGAAGAGCAAGGAAGCAGAGCTTTCACTGGCAAGACAGAGAGGGTCTGGCAGGGTTTTATAGGAAGAGTTAATGACCAAATAAGAAGCAGCTGAAATGGAGCTTCATCTTTCTGACCAGCATAGAAAGGGTCTTTAACCTCTTTAGAACCAAAAGAAACCAAATTTATTCAACCCTTTTACCCCCCAAAGTGGTTTCCATGTTATTGACCAGGCCAATTTTTACAATTCTGACCAGTGATACTTTATGAGGCTTTAACTCTTAAACGCTTCAACGATCCCATTAATTCTGAGATTGCTTTCTCGTGACAAATTATACTTCATGATAGTGGTAAAAGTTCTTGATATGTCATGCGTTTATTTGTGGAAAAAAGGAAATTAGGTGACAATTTGGAAAATTTAGCCATTTTCAAACTTTTCATTTTTGTGCCCTTAAATGAAAGAATTATGTCACACAAAATAGTTCATAAATAGCAAGTTAGGCGCCAATATTTTCCCGCTGCATGGGATGGATCCCAAGCCTTGTCTGGTGTTGTAGTCTCTAGGGATGAGCGAGTATACTCGTTAGGATTCGGTACTCGGCGAGTAATGCGGTACTCAAATCCTGGCGAGTATTTCATTACTCACCTCGCAATATTCGGCACAGCCCGCAGATTCCCGCACAGCTCAGCACAGTTCCCGCACAGTCCCCGCACAGCCCAGCACAGTCCCACACAGCCCGGCATAGTCCCCACACAGTCCCCACACAGCCCAGCACAGTCCCGCACAGCCCAGCACAGTCCCGCACAGCCTGGCACAGCCCAGCACAGTCCCCGCATAGTCCAGCACAGTCCCACACAGACCGGCATAGTCCCTGCACAGTCCCCGCACAGCCCAGCACAGTCCCGCACAGCCCAGCACAGTCCCACACAGCCCGGCATAGTCCCCGCACAGTACCTGCAAAGCCCAGCACAGTTCCACACAGCCCGACATAGTCCCCACACAGTACCTGCACAGCCCAGTACAGTCCCGCACAGCCTGTCACAGTCTTCTTACAGGCCAGCACAGTCCCGCACAGCCCAACACAGTCTTCACACAGTCCCCGTCCAGCCCAGTACACACAGAGCCCATTACTCGCATTTCTCATAGACTTACATTGGACTCACTACTTGTTACGAGTACCTGAGTATTAGGAGGTACTTGTAACGACTACAGCGAGTCCGAATACTTGACTACTCGCTCACCCCTAGTGGTCTCACATTCAGGCTCAGCCGCTGTGATGATTGCTCAGCACAGACTTTAGACCCAGCACCTTGCCCAGGCTCATGCTGCATGTGTAGTTGCTGCTGGCTCTCCAGCTAAGCCTATGGTGACTACTGGTATACATGTGCAGCATTGTACTCTGGAGCCTAAGTCCAGATTTCACCCTTCTGAGCATGTCCATGATGTGGCGCCTTCTCATTGGTGCTTGGATGTCCGCTACTTGGGTGATGTGGCAGCTTCAGATTGGTCCACAGACAAGGTCCTGTCTGTCTAGACAAGAGTTTAAGGTATTAAAGACTCTCAATGGCGCACGCCTGTGCACTAGTATCATTTGTGTTGTGTGTGGGTGGAGAGTCTGCCGCTCTGTCGGCTTGTATGAAAGCCAAGTTTTCCTTAGAGAGGCAGGTTTTTCTTTTTGCTTGACCTAGCGTCTGTCTCGGCCATGTGTGCGAAATAATAAACGAACTCGGCACTCAAAATAGTGAAAAAGATGATTCTTTGTTTATTGGCATCCAGACAAATATTTACTAAACGCTTTCGGTCCAACATTGGCCCTTCATCAGAGATTCTCTAAAGATTTGCTGTAAGAACACATATAGAAAGGAGAATAGGAATTAATCTCAATATTATAGGGATTTCATTCAATATCAAAGAGAAATCAATATCATATGATGCATAAAGAAAATAAAGTACGTAAATAAAACAAACAATCTGTCGAATCAGCGTATTTCGTGACTTGGACTCTTAAGATTGATACAAAGGTGTACGTGGTCTAAAGGTAATCTGTGAGAAAAAAGGCATATGCATATATAGAGATCGGTGTTAATGAAAAAATAGCCAGTAGTTTATCCTTAGTGACAACTGAAAAATAAATGAAGCTTCTATGAAGCAAAGGATATTAATTCTTCCAAATACTAGGTGCAGATCGTGCCAGAAAAGTATATAGTAGTGCTCATAATACATGCAGTTTGAGTACGCTGGTCCTCCTAGGAGGAAAGAAGAGAGAGTAACATAAGGCCACATATAAAATTGCTGTATAAATAGTGGTTATCTATGTGCAGAAAATGCCCAGAAAAAAGTAATGAGGGGGTTAAACAAAAGGTCCCTGTTATACCTGGATGCTGAATTTCAAGGCAAAAGGAAAGAAAGCGCTTCGGTATGGCGACCTGAGTCGCTTGTTGAATTACGCTGAAATAAAGAAATATACATCGCTGAATGTGACCTATTTTCAAGGGTTAAAGCGTAGTCTGAGGTGTGGGTCATCTGTTTTACCTGTACCCGGTGGCCCCTTCGGCGTGCGGTATGTGCCGCTGTGTAGAGGATGCCAAGCTGTAGTGAATGCATCCGGATTTTATAATCCAGCGGGGACCTCCCCTAGATCGCGCCATAGCGGTCACATGATGCAGACGCTTGGCGCCTGCGCTGTGTTTATGGCAGAAGTAATTGCAGTGCTGGGTGAACTGCGCATGTCAGTATGAAGAGCGGTCATGTGACCGGAGCGGTCGCGTCATCGCTATGTGAAGCGGTGCACGTGTGAGTCACAACACAGGAACGAGTGCGTACGTCATGGGGGAAGGATGTAAACAATAGAGATGGATCACAGCATAGCGGTCATGTAACTAGGAGCTGTTGCGCCCACATAAAACAGGGGATTATAGCGCTTGTATTGGCATAAGTCAGAATGCATAGCAAGGAAGTTAACCCCTCAAAGGAATTTAAGAGTATCTACAGAGGGCAAAATACAAAACATTAAATGTTAATGCATATATATGGAAACCATGGCCTATGTATAAGAATGGGTAAACAACCCATTCCAACCCATGGTTGTAAATGGCTGGTGAAAGTATATTATACTGAATAGACAGTGGTGCCCAGTGGGGAGGTGAAGAGTAGAATTAGCGATTCTATTCAGAGAAAAGAGAAGAAATTGTTAATAAAATGAACAAATGAACATTGGCATAATTTTCATTAGCCTAAAAATAGCAAGGTCATCAATTCATAAACAGCATGGTCACCCCTGTATCTCACAGGAAACTTAGTGTATCATAGTCTCTGTTCAGTCCTTTAGGCTCCAGGGTCTGGAAAGTAAAAATCAAGCAGGCTTCCCTTCTTTTAAGGGTTTTAGTTCTGTCGTATCCTCTTCTGTTCGGTTCAATCTGTTCCAAAACCTGGAACTTTAACTGGGAGACATTATGTCCCTTCTCGAGGAAATGGTGTCGTAATGGGAGATGAGTTCTCTTGCACCCGATGTTTGATTTATGTTGAGATATTCTATCTTTTACCATTTGTGTTGTTTCCCCTACATAGGCTGAACCACATGGACATTTTATCAAATAAGCAACGTATGTGGATTCACAAGTGTAGTATCCTGTAACCGGCATTGCTCTTCCAGTTTGAGGGTGAAAAATGTGGTTCCCCCTTTGTATGTTACTACATTGCAAACAAGATAGACATGGAAATGTCCCCTGTTTCTGTGTCCGGAGGAATGTTTGTCTTGGTATCAACGTGTTAGAGCCTGTATCGGCCCTGACCAACCTGTCCTTCAGATTTTTAGGTCTGTGGTAACTTGAGAGAAAAGGTTGTTGAAACTCCGGTATTTCAGGGTAACTTTTGGATAATATGTTCCAATGTTTATTAATAGTGGCCTGCACTTTTCTTGAGTAATGGTGGTATGTGTTTACAAACGGTATACTCTTGTTAGAATTGTTGGTTTTATGACCCTTCTTTGATCTAGATTCAGTTAGTAGCCCATTGGGATAGCCTCTCTCTGTGAATTTCTTTGTCATTTCATTCAATCTTTGTGCCTTTGTTTCCTCATCTGTGACAATCCTCTCTACCCTACAATACTGTGATTTAGGGATTGACTTCTTGATGGCCGGGGATGAAAGCTGTCAAAGAGTAAAATGCTATTTCTATCAGTTGGTTTGACGTATAAGTCAATATGCCTCTTTCATTTTTACTTATCAACGTATCCAAGAAGCTCATATTTGCTACATCATGCTGTAAGCTAAATTTAAGTTCGGGACAAATACTGTTGATATGGTGGTCAAATTGTAAAGAGTGTCTAGGGGGCCATAAAATGTCATCAATGAATCTTACCCACACCATAGAGTGTTGTATGTATAATGGGTGGGTATATATGAAATTGTCCTCAAAGAATGCCATATAGGCAATAGCGTATGGGGGCGCTACGTGCGAACCCATCGCGGTGCCCTGTCTCTGGATATAAAAGGTGTCTTGAAAAAGGAAGTAGTTTTCTTTTAATACTAGTCCCAAAAGGTCAGAGCAAAGACTGCGGATCTTGGTATCTGTGGCTCTTATGCCTTTCTCATGTGTGATTGACGTGTATAGACTATTGACGTCCCACGTAACCAGGAAAGAGGAAGGAGGAAGAGGGCCCAAGGTTTTTATGAGAGTTAGAAAGTCATTAGTATCTTTCAGGAATGATTTTGTGGTTTTGACTAGTGGTGTGAGAATTCTCTCCAAGAGCATGGCAGGTGGGGAGAGAATGGATTCTATAGAAGATACAATAGGGCAACCCAGTGGTTTTTCTAGCCTTTTGTGAATTTTTGGCAGAATATAAAACACAGGTGTAATGGGATCCGTTTTCAAAAGAAAATCTCCTATCTTTTTGTCTATTGTGCCTACCCCCATGTGGTGATCAATGATGGGTTTGATCTTGCTAATAATGGAGTTAAGAGGATTGTGAGGAATGGCCATATATAACTCTTTGTCATTAAGTTGTCTATAGATTTCATTCAAGTAATCAGATCTGTCCATGACAACTATGGCCCCACCCTTATCGGCTGGTTTAATGACCAATGATTTGTCAGAGGATAAACTGTCTAGGGCCATTCTTTCATGCCTGGATAGATTAGTGTGGTGATGGAACTTGCCCTGATTGACCTCCCTGTTAAAGCGATGTATATCCCTTTCAACCAGAGAAATAAAGGTTTCAACTGGTGGATTCCCTTTTGGGGGCATAAATGTACTGTGTGTTCGAAGTCCCAACTCATTAAACTGAAGTTGACTTGGAGTCACCTGACCCGTTAACGTTTGTGGCTGTTTAGAGAAGTGGACCTTAAGTCTAAGGTTTCTATAAAACCTGTGTAGGTCCATGTCAAGTTCAAAGAAGTTGAATTTGTATGCTGGACAAAAAGATAACCCCTTTTGGAGTAAGGTTAATTGATTCGTATCCAGGTTTTTAGAGGAAATATTTATCACTAGAGGTGTATTACCTGTGATCTGGTCGTTACGTTGGTTTTGGCTTCCCCTTGTTCCCTGAGCTGCCTCACATGAGCATGCCATTTGTCTAATGCTTTTAATGGGAGAATAAAAATCTACGATTTTATGGGAGCTGGAGCACTTTTGTTCTATCTTCATGTGAATCACGCTTGTCCTGGTGGAGCTCCATGCACCCATGGCAGAATGGTGAGCTGGTTACTTTTTCTTTTTTCAGTATATAAATACCTGTGGTCCTCAGGCAGTAATGTGCTGCGATACGCTTCGAAGATAGATATAGCCAGGAGTTAATGGCAGCATGATGTTGAAATATGAGTAAAGAGGTAGAATATCATCATAATTACCTTGGTGCGGGTATGGCAATGCTCCTGCACTCTGCCCCTTTGCTGCCGTTGTGACAGGGCAATGAGTGCGAGTGGTATTTGTGCTTGGTGTCCAGCGCCGACCGGAAGTGCGTCATAGGAAGTGACGCGGGCTGTCCTTAGTGAGGCTTCAGCTCACGCTGACGCAGGATCCTTCAACTCAAGCAGCAACACTTCTACAGGACAAACCAGACCACTTTTTTTTAGGGAAGAACTGCAGGGGAGGACATCAATGCAGATAACAACCAGAAGATCAAGGAGAAAGAATGACCACCCGATCCCAGGGAAGACACCCAACCTGGTTATGAACATTTCCAGCTACACCCGCTCCATTACATAATTATCAGTACTTCAGAAGGGTTTATCCTTCTGTCTGACACCCAACTGGGAAAGCTTCCAGTTGGAAAAGGACCTTTAACGCTTCTATCTGTCAATCCGCTCGAAAACCCATTTTGGCTTAAAGGACGTGGAGAAAAAATAACTATATTTAAAATTTTGTTTTAGCGCCAGATTTTATATAGTCACACAAGCAGTGGGTAAAAATGGCACCAAAATGTGTTCCACAATTTCTATTGAAGGTGGCAATACCCCATATGTGGCTGTACAGTACTATTTAGCCATATGGAGAGACCCGGGAGGAGCGGAGCGCTATTTGCCTCCTGGAGCGCAGATTTTCCTAGAACAGTTTGCAGACTCCATATACATTAAAGAAATAGAAGAATCCAGGATATTTATAAACAGAAAGATAGTGGGGAAACACTTAGCTAACCAAAATGAATTCAAGCCTCCAGGTCCAGATGAATTACACCACAGAGTACTGAAGGCGATAACAGAAGATATTTTTGAACCACTCTCTATAGTCTTTGAAAATTCTTGGAGAACAGGAGAAGTCCCAGAAGACTGGAGAAGACCAAATGCTGTTCCTATCTTCAAAAAGGGGAGGAAGGTGGACCCAGGGTACTATAGGCCCGTGAGTATGACTTATATACCAGGAAATATCTTTGAACAAATTAATAAACAACATGTATGTAAGTACCTGGATAAGAATGAAGTGATTAACCAGAGTCAGCATGGGTTTGTAACTAATAAGTTATGCCAGACTAACTTAATTTCCTTCTATGACAGAATCACTGACTGGGTGGATCAGGGAAATGCTGTAGATATATATATATCTTGACTTCAGCAAAGCATTTGACAAAGTATCTCAAAAAATCCTTATTGAAAAAAATGAGTAAGGAATGGACAAGGAAACTGTTAGGTGGATTCATACCTCGCTTAGTGATCGGACCCAAAGAGTGGTCGTAAATGGCTGCACATCCAGTTGGATGAATGTCTCAAGTGGGGTACCACAGGGCCCTGTTCGGGGCCCTATATTGTTCAACATCTTGATCAATGATTTAGATGAAAGAATTGAGGGTAAGCTGATTAAATTTGGTGATGACACAAAGCTAGGATGGATAGCTAATACTAGAGGAGAGAGAGGATTTAAAAAGATATAAATAAACTGGAAGTGGGTAGCAACTAACAGAATAGTTTTCAACAGGGAAAAACGCACAGTACTACATCTGGACAATACAAATGAAAAAAGCATATACAGAATGGGAGAATAGGGTTAAGCAACAGCACATGTGCGAAAGACTTGGGTATACTAATAGATCACAGACTGAACATGAGTCAACAGTGATGCAGCAGCAGAAAAGCAATCACAATTCTGGGATGTATTAGCAGAAGCATACAGTATAGATCACGTGAAGTCATTTTTGCCCTCTACTCTTATTTGGTCAGAATGCATCTGGAATACTGTGTCCAGTTTTGGACACCACATTTAAAAAAAGACATCAACAAATTGGAGCAAGTTCAGAGAAGAGCGAGCAGAATGTTGACCGATCTGCAAACCATGTCACCATCACAAACTAAAATGTTTCTATACTAATGCACAAAGCATGGGCAACAAACAAGGAGAATTGGAACTACTAACACAGGAGAAGAAATATGATATCATTGCAATCACTGAAACTTGGTGGGACGATTCACATGATTGGAATACAAAGCTAGAAGGATACAACTTATTTGCAAGAAACAGACTTGATAAATGAGGAGGAGGTGTCGCATTGTATGTTAGAAACATGTATATCTGCACAGAGATTGAAGCTTCAGAGACTGGGAGTTCTGTGGAAACTGTTTGGGTAAGAATACAATGACAGAACAATGGAAAGGACACCATTGTAGGCATTTACTACAGACCGCCTGTGCAAGCTGAAGATATGGATGAACTCTTTATGCATCAAATGGCCAAGTTCTCCAAAAAAATATGACATAGTTGTCATGGGAGATTTCAACTATCCAGATATTTGTTGGGAATCTCTCTCAGGCAAAACTAACAGGTCAACGTGTTACAGAACCCCCCAGCACCCCGAATAGGAGATGCATGTATGATAGGTGCAATGTGAGATGCATACCCCTAATGCAGCAACCATCCGGCTGCGACCCCTGGGCAGAGGGAAATGAGATATCCCACTTCTGACCTCCCCCCACCTTTGTAAATCCCACGGTAAATGATCAGGGGTCGCCGGCCAACTGCAGCTATTGTAATGTATATCTGGTGTCTTAATTGGAGCCTGTTATCTACTGGCCCGCCACATATTGATTGTCCTGTCCTCTGTATGTATATATATTCTGAGAAGGGTGAGTAAAATGTCACACTGGAAATACATGGAGAAGCAGTGATCTTTTATATGTTCCCATGTAACAAAGCCTTTCGAGCCAGCGTCCTTCATCCAGAAGTGAGGAAAAGCAGAGTGGACTTCCTGAAACACGGGGTGGTAATGTAAGAGATATTACAGCACAGAAGACCCCGTTACACTCACAAGGAAATTCTTATCCTCTCTTGCTGACAACTTTATCTTCCAAAAGGTAAGGGAGAAAACAAGGGGAACTGCTACCTTGGATCTAATCCTTATAAACAGGGAGGAAATGGTTGAGGAGGTAAAAGTGGCTGGGACCCTAGGAGGTAGCGATCATGCTATTTTAGAATTTTGGATAACTAGAGGAGGAAGACCTGTGAAGATTCAGACGTCAAGGTTAGATTTCAGAACGGCAGATTTTAAGGGATTCAGAAAGAGAATTGGAGGGATCCAATGGCTGGATATCCTTAAGGACAAAAAAGTCCAGGAAGGATGGGAAATCTTGAAAAATGAAATTCTCAAAGCACAATTGTTAACAATTCCGAAAAGAGGGAAGAATAGGAAGCGTTTAAGGAAACCAGGATGGATGAACACAGAACTTAAGCACATGCTAAAAAGGAAGAAAGAAATGTTTATAACACGGAAAGAGGGAGGCATGTCTAAAGAAGAATATTATTCCGTCTGCAGAACCTGCAGGGCACGAATCAGATTACTTAAAGCTGACAATGAATTGAGGCTTGCAAGAGAGGTCAAAAGCAATAATAAAGGATTTTGGGGAAATGTCAAAAGTAAAAGAAAAGTCAAAGATGCTATAGGATTTTAACAGGATGAAAATTATGAAATCATAAGACAGGATGTTGAGAAGGCCGAACTTTTAAATTCCCATTTTGCATCTGTTTTCTCTCAGAAAGGAAATCTAACATCAACTATTCTTCACTGTCCTATTAAGGGAATAGAAGAATCCAGGATATCTATAAACAGAAAGCTAGTGAGGAAACACTTAGCTAACCTAAATGAATTCGAGTCTCCATGTCCAGATGAATTACACCCCAGAGTACTGAAGGAGATAGCAGAATAAATTTTTGAACCCCTCTTCATAATCTTTGAAAATTCGTGGATAACAGGAGAAGTCCCAGTAGACTGGAGAAGAGCAAATGTTGTTCCTATCTTCAAAAAGGGGAAGAAGGTGGACCCAGGCAACTATAGGCCAGTGAGTCTGACTTCTATAATAGGAAATATCTTTGAACAAATTATTAAACAACATGTATGTCAGTACCTGGATAAGAATGAAGTGATTAAACAGAGTCAGCATGGGTTTGGAACTAATAAGTCATGTCAGACTAACTTAATTTCCTTCTATGACAGAATCACTGGTTGGGTGGATCAGGGAAATGCTGTTGGTATAGTATATCTTGACTTCAGCAAAGCATTTGACAAAATATCTCACACAATCCTTATTGAAAAAATGACTAAGTATGGAATGGACAAGGAAACTGTTAGGTGAATTCATAACTGGCTTAGTGATCGGACCCAAAGAGTGGTCGTAAATGGCTGCACATCCAGTTGGATGAATGTCTCAAGTGGGGTACCACAGGGCTCTGTCCTGGGCCCTCTTTTGTTCAACATCTTTAGCAATGATTTAGATGAAGGAATTCAGGGTAAACTGATTAAATATGCTGATGACACAAAGCTAGGAGGGATAGCTTATACTAGAGAAGAGAGAGAGAGAATTCAAAAAGATATAAATAAACTGGAGCAGTGGGCAGCAACTAACAGAATGGTTTTTAACAGGGAAAAATGCAAAGTACTACATCTGGGCAATAAAAATGAAAAAAATATATACAAAATGGGAGGAATAGGGCTAAGCAACAGCACATGTGAAAAAGACTTGGATATACTAATATATCACAGACTGAATATGAGTCAATAGTGTGATGCAGCAGCAAAAAAGGCAAATGCAATTCTAGGATGTATTAACAAAAGCATACAGTCTAGATCATGTGAAGTCATTATTGCCCTCTACTCCTCTTTGGTCAGACCTCATCTGGAATACTGTGTCCAGTTTTGGGTGCCACATTTTAAAAAAGACATCAACAAACTGGAGCAAGTTTAGAAAAGAGCAACCAGAATGGTGACCGGTCTGCAAACCCTATCTTATGAGGAAAGGTTGCAGGATTTGGGAATGTTTAGCTTGCAAAAGAGAAGACTGAGAGGAGACTTAATAACTGTCTACAAATATCTCAAGGGCTGTCACATTGTAGAAGGATCATCTTTATTCTCATTTACACAAGGAAAAACTAGAAGCAATGGGATGAAACTGAATGGGAGGAGACCTAGATTAGATATTAGAAAAAACTTTTTGACAGTGTGATCAATGAGTGGAACAGGCTGCCACGAGAGGTGGTGAGTTCTCCTTCAATAGAAGTCTTCAAACAGAGGCTGGACAGACATCTGTCTGGGATGATTTAGTGAATCGTGCTTTGAGCAGGGGGTTGGACCAGATGGCCCAGGAGGTCCCTTCCAACTCCACGATTCTATGATTCTATGATTATGTCCTATGAGGAATGGTTACAGGATTTGGGAATGTTTAGCTTGCAAAAAAGAAGACTGAGAGGAGACTTAATAGCTGTCTACAAATATTTCAAGGGCTGTCACATTGTAGAAGGATCATCTTTAATCTCATTTGCACAATGAAAGACTGGAAGCAATGGGATGAAACTGAATGGGAGGAGACACAAATTAGATATTAGAAAAAACTTTTTGACAGTTGGGGTGATCAATGAGTGGAACAGGCTACCATAATAGGTGGTGAGTTCTCCTTCATTGGAAGTCTTCAAACAGAGGCTGGAAAGACATCTGACTGGGGTGATTTAGTGAATCCTGCTTTGAGCAGGGGGTTGGACCAGATTACCTAGGAGGTCCCTTCCAACTCTACCATTGTATGATTCTATGATTCTATGTTTTAAGCGACTCACAGAAATTGCTTATGCCACTTACACTGCTGCTGCTGCTAATGTTTTGGCCATAGGTATTATAGGAAATAATACTCTTAAGATTTTCTACAAGCCTATTTCGATACTCCAGCTTGCACACATCCTTTTCCAGGGGAAAAGCACCTGGCTAAATTTATTCTTGTACCATGAATATAACAGAATGGCAACCCAGTAGTCAGCACTATTTCTTACCGAAAGAATATGGGTATCGTGTTGAAGATAGTGCAGCAAGAAGGCGCTCATGTGTCGGGCGCTTCCATGAGGTTCAAGTCCATGCTGTGTTGATGGCGGGGTAGCACTCAAGGTTGCTTCCTTTGTCCCCTAATGCCAACCACGGACAACAGAGTGAGTATCATTATCCTCTTTATCTCCTGACTGTTGCGTGTCCATCACATCCTCCTCAATTTGTTCCTCAGCTCCTGCATCTTCACTAACAGTTTGTCTGGTATCAGAAGCACCCTTTGATCAGAGGTCCTTCACTTGTGCCCACTCCGCAAGCGTGATTTGCACCACTTCTGGAATGCATTGGCCTACGCTATGCAAAAGGACATACTGCAACATTTGCAGACTGGAATTCCATCATGTTGGAACATTGTTAATCAAATGTTTAACCGGTAGGCCGAAAGACCTCTGTAGCGATGCAAGTCAACCTGCGAGGTGCGATTGTAGGAAATGAGCACACAGTGACCATGCTTTCTGCAGCAGCGTTTCCTGGCCAGGATAGTGGCGTAGAAGTTTCTGTACCACCAGGTTGAGGATGTGAGCCATGCAAGACATGTGTGTGAGGTTGCCACGGCTTAGGGCTGCCACCAGGTTTGCACCGTTATCGCACATGGCCTTCCCTGGCTCCAGGTTTAGTGGAGACAGCCATTGCTCTAACTCGGCATGGATATCTGTCTACAACTCTTGAGCTGTGTGACTGAGATCTCCAAGGCATATTAATTTAAACACTGCTTGATTGCGGTGAGCCATGGCTGCGCAGTATGGAGGTGGGGGAGATTCAATCTGCACTATTGGAACGTGAGTGTGATTAAGGGACAGGTTGAGGGTACAGGTGGAGGCCCTAGAGGAGGTGGAGGAACTGTTATACATAGAAGTTTGTCCCACAAAACTTGGGGATTCAAAAACATGTGGAGCAACCCCTTGACTGCCTGCCGAGTTTGCAAGATGTAACACCCCTGCCCATGTTTGCTCGTCCAGGTATTAGTGGTCAAATGCACCCTGATAGACATTGATTTTTTTCAGGGAATGGGTGATGTTCTCAGCAACCTGCTGGTGGAGCACAGGCACAGCTTTCTTTGAGAAGCAATGGCAACTGGACAACAGATACTTGGGGACTGGAACATCCATCAACTTTTAGAAACCGTCTGTATCCACCAGGCGGAAAGGCAACATTTCTGTGGCTAACAGGTTGGAGACAGTGGAGTTCAAGCTCTTAGCTTTGCCACGTGTAGGAGGAAACATTCTTTTACGTGACGGCAACTATAGGACCGACAGCTGGCTGCTGTGCCGAGAGAGGACGGAGTACGGAGACAAGAACAAACTATTGGTCTGTGAGTGAAGTGCAGGCGGAGATGTTGTGATGGATTGAGAAAGATGTGTTTTACTGGGTGACACAAAAGCAGCAGTTATGTCTACTTAAGGAACAGCTGACCGGCTCTCACTCACCCCAACTGCGGTGAGTAAACAATTGTAGTTTCGGCGGCCAGAGACCTGTGTGTGAACACTTAGAATGGTAATGGAGGAGGAAGCAGCAGATGGGGTTGATGGAATGGCCCGTGGTTGGTGAGACCCACTAGTCCACATTTTAGCGCAGTGAGATTCCCACACTAAGGCATGTTGATTGGACATGTGGCGGTTCATGCAATTTTTGCCTCTACTCAGTGTTTTTGCAAAATTGACAGATAGCGTGTGTTGGATCATCCTTTGCGGTCTCAAAAAATGCCCAGGCTAGGCAACCCTTGCCACCCCTGCGAACTGCTCACTTGCGACCTGCAGTGATTGTCGTGATTGCATCACTTCGTGTCTGTGTGGGAAGCCGCAACATAAGTGCCTCATCTTCCTCCTCTTCCACCATATCTGCTGAGTTACTCAGCTACATATCTCTGAGTTCACACCAAGTGGGATCTATAACCTCATCATCATCCTCTCTGTTCTCAGACTCCTCACCCTGAGAGTCACCCACCTCCTTTTCCTGCCCTGACACCACAGTACAATCCTTGTGCGCCTCTGGTATCTGAGTCTCATCAGGATCACCTCCACCTTTGGTGGTCAATGTCTGGTGATGAGGGTCTGGATTCTGCTCGGACCCTACTTCGTCCAGCCCCGGATCCATCACAAAAAAATTTGGGTATTGGTGCAGATGCTTTCCTCCTCTGGAATCTGTGATTCTTCGTAGCAGACCTCTGATGCCCATGGAATACAATGTGTGGACAGCTGTTCAGAATGGCCCATCTAAGGTTCCCCACAGTCAGTTGGGTGTTTGGAAATTTTTGACGTGGGGGAAACAAGGGCTAATGGAGTGCCACCTCTGAAGATTGTACTGTGTGTGTTGCTAAGGTGGAGGAAGAGGAGAGGCCACTTAATGCACCACATGCCATCTACTCAAGCGCATGCTCTTTCTGACCCTCATTTACAAGGTGTACCCCTGTTTGGCTGCCAGAGAAAGGGAATAGGGTAGACCGGCCAGTAGCGGATGTTATCAGTGGTCTTTGGATAGGATGAGATGGTGTGTGTTCAGTTGAGCTTTCATTCACTTTAACACTTTACCCACATACATCTCCAACACCAAGCCTATTCCGTCTTCCACCACGACCTCGCTTTTCCCACTCATGTTGTAAGTAGCCTTCCCCTATAATACCCTGCTATTTCACAACCTTAGGCCCACAGCTGTCATTCACCTGTTACTAAATGAACAATCACTATTTATTTTCTTAGATAGTGTGCCTGAACAACACTGTTATGCCTAATGATTTTAAAGTGGAAATATAGCCTTCTGATTTGACACTGAAACAGTTTTAGCAGAAACTATTTTAAATATCTTATTGGGCTGATGAAATTTGAGCTTCCCCTTGAAATGTATTAGGGACTCATGCACGCAGATGTCCCTTTCTGGAATGTACACCTTAGCAAACTTGTTGCTGACGTGATCAATGACTGGCCGACCTTTGAAAAGTTGGTCAAAGTTGGGGTCATCTCAGGAAAGACATTGTGCATTATCATAGTAATGCAAAAACTTTTCTCTGTTCTCAAAGCGTTTATGGGTCATAGTCATGCTTCATGCTGGACAGTGGAGTGATGTACAAAATATCAGTTAGACAGTGATGAAGTGGGGTTTCAGCCTAAAAACTATTGGGTGTACAAAAGTGTTTCGGCCACCATGAGTTTTACAATATCCCCAGGGAAAAAGATTTTGAAAAAGTCGATTTCTGTGAGGCAGGTAATGTTAAATTTGATTCCTGATTCCTTCACCAAATCAAGAATCTGTGGCTTATAATCTTCAGGGGGTAAGGTCCATAGGGGGTCACTAATGGTGGGTACTGGTTTATTTTCTGTCCTAAGGCGTCTGCTTGGTGGTTCAGTATCACTTGAAGAAGAGGAGGAGGTGGAAAAATAAAGGAAGGTGGCATCCTCTCCCTTATTATCAGTGGTGGAGGCAAGGAAGGTGTATGCCTCCTCGGCTGAATACCGTGATTGGAATGAGAGAGACAATTTTTCATGTGTGTTGTATGTGTGTATACCAAATTTTATTCAGGTGTGTGAGAGTGTTTGGTGTAAACCTTTTTATTTAGAAGAAAAAGAAAAAAAAAGAAAAGAATAGAAGAAAAGAATATATAAAGAAAAAGATGAAAATAAAGTAAATAAAAAACAAACTTACTAAATGGACATCAGTAAAAAAAAAATGACTGAGTGCCAGCAACTGTCTGACACTTACCCTGACTATATTCAGTACTCAGTCATCGATCAGCGATTGACGGCTGTAGGACTCATACAAAGATGTGGTGTAAAGGTGAGGGGGGAGAAAAAATGGACAGGGGAAAAAGCCTTGGCCAAAAGTTAGAACTGGTGGCAATCAGTGATGTGTGTCACTGATCAGCGCTCGGCGGCTGCAGTATGCATGTAAAAGCTGATAAAAAATAAGCAATCAAGTACTGATCGCCGATCAAGTTCTAATCAATGCTCGGTCGCAGAAGGTGGTGTGGGGAGGGGATAGGGAGAATGGGTTGGGGTAGATTAGGAAAAAGCAGGGGACAGCAACAGGTCAGTAATATATCAGGAACGTCTTCTTTCTTCTTACAGGTACAACAGCAGCAGTGATGGCACAGGCTAAAATTGTCTGTGGCACCACAAGTCCAAGCAGATCTGGAAGCAAAATAGCACCATGACCACCCTGCAACTTCTCCAAGCTGGAATGAGGATGAGGAAGTGCAGGCGTTGTCCGTATGTCCAAGGTCATGAAGTCCTTCCCTTCCATGACATGTGGTTACATCCAAGGTTGTGAAGGTGTTAATATATGTGAGTCATGAAAGAGAGCATAAACAATTGTGTTCTAAATGGTCTATACTAGAACCAAGAGATTTCTGTTGTAATAAAGTGCAAGTGCAAATTAAATGTTACCTCTCTGTCACAAAATCTCCACAGTGTATGAATGGTTCCCTAAGTTTAATATGTGGCCTTCCATATACCATCATGTTAAGGTGTAAATAAAAGAAAAAAGAGGTATAATATAAATTTCAGTGAGACTGTTGCTTAATCATATTAGTAGAGGAGAGTGATAGCCTGTCATCTGAACCCCATTGCACGTTTCGCTACTGCTTTAACCCCTCATCTGACCTCTCTGCTCCTGACCCCGGTTTCATATTCTGAACTTGTGCTGTTTGCCCTGACCTCAGATTGTCTGGCCATGTCTCTGTCTTTTCCCTCTGTACTTTGTATTTGTGCCTCTGACCCGTTGGTCAGCTGCTGCAGGTCTGGCTATTGCCTATCCTCACATTAGAGGCCCTAGTGAAGACCAGGTAGTTTCTTATTCCCGCCACTCCAGAGTAAGCCTAGTCCAAATCCTCCTCCATCACAATGTTGCCATTGCTTTGATGTTGTTTTTTTATGGAATTCATTGAGTGATATTAATGACATAAATAATTTGTGGATTTAATTGCATACTAATAAAATATTACTATTCCCATAGAGAACATTATTCTCACAGTGTACTATCATGACACAGAGCAAGAAATGATTAAAGATGTTAGAAAACAGCCAGCATCTCAAATATAACTCACCTTTGCCATGGAAGTAAATACATAAAATCCAGATACAAGAATAAAAGTTTCCCGCTGGTAGCATACAGTATTTGCCTAAGAAGAAAATGCCTGCCCTTTCCCAGCTTAGGGAATATATTGGATGTGATGTGCTACAGTTAAAACAACTACTGGAAAGGCCATGGACTCATTTTCAATGCTTGAATTAATTTTTATGCTAGGGAAGTCTGTGAATGGAACCTTTTCATGACTCAGTAATTCATGCATGAGATTGGTCGCTGAACAAGTGATGTAGGCTTTAAATATTTTAGATGGTTTACGGATGATTTACAATATTATTTCATACTCATATGTACAAGAGGTAGAGCAAGTACTTTGACCTTTTGGGTAAAACACCAGCAAGTGACTTATGAGCAGCAACCAATATTCTTATCGAGCAGTAAAGACTTTAATTATTGCAAATATAGTGTCTGTTTATTGACAGTACTGATGTTCTCTGGAAATATTGAATCATACATTATTGTATTGCTTCAGGAGAGACAATGGCTAAATATGAAAAATCTATGAAAGACCTAGATCAATAAGTGATCATAGACAGCAAAAAAAATGTTGACTCTTCTAGCTTACACAGAGAGTGAAAAAACACCTTGGAAAAAAGATAATTTGAAAATCACTTTAGATGTCCACAGAGGGACACAAATGCCTAGTTTCCTCACGAATGGCATTTTATATGTGAATCTTGATGAATAGTGAGTTAGAATAAGATGCACCAAAATTATTAAGAGGCATGTGACTAATAAGGAATCTAGCGCATAGAGAACATTTCTTCAGCAGGGACTGGAGTTCATTTCTATTTGTATGCAAATTGAAAACATAGAGTGAAAAAAATTTTTTTAGACCCAAATTTTGTATTTTCACAAGGGTAACAGGACAAAACAAACCATAAAATGTATTGAGTAATTTCTCCTCAGTTCACTGATACCCCATATGTGGCTGAAAACTACTTTTGAGGCACAGTGCAAAACTCAGAAGGGAAGGAGCGCCATATCACACAGCAGACTTTGCTGCACTGGTTTGAGGGTGCCACGTCACATAGGCAGAGCTGCTGAGGTGCCAGAACAGCAGAACCCCCCCATAAATGACCCCATTTTACAAACTAAATCTCTCAATAAATTCATCTAGGTGTGCAGTGATTATATTAACACCACAGGTGGGTCACAGAATTTTTTACCATTGGGCAGTGAAGAATAAATAATTAACATTTTTAACACCAAGATTGTGGTTAGCTTCAAATTTTACATTTTCATACTGGAAAATAGGTTAAAAAGGCACTAAAATTTGTCCCACAATTTCTGCTGAATGTAGAAATACCCTATATGTGGCTGTATAGTACTGCTCAGCCACACATGGCGAGACTCTGGAGGGATGGAGTTCCATTTGCCTACTGGATAGCAGATTTTCCTAGAATAGTTTGTGGACTCCATATATAGAGCCTCTACAGTTGTGGCCAAAAGTATTGACACCCCTGCAATTCTGTCAGATAATACTCAGTTTCTTCCTGAAAATGATTGCAAACACAAATTCTTTGGTATTATTATCTTCATTTAATTTGTCTTAAATGAAAAAACACAAAAAGAATTGTCCTAAAGCCAAATTGGATATAATTCCACACCAAACATAAAAAAGAGGGTGGACAAAAGTATTGGCACTGTTCGAAAAATCATGTGATGCTTCTCTAATTTGTGTAATTAACAGCACCTGTAACTTACCTGTGGCACCTAACAGGTGTTGGCAATAACTAAATCACACTTGCAGCCAGTTGACATGGATTAAAGTTGACTCAGCCTCTGTCCTGTGTCCTTGTGTGTACCACATTGAGCATGGAGAAATGAAAGAAGACCAAAGAACTGTCTGAGGACTTGAGAAACCAAATTGTGAGGAAGCATGAGCAATCTCAAGGCTACAAGTCCATCTCCAAAGACCTGAATGTTCCTGTGTCTACCGTGCGCAGTGTCATCAAGAAGTTTAAAGCCCATGGCACTGTGGCTAACCTCCCTAGATGTGGACGGAAAAGAAAAATTGACAAGAGATTTCAACGCAAGATTGTGCGGATGTTGGATAAAGAACCTCGACTAACATCCAAACAAGTTCAAGCTACCCTGCAGTCCGAGGGTACAACAGTGTCAACCCGTACTATCCGTCGGCGTCTGAATGAAAAGGGACTGTATGGTAGGAGACCGAGGAAGACCCCACTTCTTACCCCAAGACAAAACAAAAAGCAAAAAACAAACAAATATAACTAAAAAGTAAAAAATATATACTGCAAATAATGCATAAAGGTAATGATAATAATAAGGGTATTTAGTAAACATAATTTTGATCAAAATAATGTACAAGCCATCCCGCCACGTCACGGCAACCCTTGTGGGACAGTCCCTACTCTAGTATTTAAAACCTTTTCACTTGCCAAGTGGTGTGAATGTGAATAAGGGTCGAGCGACTGAACCACTAGTAACAGCTTAGGCCAGACTGGATGGCTTTCCCAGCTCAGAAAGAGGGCGGTCACACCCATATATGCACTGAATGCACAATGAAATGAATAAAAAACAAATCTGAACTGAGAAAAGTAAGTTAATGTGTATGCACAATGTAAGTGCATATTAACACATGACCATTAACCAGAGAAAACAAAAAGCAAAAAACACACAAATATAACTAAAAAGTAAAAAATATATACTGCAAATAATGCATAAAGGTAATGATAATAATAAGGGTATTTAGTAAACATAATTTTGATCAAAATAATGTACAAGCCATCCCGCCACGTCACGGCAACCCTTGTGGGACAGTCCCTACTCTAGTATTTAAAACCTTTTCACTTGCCAAGTGGCATGAATGTGAATAAGGGTCGAGCGACTGAACCACTAGTAACAGCTTAGGCCAGACTGGATGGCTTTCCCAGCTCAGAAAGAGGGCGGTCACACCCATATATGCACTGAATGCACAATGAAATGAATAAAAAACAAATCTGAACTGAGAAAAGTAAGTTAATGTGTATGCACAATGTAAGTGCATATTAACACATGACCATTAACCAGAGAAAACAAAAAGCAAAAAACACACAAATATAACTAAAAAGTAAAAAATATATACTGCAAATAATGCATAAAGGTAATGATAATAATAAGGGTATTTAGTAAACATAATTTTGATCAAAATAATGTACAAGCCATCCCGCCACGTCACGGCAACCCTTGTGGGACAGTCCCTACTCTAGTATTTAAAACCTTTTCACTTGCCAAGTGGCGTGAATGTGAATAAGGGTCGAGCGACTGAACCACTAGTAACAGCTTAGGCCAGACTGGATGGCTTTCCCAAGACATAAAACAGCCAGGCTGGAGTTTGCCCAAACTTATCTGAAAAAGCCTAAAACGTTTTGGAAGAAAGTTCTCTGGTCAGATGAGACAAAAGTAGAGCTTTTTGGTTAAAGGCATCAACATAGAGTTTCCAGGAGAAAAAAGAGGCATTCAAAGAAAAGAACACGGTCCCTACAGTCAAACATGGCGGAGGTTCACTGACGTTTTGGGGTTGCTTTGCTGCCTCTGGCACTGGACTGCTTGACTGTGTGCATGGCATTATGAAGTCTGAAGACTACCAACAAATTTTGCAGCATAATGTAGGGCCCAGTGTGAGAAAGCTGGGTCTCCCTCAGAGGTCATGGGTCTTCCAGCAGGACAATGACCCAAAACACACTTCAAAAAGCACTAGAAAATGATTTGAGAGAAAGCACTGGAAACTTCTAAGGTGGCCAGCAATGAGTCCAGACCTGAATCCCATAGAACACCTGTGGAGAGATCTAAAAATGGCAGTTTGGAGAAGGCACCCTTCAAATATCAGGGACCTGTAGCAGTTTGCCAAAGAAGAATGGTCTAAAATTCCAGCAGAGCATTTTAAGAAACTCAATGATGGTTACCGGAAGCGGTTGGTCACAGTTATTTTGGCTAAAGGTTGTGCAACCAAGTATTAGGCTGAGGGTGCCAATACTTTTGTCTGGCCCATTTTTGGAGTTTTGTGTGAAATGATCAATGTTTTGCTTTTTGCTTCATTCTCTTTTGTGTTTTTTTATTTAAGACAAATTAAATGAAGATAATAATACCAAAGAATTTGTGTTTGCAATCATTTTCAGGAAGAAACTGAGTATTATCTGACAGAATTGCAGGGGTGTCAATACTTTTGGCCACAACTGTAAGTGCTAGAAAAGCAGAATCTCCCCTCTAGTGACCCCATTTTTGAAATTATACCCCTTTGGGAATTTCTCTACAGGTGTAGTGATGATTTTTATTTCATGGGTGTTTTCCAGAAACGAGCAGTAGTGTATGTTGCAGGGTGAAAATTGCAAACTGCCATTATAGTGATCAGTATGTTAACATGACCAGTACCTAACAGTGACCAGTACATTATGCCCAGCTCATGCTTCTAGAGACTCGCACCCATAACTTAGATGGGCTCTCATCACTACAGAAATGCCAATCATGTGGGCGCTAAATGTGGTTTAGACACACTAGGGCTCAGAAAGAAGGTGGGCATTTGAATTTGGGAGTGCAGAGTTTACTGAATTTCTGTTAAGGGGCAAGGAGCCATTTTGCTTTTCCAGAAACTTTGTGCTACCAGTAACGTGGAAGCCCATTATATTTCCATTAACAGATGACAGACCTGAGTGGAGTCTTGCTTTTTTTGTGGATTGAGTTGAAGTTTGTGTTAGGATTATTTTACATAACATTTAAGATCACATTTATCCTATGATCTACGCTTAGCACTTACTTTGGGGTTTCCATCTAAATCTCCAAGTGACATGATTCAGATGAAATCCCCGAGGGATTAATTCACTATAATGAGGCAGCAGAGTTACTCTGGACATCTGTCTGGCCTCTGTTCAGCGGTGTAATTCTTTTCAGAAGTGCACAAAACTGTGGTCGACCTCGCTTTTATACTCACCTAAAAAATGGACACCGCTGGATCACAGATCACATGGCATCCACAGTGTCCCCATGTGTGTCATTATAGGTAATCTTCTGCCGGAGGTTCCATCTGAATCACGTATTTCAGAGATTTACCTGGAAACCATGGTGTAAGCGCTCAGCATAGTGTGCAGGATAAATGTGCACTGAGCCTTACTGCGATCTTTGGAAGGCAAAATGAAAATATCTGCAGCAGGTGGAGAATTGGTTTTATTTATTTCTTACACTGTTCCTAATGCAGTATAAGTGATTAGACAACTTTATTTTTCAGGAAAGTGCAATTACAACGATACCAAATTTATATCGTGTTTTTATGTTTGGCTGATGTCACATACCAAAAGACACTTTTTATTGCAAAAGACTAGTTTTTGCACCCCCATATTTAGCCAGCTATAATTTTTCCACATTTCAGCCGACAGAGTCATGCGATGGCTTGTTTTTAGCGGGACGAGTTTTTATTGGTACCATTTTCGTGCACATGACATTTTCACTTTCTATTCTAATTTTTGGGAGGTAGAATTAACAAAAAACAGCAATTCAGGAATTTTATTAATATATACTGTTCTTCATGTGGTAACATTGATAAGGTGGCTTTATTCTCTGGGTCAGTACGATTACAGTGATATCCTATTTATATTTGTTTTCTGTTTTGGCACTTTTACACAATAAAAAATATTTTATAGAAAAAAAAATAATTTTTGCATTGTTTTATTCTGAAAGCTATAATTTTTTGCTGATGGAGCTTTATGACTGCTTGTTTTTTGCGGGATAAGATGTTGTTTTCAGTGGCACCATTTTTATTTACATCTTTTTGATCGCATTTTATTGCACTTTTTTTAGGCCGGGGTCACACTTGTGAGTGCAATGCAAGAAACTCGCGTGAGTCTCTCACATCAATACCCAGCACTGCCACCAGCACTCGAGACTGGAGTGTGCGGCTGCATGTATTTCTGTGTAGCTGAATATTCCAGTTTGAACCGCCGGCGGCAGTGCTGGGTATTGATGCGAGAAACTAGCGCAAGTTTCTCGCATTGCACTCACAAGTGTGACCCTGGCCTTATAGAGCAAGTCAGTATAAAAACAATCTAAGAGAAACTCATCAATGTTTTGTCTGTAAAAAGCCCGGCCACCTTAAAGCAGACTGCAGAATTTGGAAAGCAAGAATGAGTCAGTTTTAAAAGCAGAACTGTCATCAAAGGGTTAAAACAGCTGTAAAGGAAGATTCTCTATGTGTTGAAGCTGCATTTAATGCCAGTACAGGCCCAACTGCAAAGCATACTGTATATGGTGTATAGATTCTGGGTAAGCATCCATATAATAAATTTCTTCACTGACCTTAATGAAAGCAAGTCAGAAAAGGTCATCTTTGCTAATGGTCACTATATGACTTCAGAAGGAGTTGGATCTTACTTCCACTGTCCAGTTTCCTCAGCACAAAGCAGAAAAATTCCAGTAAAGGATGTTCTCTATGCTACCAGCATTGAAAGCAATATTCTGACAGTAAAGAAGCTCACACAAAAGGGGAATGTAGTTACTTTTAGAGATAACAGCTGCATCATCTCATAGAAGGGTCACAATCTTGCAGAAGGAAAAATCCAAGATGAACTTTATCAGCTAAAATGCAAAGAAAGAGTGTACAGTGCTAGACAAGATCTGCATAAGAATTGTATCCATGTATGGCACAGATGTCTTGGGTACAGAGACCCATAAGCAGTAAGGAAGCTAGGTCAACTTGCAAATGGTATTGAAATCAACCAGTGTAGTCAAATGATGAATTACACTAGCTGTCTTAAAGGGAAAATGTCCAGAAAATCCTTTCCTAAAATAAGCACCACTAGATCTGCACAGCCTCTGGATATGATACATACAGATGTATGCAGTCCAATGAGTGTTCCTAGGAAGAAAAGATATTTTCTCACATTTATTGATGACTACTTCAGATATATAGTCGTCTACCTGCTTCACAGTAAGGATCAAGTTCCACAGAAATTTGAAGAATATCAAGCTGTAGTGTTTAACAAATTTGGAAGAATGCCAAAAGCCCTGCGTGCAGATAATGGAACCGAATTTACAAGTGGTAAGGTGAAAACCATTTGAGAAAGGATGGAATCGTGTTTCAGACTACCATTTCATACAATCCAGAACAAAATGGTATTGCAGAGAGAAAGAACTGTACTCTCTGTGAAAGTGGAAGAAGTATGCTGTTTGATGCGAATCTACCTACAACGTATTGGGGAAAAGCCATCATGACAGCTTGCTATCTTCAAAACAGAGTGCCAGGTAAAACCACAAATAAAACTCCATATGAGCTATGGAACTGCTAGAAGCCTAACCTGAAGTACCTCAAGATATTTGGAAGCAAAACGTTTGTGTATGTTCCCAAAGAAAAACGTTCCATGTGGGAATCACATGCAAAGCAAGGAGTCCTGGTGGGTTATAGTGAAACTCAAAAGGGATACAGAATCCTGCATCCATAGACCAACACAGTAGCAATCAGCAGAGATGTAGTGATTGATGAAAATTCTGTATTGCTCAAAATCCATGAAGTTATACCAGTTATTCAACCTAAGAAGCAAGAACAAGAATCTTTGTCACCAAACCCACACATCAAAAAGGAAAACACTGAAGTGTGGATAAGCTCTGAAGTCACCAAGGAAGCCACAGAAGAACCAAGTCAACCTCCAGTCAGGAGATCAGAAAGACCAAACAAAGGTATCCCAGCTAATCACCTTTCTTATATGGTCAGAACACTTTTTGGGAGCCACAGTCATGGTAAGAGATGCAAACACTGCCTGTTCACGAGAAGCAGAAGTGGATAAATGCCACTAATGAGGAGATGGAGTTCCTTCACCAACTCCAGACATGGGAGCTTACTGAGCTACCACAAGGAAAAAGAGCTATCGGATGTAAATGGGTCTTCAAAAACAAATATGACTCAGAAGGTAAAGTTCACGAGTTTAAGGCAAGATTGGTCGCAAAAGGGTACTCGCAAAAGTATGGTGAAGATTATGATGCTATCCAGCAATGAGAGTTACAGACAAGCAGTGGGGGTGCTTCTGTACATAGCAACCACAACTCATCCAGATATTACAGCCACAGTCGGAATTCTCTGCCGGCATGTAAGCAAGCCACGCCAAAGAGACTGGAATGCAATATCTTAAAGAAACTCAAAGGCTAAATCTTAAGATATCTGCATCAGGAGATCTCACTCTCAGAGGTTTTGTGGATGTAGATTGAGCTGGAGATTCAAGTGATCATAAATCAACAAGTGGTTACTTGTTCAAGTTAGGAGACAATTTAATTTCTTGGTCCAGCAGAAAGCAAGTGTCAGTCGCATTATCTTCTACAGAAGCAGAATATATGTCTGCTGCTTATGCGAGTCAAGAAGTAATTTCGTTGAAACAACTTTTGGAAGATTTCAGCAAGCCATTTGCTCAACCAACAGTTATCTATGAGGACAACCAAGGATGCATTAAACTTGCTAGCAGTGAGAAGATTAGAGCAACTACTAAGCACATTGATGTAAAACATCACCACTTACGTGACTTAGTGGAACGTGGTGTACTCGAGTTTGTTTATTGCGAGTCTGACAAGATGATAGCTGATGGTGTGACATAGCCATTATCAAGAGGCAAGTTTGTGGACTTCAGAACCGCAATGGGACTAACAGGATAAGTAGTTGTTGAGTATGGGTGTTGGAATGTTTGGTGCAACAACTCCATTCCGGTCCTATGAGTGTTTAGTTGCTAGATTTGTATGCTGTTTATAAAGTTAGAACAAAAAAAACTCCTCCCAGAGGCTCATACAGGGAGAGCATGAGGCTGTATTTACTTTTTTCCTGTGTCTGTGTATGAGAGAAGCAGCCTGCTGTAGATGCTGCACAGATAGAGACACAGAAATGATTTATTCCTGATCTATTAAGCTTATCATATATTGTTCCTTTGTGTTCCTGAATGCAGAAACTCTCTTGTCACACGCTTGGAGAGTATCGTGAGTAATCCGCTGCCAACACTTTGTCTTTTAAATGTGATCTGTCCTCATGCCTAAATGAAGTTTTGAAATTGGGGGTGTTAACAGCTTAGCGACTGCCAACGGTAGATAAAGGGCTTCTGCAGCAAAGACGTTTGTCTACAGTTGACAGTTTTACTCTCATCAGGACCCCATGGACCTTATAACATGAGGATTCTAGTGCAAAATGCTGGCTGTGACCCCTAACCTGATTGATACCTGAGTGGCTCAGGTCCAGATGACGTCAGCACCATGGCAGCCAAAAAGAACAATCACTGGGAAAATATGTTGTAGTAATTCCAGGGGATTTGCCTCATGAAATGCTGTTACGCTACTCTGATCTTTTGGCAATGAGAGATCAGAGGAGAAACATTGTGACAAGGGCTGGTGGCAACAGCTGTGTCAGTCAGTGATCTTGTCATACAGTAAAAAAATAGATAAAGCAATACCTTAAAGTTAGGTTTAGGGTTAGGCTTAAAGTTTAGGGTTAGGCTTAAAGTTAGGATTAGGCTTGATCGCAACTGTGTTTTCAATAATTTATTAGTAGTCACTAGTGTTGGGCATTCCGATACTGCAAATATCGGGTATCGGCCAATATTCGCTGTATCGGAATTCCGATACCGAGTACCGATATTTTTTCAATATCGGATACCGGAATCGGAAGTCCCCATAATGCAATGAGCCACTGTTCTGGCTGTGATTGGCTGCTGAAATGATGTCATCATGATGCGCGGTCTGTGCGCATCATGATGCGCGGTCTGTGCCGACTGCGGGGGGTCTGTGCCGACTGTCGGGGGTCTGTACGGGCCTCTCGGGGGTCTGTACAGGCCTGTCGGGGGCCTGTGCCGGCTGCCGGTGGTCTGTACGGGCCTCTCGGGGGCCTGTGCCGACTGCCGGGGGCCTGTGCCGGCTGCCGGTGGTCTGTGCGGGCCTGTCGGAGGTCTTGTGTGTGTGCAGGCATTGTCCGATGGGACTACAAGTCCCATCGGGCGATGCCTGCTACACTGACAGTGATTGACACATTTGCCAATGATGGGACAGTAGCAGTCCCATCATCCGGCTAATGTGTTGAATGTAAAAAAAAAAAAAAAAAAAACATGCTACATACATACTACATATATACTACATTCATACAACATACATATATACTTCATACATACTACATATATACTACATTCATACAACATACATACATACTACATACATGCTACATATATACTACATTCATACAACATACATACATAATACATACTACATTCATACAACATACATACATACTACATACATACTTCTTATATACTACATTCATACAACATAAATACTACATACTACATACATACTACATACATAGTACATGCTACATACATACAACATGCTACAGGCATACAACATACATACATGCATACTACATACAATACATTCATACATTCATACAATACATACATAGACATACAGTACATATAATATAGAGAACATACTCATCATCACTTGTCACTTTGTTCCCCGAAGCCAGTGTCATTCTCACTGTAAAAAATATGAAAATAACAAACAATATACTCCCTGATCCGCAGAAATCCACGCGTGTGTGTCCCTCGCCGATCTCCCGTGGAGAACAGCAGCATCAGCTGATGCGACCGCTCTCTACGGGGCTCCAGGAATCCAGTGATGGGAGGTAGGTATCCTTCCGCACTGTATTCCTCCGCCACTGTAAAAAAATAGTCCCTAGTCTCACTTTTGGCATTGCTGTGTGAGAAAGTTCCCACACAGCTTTTGCCATAAAGTGAGACCAGGGACTATTTTTTTACAGTGGCGGAGGAATACAGTGCGCAGATCGGTGTGGGACACACACGCATGGATTTCTGCAGATCAGGGAGTATATTGTTTGTTTGTTATTTTCATATTTTTCCACAGATGACACTGGCTTCGGCAATCAAAGTGACAAGTGATGGTATGTACTTATATGTACTGTATGTCTATATGTATGTATTGTATGAATGTATGAATGTATTGTATGTAGTATGTATGTTGTATGAATGTAGTATATATGAAGCATGTATGTAGTATGTAGTATGTACGTTGTATGAATGTAGTATATATGTAGCATGTATGTAGTATGTACTATGTATGTATGCTGCATGAATGTAGTATATAAGAAGCATGTATGTAGTATGTTGTATGAATGTAGTATATATGTAGCATGTATGTAGTATGTATGCTGTATGAATGTAGTATATATGTAGCATGTATGTAGTATGTAGTATGTATGTATGTTGTATGAATGTAGTATACATGTAGTATGTATGTAGTATATATGTATGTTGTATGAATGTAGTATATATGTAGCATGTATATAGTATGTAGTATGTATGTTGTATGAATGTAGTATATATGTAGCATGTACGTAGTATATATGTATGTTGTATGAATGTAGTATATATGTAGCATGAATGTAGTATATATGTAGCATGTATGTAGCATGTAGTATGTATGTATGTTGTATGAATGTAGTATATATGTAGTATGTTTTTTTTTTCATTCAACACATTAGCCGGATGATGGGACTACTACTGTCCCATCATTGGCTAATGTGTCAATCACTGTCATTGTAGCAGGCATCGCCCGATGGGACTTGTAGTCCCATCGGACGATGCCTGCACACACACACAACACCCCCGGCAGGCCCGCACAGACCACTGGCAGCCGGCACAGGCCCCCGGCAGCCGGCACAGACCACCGACAGCCGGCACAGGCCCCCGGCAGCCGACACAGACCACCGACAGCCGGCACAGGCCCCCGAGAGGCCCGTACAGACCACGGGCAGCCGGCACAGACCCCCGATAGTCGGCACAGACACCCGAGAGGCCCGTACAGACCACCGGCAGCCGGCACAGGCCCCCGACAGTCGGCACAGACCCCCCGAGAGGCCCGTACAGACCATCGGCAGCCAGCACAGGCCCCCGACAGGCCTGTACAGACCCCCGAGAGGCCCGCACAGGCCCCAGCCGCACACACAGACACGCAGAGTGTCCACCCACACACCGCCCACACTCTTCCCCCCTCCCAAACAGGATGTACAAGGAAAGAAAGGTTTTTTTTCAATTCTGATATTTCTGTCCCATTGACTTGAATGGGACTTCCAGGATTGGAATCGGCGATACCCGATACTTTTTTTGAATCGGGCCGATCCAATCCGATCCGAAATTTCTGAATATCGGATGGTATCGCTCAACACTACTGTTGAGTATTGGTTCAGGTAGGTTTCCAGTGGGGAAGAAAGTATTTAGTCAGCCACCAGTTGTGCAAGTTCTCCCACTTAAAAAAATGAGAGAGACCAGTAATTGACATCATAGAAAGACTACAACTATGAGAGTCAAAATGAGAAAACAAATACAGAAAATCACTTTGTCTGATTTGGCAAGATTTATTTTGCAAATTATGGTAGAAAATAAGTATTTGGTCATTAACAAAAGTTCATCTCAATATTGTGTTATATATCCTTTGTTAGCAATGACAGAGGTCATTGTATATACATTGATAAAAAATATGAAAAGTAGCAAAATGGCAGGTCAGTCTTATACTGCAGAGGAGACGTATGACCTTTTATGTTCTGACAGTGACGGAAGTCTAATATCAGATGGCGATGAGGATTTCAAGTGTTATAGTTGTAGCGACAGTGATAGCTCAAAAATGAGGAGTGATTCAAGTCCATCCTCAAATAAAAATACCAGTACAAGAGGGGCAAATAGTGCTACTGGAGAAACGTCTACAAATCAGGGAACAATGCCCAGTACAAGCGTTGTCCTTAGTACTAGAGAATTAGTGCATGCCAATGTACAAGAGGCTTTGCCACTTGATGTAGCATTTCCCAGATGGGAGGCTTCGAATTCGTCTACTCCTTTCATCCCTACTTTTAATGGCATTCCTGGTATAAATGTGGAGATGGAAGATTTTGGACTTTGAATTAATTTTTAAATTTGTTTATCGCAGATAGCTTGCTAGAGCATATTGTCCTGCAAACAAATTGATATGCTTCCCAATTTTTCAGTCGAAATCCACGATCTTATTATGCTAGGTCAACTTATTATTCGGAAATTAAAAATTTTTTAGGACTTACATTTGCCATGGGTTAAAAAAAAAATGAGCATTTAGTCCTACTGGTCCAACCGCAGTATGTTTTCTGTCGTTCTTCAAGGACCCGCTGTTAAATGCTCATGAGATTTTAGCATTTTAATGACAAGAAATGCCCCAGAACATGACAGACTATATAAAATCAGACCCATCATCGTAGACTTGACAGAAAAGTTCTTGAGACTCTAAAGACCTAAACAATACATTTCTATTGATGAGTCTCTTGTAAAATTCCAAGACAGACTGCACCTCAACAATTTATTCCATCTAAGAGGGAAAGGTTTGGAAAAAAACTCTATAAAATGTGTGAGCCTTAACCAAGATTTACATCAGCTTTTCACATTTATGAGGGTAAAGATAGCCAATTAGGCCCACCAGGATTCCCTACTTATCTAGGGACATCTGGAATAATTTGGGAGTTGATAAGTTCATTTTCACAAAAGGCTACAACTAGTGTTGAGCATTCCGATACCGCAAGTATCGGGTATCGGCCGATACTTGCTGTATCGGAATTCTGATACCGACTTCCGATATTTTTTCAATATCGGAATTCGGCATCGGAATCGGAAGTTCAGTTGATTGACGGCCTGACGTCATCATGATGCGCGGTGTGTGCGCATCATGATGCGCCGTCATTTCGGGCCTTCCGGGGGTCTCTGCCGGCCTGCCGGGGGGCTGTGCCGGCCTGCCGGGGGGCTGTGTGGACTGCCCGGGGTCTGTACCGGCCTGCCGGGGGGCTGTGCACCCTGTGGGGGTCTGTACCGGCCTGCCGGGGGGCTGTGCCGGCCTGCCGGGGGGCTGTGCTGATGTCCGCGGGTCTGTGCAAGCATCGTCCGATGGGACTACAAGTCCCATCGGGCGATGCCTGCTACCATGACAGTGATTGACACATTAGCCAATGATGGGACAGTAGTAGTCCCATCATCCGGCTAATGTGTTAAATGTTTAAAAAAAAAAAAAAAATAAAATAAAATACTACATACATACTACATGCATGCTACATACATACTACATGCTACATACATACTACATATATACTACATACATACTACATACATACTACATGCATGCTACATACATACTACATATATACTACATACATACTACATACATGCTACATACATACTACATGATACATACATACTACATACATACTACATACATACTACATGCATGCTACATACATACTACATGCATGCTACATACATACTACATGCTACATACATACTACATACATGCTACATACATACTACATGCATGCTACATACATACTACATGCATGCTACATACATACTACATGCATGCTACATACATACTACATGCTACATACATACTACATATATACTACATACATACTACATACATACTACATACATACTACATGCATGCTACATACATACTACATGCATGCTACATACATACTACATGCATGCTACATGCATGCTACATACATACTACATGCTACATACATACCACATACATACTACATACATACTACATACTACATATATACTACATGCATGCTACATACATACTACATGCTACATACATACTACATACATACTACATGCTACATACATACTACATATATACTACATGCATGCTACATACATACCACATACATACTACATACATACTACATACATACTACATGCTACATACATACTACATATATACTACATGCATGCTACATACATACTACATGCTACATACATACTACATACATGCTACATATATACTACATGCATGCTACATACATACTACATATATACTACATGCATGCTACATACATACTACATGCTACATGCATGCTACATACATACTACATACATACTACATGCTACATACATACCACATATATACTACATACATACAATACATTCATACAATACATACATAGACATACAGTACATATAACATAGAGTAACATACTTACCAATACTTGTCACATTGTTCCCCGAAGCCATTGTCTTTTCCGGAATAAATATTAACATAACAAACCACAAAAATACTCACCCACGATCCGAAGCAGTCCACGAGTGTGTCCCACGACGATCTTGGGTAGAGAACTGCAGCATCAGATGATGCTGCCATTCTCTACGGGCTGCAGGAATCCAATGACGGAAGGTAGGTATCCTTCCGCACTGTATTCCTCCGCCACTTAAAAAAAAAAAGTCCCTAGTCTCACTTTATGCCATTGCTGTGTGGGAATTTCCCACACAGCAATGGCATAAAGTGAGACTAGGGACTTTTTTTTTTTTAAGTGGCGGAGGAATACAGTGCGGAAGGATACCTACCTTCCGTCATTGGATTCCTGCAGCCCGTAGAGAACGGCAGCAACAGCTGATGCTGCAGTTCTCTACCCAAGATCGTCGTGGGACACACTCGTGGACTGCTTCGGATCGTGGGTGAGTATTTTTGTGGTTTGTTATGTTAATATTTATTCCGGAAAAGACAATGGCTTCGGGGAACAATGTGACAAGTATTGGTAAGTATGTTACTCTATGTTATATGTACTGTATGTCTATGTATGTATTGTATGAATGTATTGTATGTATGTAGTATATATGTGGTATGTATGTAGCATGTAGTATGTATGTAGTATGTATGTAGCATGCATGTAGCATGTAGTATGTATGTAGCATGCATGTAGTATATATGTAGTATGTATGTAGCATGCATGTAGTATATATGTAGCATGTATGTAGTATGTATGTGGTATGTATGTAGCATGTAGTATGTATGTAGCATGCATGTAGTATATATGTAGTATGTATGTAGCATGTAGTATGTATGTAGTATGTATGTAGTATGTATGTGGTATGTATGTAGCATGTAGTATGTATGTAGCATGCATGTAGTATATATGTAGTATGTATGTAGCATGTAGTATGTATGTAGTATGTATGTAGCATGTAGTATGTATGTAGCATGCATGTAGTATATATGTAGTATGTAGTATGTATGTAGTATGTATGTGGTATGTATGTAGCATGTAGTATGTATGTAACATGCATGTAGTATGTATGTAGCATGCATGTAGTATGTATGTAGCATGCATGTAGCATGTATGTAGTATGTATGTAGTATGTATGTAGCATGCAGTATGTATGTAGCATGTATGTAGTATGTATGTAGTATATATGTAGTATGTATGTAGCATGTAGTATGTATGTAGCATGCATGTAGTATATATGTAGTATGTATGTAGCATGTAGTATGTATGTAGTATGTATGTAGTATGTATGTGGTATGTATGTAGCATGTAGTATGTATGTAGCATGCATGTAGTATATATGTAGTATGTAGTATGTATGTAGTATGTATGTAGTATGCATGTAGTATGTATGTAGTATGTATGTAGTATGTATGTGGTATGTATGTAGCATGTAGTATGTATGTAGCATGCATGTAGCTTGCATGTAGTATGTATGTAGCATGCATGTAGTATGTATGTAGCATGCATGTAGTATGTATGTAGTATGTATGTAGTATGTATGTAGCATGCAGTATGTATGTAGCATGTATGTAGTATGTATGTAGTATATATGTAGTATGTATGTAGTATTTTTTTTTTTTTTTTTTTTTACATTTAACACATTAGCCGGATGATGGGACTACTACTGTCCCATCATTGGCTAATGTGTCAATCACTGTCATGGTAGCAGGCATCGCCCGATGGGACTTGTAGTCCCATTGGACGATGCCTGCACAGACCCCCGGAGCCTGCACAGACCACCGGCAGGCCGGCACAGCCCCCCGGCAGGCCGGCACAGCCCCCCGGAGCCTGCACAGCCCCCCGGCAGGCCGGCACAGCCCCCCGGCAGGCCGGCACAGCCCCCCGGAGCCTGCACAGACCACCGGCAGGCCGGCACAGACCACCGGAGCCTGCACAGACCCCCTGGCAGGCCGGCACAGCCCCCCGAAAGGCCCGTACAGACCCCAGAGAGGCTGTACAAGGGCAGGAAAGGGTTTTTCTTATTCCGATACCGGAAGTCCCATAGACTTGAATGGGACTTCCGGTATCGGAATCGGCGATACCGATACTTTTTTTAAAGATCGGCCGATACCATCCGATACGATACTTTGAAGTATCGGACGGTATCGCTCAACTCTAGCTACAACCAATCTGTATATAGACAATTACTACACCAGCATACCCATATTTAAAAGACTGGTTGAACACAACATAGAGGCTTGTGGGACCATTCATAAAAAACGTCACGGATTTCGACAATCATTGGTCAATGAAAAGTTCCAAAAGGGGCAGTCAGGGGCTGTACGCAATGGAGAGCTGCTTATGCTTTAAGTGTCTGAATTCTTGTCTGTCCAGGTGATGCAATTATCACCTGTGCAATACTAAGGAAATCCTGAAAATATGACCTGTTGGTGGCTCTTGAGGACCGGAGTTGGGGAACACTGCTTTAAGTATAAGGATAAGAAAGATAGTTTTATCCTCGCCTCGATCCACACAGATGCCACAAAGGCCACTATAGAACTAGGATTCACTACTGCAAAGCGAAAACTTGTGTCAGTATCTTTCTTGGATGTGCTACTCAGTGGTAACATTCACACCCATAAAATGGACACTTCCCTTTATAGGGAATTCAATGTGTTGAATGTAAAAAAAAAACAAAAAAAAAACATGCTACATACATACTACATATATACTACATTCATACAACATACATATATACTTCATACATACTACATATATACTACATTCATACAACATACATACATACTACATACATGCTACATATATACTACATTCATACAACATACATACATAATACATACTACATTCATACAACATACATACATACTACATACATACTTCTTATATACTACATTCATACAACATAAATACTACATACTACATACATACTACATACATAGTACATGCTACATACATACAACATGCTACAGGCATACAACATACATACATGCATACTACATACAACACATTCATACATTCATACAATACATACATAGACATACAGTACATATAATATAGAGAACATACTCATCATCACTTGTCACTTTGTTCCCCGAAGCCAGTGTCATTCTCACTGTAAAAAATATGAAAATAACAAACAATATACTCCCTGATCCGCAGAAATCCACGCGTGTGTGTCCCTCGCCGATCTCCCGTGGAGAACAGCAGCATCAGCTGATGCGACCACTCTCTACGGGGCTCCAGGAATCCAGTGATGGGAGGTAGGTATCCTTCCGCACTGTATTCCTCCGCCACTGTAAAAAAATAGTCCCTAGTCTCACTTTTGGCATTGCTGTGTGAGAAAGTTCCCACACAGCTTTTGCCATAAAGTGAGACCAGGGACTATTTTTTTACAGTGGCGGAGGAATACAGTGCGCAGAGCGGTGTGGGACACACACGCATGGATTTCTGCAGATCAGGGAGTATATTGTTTGTTTGTTATTTTCATATTTTTCCACAGATGACACTGGCTTCGGCAATCAAAGTGACAAGTGATGGTGAGTATGTACTTATATGCACTGTATGTCTATATGTATGTATTGTATGAATGTATGAATGTATTGTATGTAGTATGTATGTTGTATGAATGTAGTATATATGAAGCATGTATGTAGTATGTAGTATGTACGTTGTATGAATGTAGTATATATGTAGCATGTATGTAGTATGTACTATGTATGTATGCTGCATGAATGTAGTATAGAAGAAGCATGTATGTAGTATGTTGTATGAATGTAGTATATATGTAGCATGTATGTAGTATGTATGCTGTATGAATGTAGTATATATGTAGCATGTATGTAGTATGTAGTATGTATGTATGTTGTATGAATGTAGTATACATGTAGTATGTATGTAGTATATATGTATGTTGTATGAATGTAGTATATATGTAGCATGTATATAGTATGTAGTATGTATGTTGTATGAATGTAGTATATATGTAGCATGTACGTAGTATATATGTATGTTGTATGAATGTAGTATACATGTAGCATGAATGTAGTATATATGTAGCATGTATGTAGCATGTAGTATGTATGTATGTTGTATGAATGTAGTATATATGTAGTATGGTTTTTTTTTCATTCAACACATTAGCCGGATGATGGGACTACTACTGTCCCATCATTGGCTAATGTGTCAATCACTGTCATTGTAGCAGGCATCGCCCGATGGGACTTGTAGTCCCATCGGACGATGCCTGCACACACACACAACACCCCCGGCAGGCCCGCACAGACCACTGGCAGCCGGCACAGGCCCCCGAGAGGCCCGCACAGACCACCGGCAGCCGACACAGACCACCGACAGCCGGCACAGGCCCCCGAGAGGCCCGTACAGACCACGGGCAGCCGGCACAGACCCCCGATAGTCGGCACAGACACCCGAGAGGCCCGTACAGACCACCAGCAGCCGGCACAGGCCCCCGACAGTCGGCACAGACCCCCCGAGAGGCCCGTACAGACCATCGGCAGCCAGCACAGGCCCCCGACAGGCCTGTACAGACCCCCGAGAGGCCCGCACAGGCCCCAGCCGCACACACAGACACGCAGAGTGTCCACCCACACACCGCCCACACTCTTCCCCCCTCCCAAACAGGATGTACAAGGAAAGAAAGGTTTTTTTTCAATTCTGATATTTCTGTCCCATTGACTTGAATGGGACTTCCAGGATTGGAATCGGCGATACCCGATACTTTTTTTGAATCGGGCCGATCCAATCCGATCCGAAATTTCTGAATATCGGATGGTATCGCTCAACACTACTGTTGAGTATTGGTTCAGGTAGGTTTCCAGTGGGGAAGAAAGTATTTAGTCAGCCACCAGTTGTGCAAGTTCTCCCACTTAAAAAAATGAGAGAGACCAGTAATTGACATCATAGAAAGACTACAACTATGAGAGTCAAAATGAGAAAACAAATACAGAAAATCACTTTGTCTGATTTGGCAAGATTTATTTTGCAAATTATGGTAGAAAATAAGTATTTGGTCATTAACAAAAGTTCATCTCAATATTGTGTTATATATCCTTTGTTAGCAATGACAGAGGTCATTGTATATACATTGATAAAAAATATGAAAAGTAGCAAAATGGCAGGTCAGTCTTTAACTGCAGAGGAGACGTATGACCTTTTATGTTCTGACAGTGACGGAAGTCTAATATCAGATGGCGATGAGGATTTCAAGTGTTATAGTTGTAGCGACAGTGATAGCTCAAAAATGAGGAGTGATTCAAGTCCATCCTCAAATAAAAATACCAGTACAAGAGGGGCAAATAGTGCTACTGGAGAAACGTCTACAAATCAGGGAACAATGCCCAGTACAAGCGTTGTCCTTAGTACTAGAGAATTAGTGCATGCCAATGTACAAGAGGCTTTGCCACTTGATGTAGCATTTCCCAGATGGGAGGCTTCGAATTCGTCTACTCCTTTCATCCCTACTTTTAATGGCATTCCTGGTATAAATGTGGAGATGGAAGATTTTGGACTTTGAATTAATTTTTAAATTTGTTTATCGCAGATAGCTTGCTAGGGCATATTGTCCTGCAAACAAATTGATATGCTTCCCAATTTTTCAGTCGAAATCCACGATCTTATTATGCTAGGTCAACTTATTATTCGGAAATTAAAAATTTTTTAGGACTTACATTTGCCATGGGTTAAAAAAAAAATGAGCATTTAGTCCTACTGGTCCAACCGCAGTATGTTTTCTGTCGTTCTTCAAGGACCCGCTGTTAAATGCTCATGAGATTTTAGCATTTTAATGACAAGAAATGCCCCAGAACATGACAGACTATATAAAATCAGACCCATCATCGTAGACTTGACAGAAAAGTTCTTGAGACTCTAAAGACCTAAACAATACATTTCTATTGATGAGTCTCTTGTAAAATTCCAAGACAGACTGCACCTCAACAATTTATTCCATCTAAGAGGGAAAGGTTTGGAAAAAAACTCTATAAAATGTGTGAGCCTTAACCAAGATTTACATCAGCTTTTCACATTTATGAGGGTAAAGATAGCCAATTAGGCCCACCAGGATTCCCTACTTATCTAGGGACATCTGGAATAATTTGGGAGTTGATAAGTTCATTTTCACAAAAGGCTACAACCAATCTGTATATAGACAATTACTACACCAGCATACCCATATTTAAAAGACTGGTTGAACACAACATAGAGGCTTGTGGGACCATTCATAAAAAACGTCACGGATTTCGACAATCATTGGTCAATGAAAAGTTCCAAAAGGGGCAGTCAGGGGCTGTACGCTTATGCTTTAAGTGTCTGAATTCTTGTCTGTCCAGGTGATGCAATTATCACCTGTGCAATACTAAGGAAATCCTGAAAATATGACCTGTTGGTGGCTCTTGAGGACCGGAGTTGGGGAACACTGCTTTAAGTATAAGGATAAGAAAGATTGTTTTATCCTCGCCTCAATCCACACAGATGCCACAAAGGCCACTATAGAACTAGGATTCACTACTGCAAAGCGAAAACTTGTGTCAGTATCTTTCTTGGATGTGCTACTCAGTGGTAACATTCACACCCATAAAATGGACACTTCCCTTTATAGAAAAAATACTTCAGGCAACATGATTTTGCTCTCATCTAGTTTACATCCCAAACATACTATTCATGACATCCCTAGAGGTGAATTTATCATGGTCAGATGCATTTGCTCTAGTCATGAAAGCTTTTTTCAGTGAGGGTTAATGAGGAGCTAATGAGGGGCATTACCCTGAAACACAGTGTCTGCAAATTGAGATTTTGGTTTTGGCTTTTATCCTAAATCATGTGACAAGGCTCATTTGAGAGTCAATATTTAATTTTAGGATTGCTACTTCCTATAGGTGGCACTAGATTTCTTGTCCTCTTCCTCTCGGAAGAGACAATTTGCATATTTCTCAGAGGAACATTGTGGCTTACAAGTCTCCTCTCCTTGGCATGTCAGGCTTGACATGTAATTGTCCGCTAGGAGAAACATTACCCCTTGGATTCATATCTGGAGGCTGAAATTTCTGCCCATTTTCTCTCACAAACTAGCTCTAGCTCAGAGAGATTGACTGGAAAGTGTCTGTGAACAGTAGTTTTCAAGTGTTGCCACAGATTCTCACTTTGATTTAGGTCTGGATTGTGACTGGGCCATTCAAACACATGAATGTGCTTTGATTAAAACTGTTCCAATCTCAAGAATTTTGCAGCCTCTAACAAGTATCCCTCCAGGATTGCCAGGTATTTAGCTCCTTCCATCTTCAAATCAACTCTGACAAGCTTTCCTCTCACTGCTGAAGTAAAGCATCGCCACAGCATGATGCTGTTACCAGTATGTTAAATGGTGGGGTGATGTGTAGTTTAGTGTAGTAGATGTGTTAGTTTTTCACCACACATAAGGCTTTGCATTTAGCCCCAAAAATTCTGCATTGGTCTCATTTGACCACAGTACCTTCTTCCACATGCTAGCTGTTTTCCCTACATAGGTTTTTGCAAACTGCAAATAGGACGTCTTATTGCTTGCTTTCAAAACAGCCTTTCTCCTTGCCACTCTTCCATGAAGGCCAGATTTGTGAAGTATATGACTAAGGCTGGAGTCACACTTAACGTATAAAAAAAGGTCCGATTTTGACGGCCGAGAATCTCACAAATGTTCCCTGAACAGTGATCCATATGTAATTCGTTCGCAAGCGAGGATGCGATTTCCTCACATCTAAGTATCCGTGTGACATCCGTATGGCATCCATATGGCAAGATTTTATCACAGCACTGCAAAATGGACATTTAACTGATCCATGGCCTCAAATATTCATCCAAACATATATGCAGTATATATATATATATATATATATATATATATATATATATATTAGTGAGACACATATACATATTTATGTCTTTATATTTCGTACAGAGATAGATAGCAGAATAGCCGTTAATTCATTTGTCGGCTTCTGTAAAATCATTGCAGAACCCGACAGGATAAGACATGGTTTACATACAGTAAACCAATGCAGAACAGTTTTATTTATATATGTCAGTGTCTAATACAGTTAGTAGTATGTGTGTGTAAAATTTGGGACCTGTATGTATTTAGTAAAAGAATGTATTCAAAGAAAAAACTTGAGTGGGCTCCCGCACAATTTTCTGCGCCAGAGAGGAAAAGCCAGTGACTGAGGGCAGATATTAATAGCCTAGAGAGGGACCATGGTTATTGGCCCCCTGGCTAAAAAAAATTGCCTCCAGCCACTGCAGAAAAGGTGCATCTGTAAGGCTGGTTTCACATTTGCGGTTTTTTTCGCGGTAATTTAGCGCTAAATAGCGCATGCGTTTTTTTTCCTATACTTTGCATGGGATGCGCTTATGTGCGCATACACATGCGTTTGTACGCGTTTTACCGCACATGCGTTTTTTTGCAGTATGCGCTCGGGCGCACAAAATGCAACTTGTTGCATTTTTTGTGCGTCCGATTTGCCTCAAAAAAACGCATGCGCGCGCAATGCGTTTTTTTACAGCAAGACACCCATTATAAGTCTATGGTGAGCATATGTGCGCATTGGCATGCTTATGTATGCATTTTTTTGCACATGCGTTTTTTTTTTTACCATTAGTTTAGACAATGGAATTTAGGGGTTTGGGTAAAGTTAGGGTTAGTTAAGGGGGTTTAGGGTTAGGGTTAGGGTCAGGGTTAGGGTTAGGGTTAGGGTCAGGGTTAGGGTTAAGTATGGTTTGGTTAAGGGTTAGGGTCAGGGTTAGGGTTAGGGTTAGGGTTAGGGTCAGGGTTAGGGTCAGGGTTAGGGTTAAGTATGGTTTGGTTAAGGGTTAGGGTCAGGGTTAGGGTTAGGGTTAGGGTTAGGGTCAGGGTTAGGGTTAGGGTTAAGGTTAAGCATGGTTGGTTAAGGGTTAGGGTCAGGGTTAGGGTTAAGTATGGTTTGGTTAAGGGTTTGGGTTAGGGTTAGGGTTAAGTATGGTTTGGTTAAGGGTTAGGGTCAGGGTTAGGGTTAGGGTTAGGGTTAGGGTCAGGGTTAGGGTTAGGGTTAGGGTCAGGGTTAGGGTCAGGGTTAGGGTTAAGTATGGTTAGGGTTAGGGTTAGGGTTAAGTATGGTTTGGTTAAGGGTTAGGGTTAGGGTTAGGGTTAAGTATGGTTTGGTTAAGGGTTAGGGTCAGGGTTAGGGTTAGGGTCAGGGTTAGGGTTAGGGTTAGGGTCAGGGTTAGGGTCAGGGTTAGGGTTAAGTATGGTTAGGGTCAGGGTTAGGGTTAGGGTTAGGGTCAGGGTTAGGGTCAGGGTTAGGGTTAAGTATGGTTAGGGTTAGGGTTAGGGTTAAGTATGGTTTGGTTAAGGGTTAGGGTTAGGGTTAGGGTTAGGGTTAGGGTCAGGGTTAGGGTCAGGGTTAGGGTTAAGTATGGTTTGGTTAAGGGTTAGGGTTAGGGTCAGGGTTAGGGTTAAGTATGGTTTGGTTAAGGGTTAGGGTTAGGGTCAGGATTAGGGTTAGGGTTAGGGTCAGGGTTATGGTTAGTAAAGTCATGGTTTGGGTTAGTGTGAGTGGCCACCTAATGTTGGAAAAAAACGCAAACGCGGTAAAACGCACTAAAAACGCATACAAACGCTTAAAAACGCTGCGTTTTTTTCATGCATGCTCATAAAAATGCTTGAAAAAAACGCAGCAGTTGTATGCTTTTGTATGCGTTTTTCAATGCGTTTTTTTGCGGGAAAAACGCGCTGCAAAAAAAAGCAAGTGTGAAACAGGCCTAAGATGCGCCAATTCTGGCATTTAGCCTCTCTCTTCCCACTGCCCTGTAGCGGTGGCATATGGGGTTATAAGGGGTTAATGTCACCTTTGTATTGTAAGGTGACATTAAGTCTGATTAGTAATGGAGAGGTGTCAATAAGATACCTATCCATTACTAATCCTGAAGCTTATAAAGGGTTAAATAAACACACACATGCAGACTAAAGTATTTTAATGAAATAAAAGACCACATAGTTTCGCCATCTTTATTATTCTGCTAATCCAAATGATTCCCTCGATCTCCTGTAAAAAGTAAAAAATAAAAAAACAACAATATACCATACCTGGTGTACAGTCAGTCCCACAGCATAAATCCATATCTTGGGGTTAAATAGTTTACAACCGGGAGCAGTGATAATGCTTTTGCCCCGGCTGCAAACCATGGAGGAATGAATGAGAAGCTGCCTGCGCAGCCTCACAGCCTCTCCCGCAGTGAACTCTGCAGTGTGGAAAAGTGACAGTTCATTTTCAAACGCTGCAGAGTTCATGGCAGGTCAGGCTGGGAGGCTGTGCAGCATCAGTGACGTCAGCGCAGCCTCCCAGCCTTTCTCGCACCCATAGACTTGCATTTGCGAGTCTCGGCCGATATACAGTGCAAATTGCAGCATGCTGCGATTTCACTCGCACATATAATACAGCCGAGAAAAAAGACGCTGATGGGAGCTGCCCCATAGATTAACAGTGGTCCGAGTGCTATGTGATTTTTCTCGCATAGCACTTGTCCGTATTCCTCTCTAGCGTGACTCCGGCGTAATAGTCAAAATGCCTAATAGTCGTCAAAGCGTCAATGCAATAAAGAAATATAATAGCAATAAAAGATGTACAAAAAATAAATCAAGAATTTGTTGTAGACGATTCACTTACAGATCATTGCAGTGAAGGAAGTTGAGTGCTCGGGTTGGATTTTGTACCCTCAAAATTTCTATTTAATTAGTAGAACCATCAATGACAGTTCTCCAGGCTTTACAGTTATGGAACAAAAGCTTGTAAGATCAATCAATACAGGTCTAACTCATTTTGTTTATTAAATTGCCTCAAACATTTATTGAGTTTAAAAGTTTTGGTAACATATCTTTGAAGTTTGGAGAACCGGAATTTCTGCAAGAAGAAAACAAATGGAAAAAAAGTGTACAGAAACAGGAGTCAGTGTTTGTGACAGAACTGTACGAAATCAGCCAGTTGAAATGACATTGACATATAAAACCAGCTTGAACATCTAAAGAGAGAAGAAAACATGTAGAAGAAAAGAGTATTTATATTGGATTGATCAAAAAGTAATAGTGCTTGAACTTCTATCTGGTGACATTCCAATGAAACATAAAGATATCTGTTTAAAGAATACCATCAAATTTCCCCTCTCATTTATATAAATTTATATGCAGTATGCATGGAAAAAGAGCCAGATAACAGGTGAACATGGACTGAGTACGTAATGCCAAAGATAGTAGTTGAAAAATAGGGGTGGTAACTAATGATGAGCGAGCATGCTCAGGTATCGTGTTATCTGAGCATGCTATCCGAGTATCTTGGACGTTCTCAAGTAATATGTTTGAGTCTCCGCAGCTGGAACACATGCAAGGATTGCCTAACAAACAAACCAACACCTGAGATACTCTGGCAACATTCAAGCATGCCCGGATAACACAATATCCGAACACATTTGCTCATCACTAGTGCTCATCATTTAACCCCTTTCTGACATGTGCTGTATGTATACAGTGCTGTGGGAGCTGTGTTACAGCAAACCGCAGTATATGTACTGCCGCGATCATTGGCGGGTGTCAGCTCTATGTGAGAGATGACACCATGAAGCAACAACCATGAATTCAAAATTTGGGCAAGGGAACATGTGCGTGATATAGATAAAGCTAAAAATGACACTAGGGAAGAACCTCTGAAGACCTTACCTAGGCATTTCAAAGATTTCCACAACTCGGATTCGAGCCTCTTGAAGTTGAGAGCAATTGACCAGGTATCAATGGGTCAAAGGGGGGTGATTTATTTAAAAGGCTGGCACAAATTGAAAGTTGCTGGATATACCGCCTGCAGACATTGACACCATTAGGCCTCAACGAAAATTTTGGGTTTACTTCTTTCTTGTAAGGTTTTGGTATCTTTTAATTATGGGTGGGTTGGGGTGGTTTTACTCTTTGCTTTAATTTTGTTTTTATTATGTATGATATATATGGGATTTTCCCTGCGTCTTCATATTTCTTTTTCATTTTTATTTACATTTTTTTTTGTATCATATTATAGGTTTTCTTTACCTATGATTGCTGGGCAGCCTCCTGGCTTGTTTGCTTTGTGATAAATCTCTGGATTTAGTTCTGATCCATATGGGAAAAGATCTACATTGATATGTGATAGAGGATCAAATCTAAGAGGACCATAACATCATTTTGATTATCTTGCCGTCTATTAATCCTTTACATCTGGAATATAGCCCGATGTTATGTGGGTTCTAGATGATTGAATTTTTCTTTCTAAATGTGGGATTATGTACTGTCTATATGCTATTTATGATATATACTGGTAGGAATTATATGCACTTGACACTTTATGCTATTTGCACTATTCTTGTATATATATATATATATATATAATACATAGTTAATTGGTATACACATATTTGTATGATATTTAATTGTAAGATGTATCATTATGTCCGTACATTATGTTACTCTATGCACTTTTTTCTGATTTTCACCTTAATGTATAAATATATGTATGTTGACTAGATACTAGTTTAAGGATTCACATAATTATGCTATAAATTGGGCTAAATATGCACTGTTAATATACCTTTTTATCCAGCATACACTGGGATCATGTCCTGGGCTGGACTGTTTTTCTGGGCACTTAGGATTAATTATGTTGCCTTTCTAGCAACAATAGTGCATAAACATTGCATCACTATCACTTATACATGTCACTATGCACTTTATTAGGATACATCTTGCATCGTCATTTTCTATTCCCACAAGAATTACTGTTAGAACTCTGTGACTTCCGGTGTGACGCATGCAAGGCTGCCACATTCAGCGATGCTATGGAGAGCGGGCATAAGGAGCAGGGCGCATGCGCCATCTCTATGACGGCCCATGTTATGCTTGCGTTCCACGGCCACAACCCGTGATGTCTGAGAGATGGATGATGTCAGCGGTGCATGCACAGTTAACACTGAAGGTGATCCCGATATGACACGGAACTTTTCTACACAAACTGAAACTACGCTTTCCATTGGCTGCTCACAGTACTTAATGCACACACCCCCTCCCTCCAGCGTTCTCCTCCTGACGAAGGGATGAAACGCATGTTGGGGCACTAGGGGGAGACCGCACACAGCAGACCACCATAAATGTAAGTGCCATGCTAGCATTTTTCATTTAACAATAGCCTTAGTAGGACATGGCTGGTACCGGGGACAGGAGACTCTATAGGGCTATAAAGGAGGACTGTTTTAGGCACTGTTTACAAAATTTGTAGGTCGGGCTTATGGTGGTTTATTCCCCTATTACGGTTAAGTAGTGACCTTGATTTGTTATTTTAAATCATTTTGTATTATTTGTCTATGAACTAATGTGAGTATATTGAATAAAGGTTGTACATTTTTATATTGGCACGTTATACTGAGTTTTTTCTCTTGTGGTAATTGATATTAGTCAGTTTTATGTGCCCTGGTTACCCTAATGTTTTTTTTTGCTATCCTCAAATGTTATGTGTGGAGGCTGACCAGACTACCGATGGGTATGTTGGAGCTGGTATTCCACAACTGGCCTCTGCTGCTCACAAAGCCTTGCCAGCTTATGCAGTGTGGAGATCCAGATCATGGTGACATTGCACACCAGTCGGTGAGCTGGCTCTTGCAAGTGCAGCTGTATCATTGCCAGAGCAGCAGCAACTGTAGCTGACTTGCGGAAATAGCCTCTGACGCGAAGTACCTTGACCTGAAGCTCGGGCATATATGGATAGGTTTTCAGAAATATAGAAGAATATACAGATAGGTTTTCAGAAACTGCTGAACTACGAATTTGAGCACTGCGGCCAAGCATAGTAGGTGGGTAAACTTACCAAGCTTTACAGTTGCCACCAGATTACACCTATTATTACACATGACCATGCCTGGTAGTAAGTTCAGTGGCGAGAGCGACAGATCTGTCTGGTCTGTTATTTCTTTTTATTTACTGTGTGGTGGCGTGTGGTTTGTCTCCTAGTCAAATTAGCTTCAGCAGAGCCTGATGCAGCTTTGCTGAGACAGTGCTGCAGAGCTTCCAGCTGATGTGTGCTCTGAGATAGCATGTTTGAGATCAAGGATGAGGAGGAGCATGAGGGGGTGCAGGAACTGGTGTAGGATGTGGAGGAAACACTGATAGAAGTAGCATTCAAATAGTAAATAGAAAATGGCATTCAACTTGCACTGCAAAATAAGTATTATTTAATCAATTCAGAATAGAAACAAGATGGCAGGTAGGCAGGGAGTGAGCAAGGAGATAGTGCTGTGCAACGGCAGTTTTACACTGTCAAGGTGCTTCTATGGCTCCAAATGCAAATCGATTTGGACCCGTAGAAGTGCCTTGACAAAGTAAAACTGCCATTGTCCTGCACTATCTACTTGCTCACTCCCTGCCTGCCTGCCATCTTGTTTGTATTCCGAATAAATTAAATAATACTTATTTTGCAGTACTTTGTGGGTGCCATGTTCTATTTACTATTTTAATGCTACCGTTTGATTGCTAATTTTAATCAACCTGAGATCCAAATTTCCTACACTGTGCCAAATATCATATACAACCCATCCGAAACACCACAGTAGAACAAGGTGAACAGAAATGCACAATTTTTCTAAATAATTATAAAAATAAATATATTATATCAAAAAAAATTTTTTGAAAAAACATCCAATGTACAATAAGGCAACCTCAATTGTGGGACAATAAAGAGGGCTAATCACCCCAATACACAAAAAACATATGCGCAACAGGTATGAGACATGTATTACAATTCTTAACAACTGATGGCATGAAGTATAATACAATATAATTTATAACTGCGCTAAAAAAATTGCTTTTTTTCACTTATATAAGCCTGACAACTGCAATAGCTATTATATATGCAGAAAAAATTCAGTATCCCACCAAATACCGGATTTCACATATGTTGTCACCAATTTGTATAAAAGCACATGACGTGCCAATAATGTGAGCGATGACAATGCTCAAACAAGATCTCACCTGGCTAACTGTAATGTGTGGAGTGACTGCCACGTCCCTCACCCCGACGCGCGTTTCATCCTCTTCTTCAGGGGGCATCAAGAAGAGGACGAAACGCGCGTCGGGGTGAGGGACGTGGCAGTCACTCCACACGTTACAGTTAGCCAGGTGAGATCTTGTTTGAGGGTTGTCATCGCTCACATTATTGGCACGTCATGTGCTTTTATACAAATTGGTGACAACATATGTGAAATCCGGTATTTGGTGGGATACTGAATTTTTTCTGCATATATAATAGCTATTGCAGTTGTCAGGCTTATATAAGTGAAAAAAAGCAATTTTTTTAGCGCAGTTATAAATTATATTGTATTATACTTCATGCCATCAATTGTTAACAATTGTAATACATGTCTCATACCTGGTGCACATATGTTTTTTGTGTATTGGGGTGATTAGCCCTCTTTTTTGTCCCGCAATTGATGTTGCCTTTATGTACATTGGATGCTTTTAAAACATTTTTTTTTTTATATAATAAAATTATTTTTATAATTATTTAGTAAAATTGTGCATTTCTGTTCACCTTGTTCTACTGTGGTGTTTCGGATGGGTTGCGTTTGATTGCTAAGTTGTGTACCACCATTAAGTGCTGCTGTTAGCTGATTTTTTACATAGACAGGAAAATATACATGCTAGTATGCTAAGAGATGGTGCCAAATAACCTCCACTTCGATTCCTGATAGAAATGGCCATCAATCCTCAGCGCCGGTACCACATATTATGGGCTGACCTGTGTTGGAGTAGTTGTATTGCAACCACTAGAGACAGCACCGGTAGGCAGCTTAGTCACGAATAGCCAGAGGTTGGTACAGCAGTATAGTTAAAGGATCAGCAGGTTACACAGTCAGGAATAGCCAGAGGTCAGTACAAGGTAGCAGCAGTATTGTTTTGGATGAAGCAGCAGGTGAAATGAGTGCTTCAATAAAGGTTGGTAGTTCAATAATCTCACAAAGAAGTAAGTGAAAGGCCAGGTTTAAATAGGCTGTTCAATCAGGGGATTTACAAGGTGGAGCCTATCAGGAACTTACACGGTGGAGCCAAATGGGAATTACACAGGTACTAGTATCTGAGTTAGCAAAGAACTGTCCAGTGAGCTCAAAGGGAAGAGCTGTTGCCTGGTGCACTAGAGCTGCTGGGTTCAGGTCCAGAAAACGTGCCGTGCCAGGGTGAGACTCAGCTTCAGCCTCCACAATGTTCACCCAGTGTGCCGCTAGTGAAATGTAACATCCCTGACCACAAGCGCTTGTTCACATTTAGGTCGTTAAGTGAACAATCTCAGTAACTGTGTTGGTAAGGACATGGGTGATGTCACTGGACACCTGCTGGTTAAATGCAGGGCTGCCACACTAGGAGAAATAGTGGCATCTGGGGACGGATTACTGAAGAATGAAATTTGTACACCCGTAGTAGGCCAATTTTGTTTTTTATTTCAAACGAATGAAAATGTACGCAAACCAAGTTTCACAGTATACGTATATGACAATAGTCAATTTTGGAGCAACCAAATTTGTACACCTATAGCAGGCCAATTTTGTTTTTATTTCAAACCAACAAAATTGCACACAAAGCAGGTTCTACAGTATTTATGGCTGTAGTCAATTTTTTTAACAAAAATTTTTTGCAAACTGTACCAGTCCAAGCAGTTTTAAAAACTTGAACAAACCGTAATTTTACACAAAGCATGTTAAACTGTATGGATAAATAGAAGAATCCATAAAAATTTTAGGGAGGTCTTTTTTATTTTTATATACCACCATAATGTAACAATAACCACTTTAAACTGTATGAATGAAAACTTTAATCCATAAAAACTATATATTTTTTTAAATTTACCATAATGTAACAAGAACTGCTTTAATGTAACAAGAACTGCTTTAAACTGTATGGAGGACTAATTGCATCCATAAAAAAATTTTGAAAGTTTTTTTTACTTTTATATTCTACCGTAATGTAACAATAACCGCGTTAAACTGTATGGATGAATAATTGAATACATAAAACGATTTTCAAGTGTTTTGGGGGGTTTTATATACCTCTCTAATATAGCAAGAACTGTACTAATTGAATCCAGAAACAATTTTGGAAGGTTTATTGTCAAGAGTGTGTTATTTCAACCTGGGATATCTGGGAGTAGAAGATCACTGCGTATTGTGAATCACAGATATTTCATTTAGCCTGTGTGTTTGGATCCCATGTTAAATGAATTTTTTTTTTGGTGCCGAAGAGGTTAATGACCCTTTCTATGCTGGTCAGAAACATGCAGTTCCATTTTAGCTGCTTCTAATCTGGTAACTCTTCCTATAAAACCTGGTCAGACCTTTTTCTTGCCAATTGGTTCCTTACTCTTTGGAGACTCTGTACTGTTTTGGAGATCATGTTACAACTAGAGATAGTTGAGTAACATTTTGGATATATGCATTCATCTTTATTCTTGTTCCTCATTTTGGTTTGTACCTGCCTTTCCTTTCCTATATACCTCCTTACCCTTGGTGAGTGTTTTTACATGTAAGTTGCTTTTTGTTATCAATGTTTGTCTTATGTGTTTATACAGTAACACATCTATCCCAGGCCTCCTGGAGTGGGAGAGGGGACAGCTTAAGACATTAACAGGAGCATAGGAAGATCAGAGACAAAGGCCTCTCTACCTGTAAGAGTACTCTCGGGACAGGGATAGTTAGGGTCCCAGTTCCAGTAACAGTTTGAGGCACCCCTTCCTTACCAAAGACCGTCACTTTTTTTGTAGTTTTATATACCAGAGGAATGTAACAATAACTGTGTTAAACTGTATGAATGAATAATTGAATCCATAAAAAATGTTGGAACTTTTATTGGAGTCTTATATACAACCCTAATGTCACAGAAAGCATGTAATATACTATGGGTGACAATTGAATCCAGACAATTTTTTTCAACTCTTTTTTGGAGTGTCATATACCATTCTATTGTCACAGAAAAAACCTAATACTCTATGAATGACTAATTGAATCCAGACAAATTTTTCAATGTTTTTTTGGAGCGTTACATGCCACTGTAATGTAACAAGAACCTTCTAAAACTGTATTGATGACTAAATGAAACCAGAAAAACATTTTGAATGTAAATATTTTAAAAGTTTAGTTGATGTACTCTTTTGCTAATAAAGGCTTTGTAGAAAGTACAAAGAAAGGAAAAAATTATAAGGAGGTTCATCCATAGACCCCTGAAATGCAACAACTGGTGTGCCTCATTCAAATATTTTTGAAGTGTAGTTGCTCTACTCCTACACTCTTAAAGGCTTTGCAGAAAGTGCAAAGTCAGTACAAAATGATAAGCAGGGTCATCTAGTCAACCATAGACCCCAGAAAGGAAACAACTGGTGGGCCTCATGCAAATAATTTTTAAAGTGTATGTCATAGAAAATATTAAAATCTCTGAGCCTCTAGTGAAGGGGGCATTCACCTCTTCTACCTCCTTCCTTCTCACACAGATATCCAGTGAGGAAACAAATAATTGACAGTCTGATCCTCTTGAAATAGACTGTACAACGGACATTAGGAAGTGGAAATTTATGTATAGTTGTGAAGTTAACCAGCCTAATTAAAATACAGGTAGTCACTTTTAAAACAAAGGGCCCCTGCAGAGAAAAAGGGGATGTCTATTATGCATGGAATAAGAGATATAGATTGGACAAATAATTATGACAGGAAAAAGTCTTTTCAGAGAGCTGGAACAAAGGTACTTGTGTTTTCACATAGCAAAATGAAAGGGGCTTTGTCCACATTGACACTGCTGTTTCCTGCGAGGCAAATGCTATATATTGACCCAGACATATGTCTCCAAAAGAACGTTAGAAATATTGGAGTCTGTATTAATCCCATATTGATGGGACATACATTTTAATCTTCAGGACAAAACAGAGAAGATGCACATTTTTTCATAACTGTAACCCCTGCTTTAAAAGCCACAAATCAATAGTGAGCAGACCACTGCAACAGCCATGTCATGTGGGGTCTCTGGGTAACGATAAAATTCTGATAAAAATATGGCAGTGATCTCGAACGTATGCGATCGTCAGGAGTGAAGTTATCTCATAAGTTGGGAATTTCATAAAATCCTCAAGGGCTGAAGACATCCCACAAACCGGCCCTTGTGAGGTCATTACTTGGGGGGGTTGTAACTCAGGTACTGATATAATGTCAAGACAAATTATGATCTGTGTTCAGTGCTCAGGAAGATACATACCAGTGTTGGCTTGATCCCATTAACCTGACTTTTCAATTTGATTGCTTTGATCCATTAAGCTGAATCATCTCCGTGATTGGTGTAATTGGTCTTTTGTTAATCCCTTTTATTTTGTGGAATTGTATAATGACATATTGTTTTGTCCACTTTGTAAAATCGTTTGGATTAGATATAAATTTTTTTTTAGTTCTGTTCCATTTGTTCTGTAACCTGCATCTCAAAGCCATAAGCTAGCAGAACAGAACTAGGCCTCCAGTCAGCCTGTATCTGCACTCAAAATAAAATGGAGGTGCTGGAGGACTGGGTTGTAGTCCCGGTATATAAAATGGAATATCCACTAGCACATCCGCAGGCCATTGCCACAGTGCAGGCAAATCCTGTTCCATTACAGGGGCACGGGATGTGTCTGTGTTACTCTTTTCTTTTCCCCAGATGGATGGACTCTTCTAAGTTATCCCTATACAACAAGCTCATGCTTCCATATTCTGTATTTCAGTAATTCAGATATACTGCGACCTTGTGATAAAGACTTTGGACGAATCGAAATATCCCCCTTATTTTGTTGCTAATCTGTTTTCAACTGGTTCATGCTTCTTTGATGTGTACCAATCAATACAGTATTTTGAACATATTAACTTTGATAGGGTGGTGGATATTCCTTTCTAAACAACTAGTGGTGGCAGTGAGTAGTGTGGGGTTACCGTGGAGTTCGCATTGACTGTATTAGGGGTATATACATATATTCCATGCTCTGGAATCGGAGGTGTATATACCATATGTTCACTGTTAGTTTCCCGATAACCGGCCTATTAGTGGGAACAGCCACTGATCACCGGTCAATTGCGTAATCGCCCAGACATTAGAAGGAAGCAGAGAGCTGTTCGCTCCAAAAAAAACAGCAGGTGGATATGGGATACAATTTCCCTGGCTGCGATCTTTAATAGAGTAGTTGCTGTACTCCTACACTCATAAAGCCTTTGTAAAAAGTAAAAAGCCAGGAAAAACAGATAAGGACTGTAATATGGTAATCCTCCTCAGTGCCCACTTCTTCTCCTTCCTTCGGAGGCTGGGAGGCCTGCCTCCACCTTCTTCCTGGAGTCCGATACCCTAACCCTAACCCCTAACCCTAACCCATCCAAGGGACTGTTATTTCACCTTCCGAGCTGGAAGCTGAGGTTGAATCGTATGCAGCTGAATATTGTTTTTTTTTCATTGCGCCTGTTGTGCCTTTTTCGGCTGGAATAGCAGATGCTGGTAGTCTAGGAGGGTATTTGAGATACTCCACAACAGAGATTGAATCATAGAATCATAGAATCATAGAATCGGAAGGGACCTCCTGGGCCATCTGGTCCAACCCCCTGCTCAAAGCAGGATTCGCTAAATCATCCCAGTCAGATGTCTGTCCAGCCTCTGTTTGAAGACTTCCATTGAAGGAGAACTCACCACTTCTCGTGGCAGCCTGTTCCACTCATTGATCACTCTAACTGTCAAAAAGTTTTTTCTAATATCTAATCTGTGTCTCCTCCCATTCAGTTTCATCCCATTGCTTCTAGTCTTTCCTTGTGCAAATGAGAATAAAGTTGATCCTTCTACAATGTGACAGCCCTTTAGATATTTGTAGACAGCTATTAAGTCTCCTCTCAGTCTTCTCTTTTGCAAACTAAACATTCCCAAATCCTGCAACCTTTCCTCATAAGACAGGGTTTGCAGACCGGTCACCATTCTGGTCGCTCTTTTCTGAACTTGCTCCAGTTTGTTGATGTCTTTTTTAAAATGTGGTGCCCAAAACTGGACACAATATTCCAGATGAGGTCTGACCAAAGAGGAGTAGAGGGAAATAATGACTTCACGTGATCTAGACTGTATGCTTCTGTTAATACATCCTAGAATTGCATTTGCCTTTTTTGCTGCTGCATCACACTGTTGACTCATATTCAGTCTGTGATCTATTAGTTTACCCAAGTCTTTTTCACATGTGCTGTCACTTAGCCCTATTCCTCCCATTCTATATATGCTTTTTTCATTTTTATTGCCCAGATGTAGTACTTTGCATTTCTCCCTGTTAAAAACCATTCTGTTAGTTGCTGCCCACTTCTCCAGTTTATTTAAATCTTTTTGAATCCTCTCTCTCTCTTCTCTAGTATTAGCTATCCCTCCTAGCTTTGTTTCTGGACTGTGTTTCAACGGAAGACTAATATTGTGTTGGCCTACGGGCCCTATTAATAAAATGGACATGGAAACTTTGTTTCCAGGGTCCTTACCGAGAAGGATCGGTACTACTGAAAAGTTTTATGTTTATGGACTGTCACATTTGCTGTTCCGCGGCCCTTAACTGAGAAAGGCTGGATCTACACAAAAAAAGAAGATGTTGGGATCAGCCTGCAGTCTGATGTTTTATAATGTTTGATAGAGTATTGCCTTATCTCTGCATTAACTCTTCTTTTAATGCCTGACATGGTCAGGGACGACCATAATTAAAGTGTGGAGGAAAGTAGCAGTAGTAGGGGCTGGTGGTTTGTTCCTTGACACTCCAAGGGCTCAATTGTTTTATTTTTATGTATATAAAAGGATGATACCCACTTGGGCTGCAGTTAGCTTAGACAAGGTTAACTGCAGGCCCAGTTTGGGAGGGGGAACTGAGAGTTAGTGGTAAGTACAGGAAGTGACAGAGCCAGTCAGTGTGTGGAGAGCAGTGTGTGAAGTAGCAGGACTAAATTTAGAGGCTGCTGGGGACAACGTGGGCCTAATACTTAAGTCAGTGGATTACCAAAAATACCCTTCTGTGTGATTCCGTCTAATGGCCTAGGCAGTGTCAGACTGGGGTGCCAAGGGCCCACCAGTAACACTGACTTTAGGGGCCCACCTGCAAACAAATATTACACTACCATCATTCACAAATTTACCTATGTCTTTGTTTAATAATAAACTGGGTAGTTTGAGTATTGAATGACAACATGTTGCCTTTTTCTATACAAAATCAATTGAACTATGCCAAGTACTTCTCATACAGTGGGGTAGGGGGCCCAGATCTGCACAGGGGCCCATCGGGGGATTCCCCTGTTACCCTATGGGCCAGTCCGAGCCTGGGCCTGGAGCAACCTCGAGATGGACGTCGGGAGCCTGGGGCGAACTCAGTCTGTGAAGCTACAGGGAAAGATGGACTCAGACTTCATGGGGCGTAAGTTATTGCAATCCGAATATACTGCTAGTGGTGGAAAAAAACTCCCTATTGCCAGTCAGAGGGACATTCTACCTATACTGAGAACCAAGGCTTAAATTGTGTCCGTTACATGTGGGAAAGATAACAACCCCTTGGGCGTTATCCTCTACATCTGCCTGTAAATACTGCTATTCACCAAGTAAATGTATAGTTGTTTTTATGAACCTCATGTCTCCTGGATTAATTGCTGCCCTGGTTCTAGAAGAAGGATTCCTGGACTCAAAAGAAGAGGCCTGCAGCCCTAAAATAAGTGTGATGCACCTCACACACAGCAGCACACCGGGACTGGGACACTAGATGTCTGTAGGATGCCAAAGTGAGTGGGAACCAAAGCATGCCCACGATTACCTCACTTGGGCATCTTACATAGGACTCACGTGGAATAGCAATGTCATGCGAGCTCCAAGAGAACGTGCGCTGATGTCACTGAAATGGTGCTGGCATGGGAGGTAAGTATATGCTATTTTCATTTTATAAGGGGAAATGCTTCATTAAAAAAGCGAGTTGTCCAGATAGTGGTCAACCCCTTTAAAGATCAGATTTTTATACTCCTGTATATATTTCTATAATTTGTTTTAGGTGTGTATCATTCAAGACTTTTAAATATATTAGGTACTCACTTTCATTTGATGTGAAATATTGCTTTATATCTTTGGAAATCAGCGATGCATATGATATAATTTTTGTAATTTTCACTTTGTTTAATCTACTATTTAATGATGACTATTTAATATAAGTTTTGTTGGCAACATATTGATATGACAAAGGCCATTTTAGTCCGAAACGCGTAGGAAAAACCTACCACAAGTATTGTTTGTCATATGTATTTTTAAATACATTGAAATAAAGATTTTTTTCAAATGTTATTAGTTGGTATAAGATTCACCTCTGCTTTATTTTGTACTGCATTAATGTACAGTATAAACAATAGCTAATAAATATCAAATAAGAGCCTATTTTAAAGGGTGAATCATCGTTAATGCATTGCACATTTCCAGAGATTGGTCTGCTCTGCACATTCTTACTGTTTTATACGGAACTGTTTGCTGCCACAGTACATGAAATAATGATACAACAGGATGAGCATGGCATTCACTACACTGTAGAGGAATTTGCTCTATGCCTCAGAGCCAGATATACATTCTGCAAAAGATGGTGAAGATAGTAATTGAAGTTCCCAAAAGGCAGTGAATTCCACTGATCAATACTGATGTGAAATACTGTAGGAGTTTTAACTTAGTAGTTGAGGCATAATCTGGTCTCTTGAGATTAAAACTGACCGTTTTCTCCATACCAGTGTCAATAACCTTTTGGCACTTTTCTAAGGGTTTTGCAAGAAATTATTAATTAAACATAATAGCTGTTACTAATACTGTTGACCTACGAACAGGCTAATGATTTTTTTTCCGTTGCTACATGGGCTTCCCCATAATGCTGTGCAGCTATGACACTGGTGGCCAGTACCAAGGCCATCACAGATAGAGGATCCCAATTGAGTAGAGATGAGCGACTTTGCCTTTTTTAGGGTCGAGTCGGGTTTCATGAACGGTCGAGTTGAACGAAATCGGCCGACTATCGTGAAAAGTCAAAGGTACAACTGAAACACGAAACCCAATGCAAGTCAATGGGGAAGAAAAGTCAGCAGGGAGTGGAGGACAGTAAACACACCTACATGCCGGACCGCTTTTTTAAAGTGCGCGAAAACTCTCTCTCTCCCCGGACGCTGCACATGTCATCTCGTTGCCCACAGTGTACGTCCTTGCTCATTGGATGAAAAAAAGTCACCTGCAGGCATTCTGGGAAAACCGATTTTGGCACTCGGGTCGACGACCACATTGCCGACTTCACGCTGTGGTCAGGTTTCGGTCGGCGAAACCCGACTTTCTCATAAGTCGGCGACTTATGAATCTGGCCGACCTGTTTTGCTCAACTCTACAATTGAGCGCAGTTTGTATGACAGAGTCATTTTCCATCTCTAGCGTCACTTGGTAAGCCTATCTCCTGTAAAGTGTAAGGGCCCGTCACACATAGCGATCTCGCTAGCGAGATCGCTCCTGAGTCACCAGTTTTGTGACACAACAGCGATCTCACTAGCGAGATCGCTATGTGTGACAGCGATCAGCGACCGGCCCCCCTGCCGGTATCGCTGATCGCTGTAGGAAAGCCCTGGACATTTTTTTGGTAGCTGGTCTCCCGCTTGCCATCGCACATCGCTGCGTGCGACAGGCGGGAGACCAGTGATCAGCTGGTAACTAACGTACAGCTCACCAGCGATCACATAGCGACTTACCAGCGATCCTGACATGTTGATATCGTTGTCGGGATCGCTGGTGAGTCGCTATGTGTGGCTCCAGCTTAAGCTCTTTTCGTCAGCAGGGTCAGCTCTATCCTCTCCCCCATGTCTTTTTTCTGAACAATTTGCGAGAATTTACTCCCCTCAAATCAGAGTTTTGGGGAAAATTTGGCAAAGTCATCAAATTCAAATTTTAAAGATCTACTCTACGTCTGATCTTTACGTCCTTAACTCAAAGTAGACTTTTGGGATAGATTCCATGTGATTGGGCCTGAACCAAAGTACACTATATGGACAAAAATAATGTGACACCTACGCACTACACCTACTGGAGCTTTAATGACATCCCATTCTAAATCCATAGGCATTAATATGGAGTTAAACTCACCTCTCTCCCTTTGCAGCTTAAACATCTTCCGCATATCTAGGAAGCCTTAAGAGAACATTTTTGAGAGTGTCTGGAATTTTTTGCCTGTTCACAATGAAGAGTCTTTGTAAGGTCAGACATTGATATTAGTTCTCAATTCTGGTTCTTCACAATGGTGTTTAATGGGGTTAAGGAAGGGCTTTATGCAAATGACTTAAGTTCTTTCACACCAAACTCGCCCAAACATACTAGTTTGGACCTTGCTTTGTTTACTGGGGCAGTCATGCTGGAATAGAAAAGTGCCTTCTCAAAACTGTCCACAAAAGTTGGAAGCATGTCTATGATGTTTTGGTATGCTGTAGTATTAAGATTTTCCTTCACATGAACTAATGGGCCTAGGCTAATCCCTGAAATACAACACCAAAGGATTTTCCTTCCTCCACAAACCTTTACAGTTGCCACAATACGGTCAAGCCGGTCACAATTTACTAGCATTTGCCTAGCCCAAACTCATTCATCCACCTGCCATACAATGAAGCATGACTCGTTACTCCACAGATCACATTTCCACAGCTCCAGAGGCCAATGATAGTGCTCTTTACACCCCTCCATCTGATACTTGGCATTGTGCTTTGTGATATAAGGCTTGCATGCAGCTGATTGACTATGGCATTCCATGCCATGAAGCTCACAGTTTTTGTGCTGATGTTAACACTACAAGAGGTTTGCAATTATTGACTCATTTAACCTTTGTTGACTTCTATACACTATGCTCCTCAGTCCCCTGTAAACTCCGCTCTGTAACTTTACATGGCCTTCCATTTTTTGACTGAGTGGCTGTGGTTCCTAAAGGTTTCTACTTTTTAATAATGACACATGCAGTTGATCGCAGAATGTTTAGGAAGGAAGAAATTTCACAAGGAAGCTTGTTACAATGGTGACATCTTATTAAAGGACCTCACTCTTTTTAGAATGACTCATTCTTCAACAGATATTAGTGCAAGCGGACAGCATGGCTAGGGCCTGGATTTTATACGCCTGTGACAATGCGACTGAAAGGAAAACCTAAATTAAGTGATTAAGAGGTGAGTCCCGATACTTTTGTCCATATTGTGTATCATCAGTTAGGAAAAATGGAAGCACGATTTTATACTTGCGTTCGTGTCTATATTTTCTGGTGAGGCAAGTGATTTTCATTGGGAATGTAATTTTGTGTGTTCTTCTTTATCTTCAGAGAATAGAACACATTAGGCAGTCATCTTTCCAGGGCAAACATGCAATGTCACATTTGAGACTTTATTTATTCCTGAACTGCAAAACGTAATACACAAACCACAGCTGTTCCTGTAGATATGTAGCATTTAAAATGTTTTTCAAGATAGTTGACAAAATGTCATACATTAGAAAACATAAATGTCAAGATACAAGAGGTGTCAAGCTGACCCTTACTCTGTGGGTGTTCTTCATGAGTTTTTCAGAGAAAAAGAGCTGAGGGGCCATCTATATTTTAGATAACTAACTACCAGTATCAAGTGTCCTTCTTTCTGGGTCATTGTGTGAAAGTTATTCAGCCAATATCACTTCTATTCAGGGTCTTTTATATTAAGTTAGAAGAAAAAGGGCTGGATTTATGTAAGATAATAGTTTATGCTGGGCCATTATAAATAACAGCGCTAGAATTATTTGCAGATGAAAGATGTCTAAGTCAAGTCCATAATACCATTTTTTATAAACATGCATACATTTTTCATTGCTACATATTTGAACATTTCATAGAATCATAGAATCATAGAATCGTAGAGTTGGAAGGGACCTCCTGGGCCATCTGGTCCAACCCCCTGCTCAAAGCAGGATTCGCTAAATCATCCCAGTCAGATGTCTGTCCAGCCTCTGTTTGAAGACTTCCATTGAAGGAGAACTCACCACTTCTCGTGGCAGCCTGTTCCACTCATTGATCACTCATTTCCTATAGGTATAGGAGCAACAGCTGCTTAAGACAATGTAATCACTTCAGATTAATTTTGTCTACCAAAGGTTGGCCATATACAAAGATCCTTCTGTATTGAACAGTATCTGAGGTTTGTTTGCCCATATAAGCTAAGGTCTAAGATTAAACTTGATTATTTGGTCTACTTGAATAAAGACTTTTTGTACAAAAGTTCCAATAGTTTAGAACTGGAAACGTTGTTGAAGGCAAGAACACCTTATTTATACTACTACAGTGAGTTTTTAATTCTATTATACTTTTCCTCAGATTGTTCTACTCCTGATTTTGGCTTACAATTACTGATGTAAATTACCAACCAAATACTAAACATGTGAAAGTGACCTTCCCCATTTTAAAGTTACTCACAGTCAATCCAACATTGAGCTAAACATGTGAGTAATCGGAAGCAAACTGAGACACAACTTATATCAGCTCAATATAAAAGGCCTTAGCTGTATCCATATCATAATAGGTCTGTCTCACATAACTCTTTGGCCCCCTTCACCATGTCCATTTTCTTATGTCCGTATGCAGTAAATTTTTTAAGGCACACCCATTATAAGGAAGCCCCCAATGCTAACTGCATAGTCATATTGTAAAAAAAACACAGCAAGAATAAAGTCTGTTAATGGAAATAAACACACCCCACCCTAATATTCCCATTTATTACCATAAAAATGAAAATAACAAAACACCATATTCCTCACCTGTCCGACAACAATCCATTTGACCTGCGAAGAAGTCCAGCTCAGCTACATCTGGATTATACGGCTGAGCAATGGCATGATGCCACTGCTAAGCAATGAATCCTGGACATACTGAGCTGAGCTTGGGGCGCAGCTTCAATGCCGAGTGGTAGCGTCATAGAGGTTACCGCCATCACTGCCTACTGTGCCAATGCTCAGTTCAATGCGAGCCGGCAGATGAACTGAGGTAACCTTCATTACGTTACCACTAGAACCATAGAAATTTCTCACAATTCTAGTGGTGATCTCATTGAGGGAAATCCAGCTTCAGTGACCTGCAGTTACCTTAATTATGTCAACGCAGGTCACTGAAGCTGCATTCTGATGATCAGCTCAGTGTCTCCTGGATGCCAGGCTGAACAGTTGTATCATGCCACCATTCAGCAAAGGCATCCTGATGAAGCAGAGCTCGATTACAGCGTGGGACAATTGGATTATCGCCAGACAGGTGAGGAATATGGTGTTTTGTTATTTTTAATTTTGCACTAATAAATAGGTACTACCTACTGCCCACTTGGTACTGCACCAGGGCAAGTGGGAAGAGTGAGGCTGAGCACCAGACTTGGCGCATCTTATTGATTTCTGGGGTGGCTGAGGGCTGATGTTATTAGCCTCAACCTGGGAAGGGGACAATATCCATGGCTTCTTCCCTAGCAAGTAAAATCAGCCCACAGTTGTCTGTTTAGCCTTTGCTGGTTAGAATTTATATGGGGACCCTATATCATTTTTTTCTGGTGTTCCCCTGTAAGCTAACCAATAAAGGCTAAGCAAACAGCTGTGAGCTGTTATTAATAGTCTGGGAACATTTAGGGCTAATAGGCCTTTTCCCAGATTATTATTATCAGCCCCCAGCAGTCGACTTTCCCTCTGCTTGTTATGAAAATGACAAGGGAGCCAAAGCCATTTTTTAACCCCTTAGTGACCACCAATACATCTTTTTCCTGACCTGCCATATAAGACACTAGCATTCCCCGATGCATGTCAATCCTGTAGCAGCTGGCTGTACACTATAGCTGACAACTTGCTGCTTCAGCCACAATCAGTGTTGGAACCGACTAGGGCCATTTAACCCCTTAAATACTGCTGTCAATAGTTACTTTGGCATCTAGATGGTTAACAGAGTGTGGGGGCTACCCCTTTAACCTCATTGGCACCCTGAGATCTTGATTGTGTAGTCCTGATGTTTGCCATGGCAGTTCACTAACAAATAAAGGCCTTAAATTCTGCTGACTATAGCGGCCTGTTCAAAAGTTATCAAAATTTACATGGTAAAAATAAACTTTTTCATTCCTGTTATGTTACTTTGCATTAATTCCTGAAAAGCACCTGAAAGGTTAATGAACTACCCAAAAGCAATTTTGAACATGTTGAGGGGTGCAGTTTTTAAAATGGTATCACTTTTGGGGATTTCCAATATTTAGGACCCTCAAAGTCACTTCAAATCTTAACAGGTCCATAAAAAATACGTTTTGTAAATTTCCTTGAAAAAATGAAAAATTCATGCTACATTTTCAAACCTTTTAAAATGCTAACAAAATAAAAAAACAACTCACAAATGGTGCTGATGTAAAGTAGACATGAGGGAAATGTTATTTATTTATTAATGTTTTTGTATGGCCTGGCTATCTGGATTAAATGGATAATCATTCAAAGTTTGAAAATTGCATTTTTTATTTTTTGCCAAATTTCTGACATTTATATAAATAAATGCAAAATATATCAACCTAAATTTACCATTATCACAAAGTATAATTTGTCATGAAAAAAACACTCTCACATTCAGTTGGATATGTTGAAGAATTCCAGATCTATTACCACATAAAGAGGCACAGGTCAGATTTTTAAAAAATGTCCTGTCATTAATGGTTAAAATAATTTATGTATTTAAAAATGAAAAACAAGTAAAGAAAAAAACACATAAATCGCTGATTATATAGCACACTGACATATTTCTATCTATCATCTATCTATCTATCTATCTATCTATCATGTTCCTCATCGCTATCTATGGACTGATGAGACAAAAATTGAAATTATTGGCAAGGCACATCAGACGGAAAAATAAAGCATATCACAAAAAGAACACTGTCCCTACTGTGAAACATAGAGGAGGCTCTGTTATGTTCTGGGGCTGCTTTGCTGCATCTGGCACAGGGTGTGTAGAATCTGTGCAGGGTACAATGAAATCTCAAGACTATCAAGTTATTCTAGAGAGAAATGTGCTGCCCAGTGTCAGAAAGCTTGGTCTCAGTTGCAGGTCAAAGGTCTTGCAACAGGGTAATGGCCCAAAACACACAGCTAAAAACACCCAAGAATGGCTAAGAGGAAAGCATTTGACTATTCTGAAGTGACCTTCTATGAGCCCTGACCTATATCCTATTGAGCATCTTTGGAAAGAGCTGAATCGTGCCGTCTGGAAAAGGCAACCTTCAAACACGAGACAACGGGAGCAGTTTGTTCTTGAGGAGAGGGCCAAAATACCTGTCGAGCGGTGCAGAAGTCTCATTGACAGTTACAGGAATCGTTTGATTGCAGGGATTGCTTCAAAAGGTTGTGCAATAAAATATTAAGTTGAGGGTACCATAATTTCTGTCCAGGCCTATTTCATGAGTTTTACTTTTTTTTTAATTCTGTAGAAGCATGGTTGAAAAGCAATGTCTGACTTTTATTTGTTCATTACCATAGAATTTTTAGTTATTATTACTTTTGTCAGATTCAAATTATTTCTGTGACCTTTGTGGGTTTTTCTGTCATTAAACGAGGGGTACCAACAATTTTGACTACATGTGTAAGTAGGCAGATGATACAACATTGATAGCTACAAGCGTAGATGGAATGAAGTACTTATTATGGAGTGTCAACATGAAAATTTCAAACACGTACTGCTACTCAATACAAAGAAGACAAAAATATTCACTAAAAAAAGAGAAATTAATCCAGCTCACCGCACTGCCTTGCTGGTAGGATCCAGATCCTGCGCACGGATTTGACTAGGCAGTCAATCAATAATAGGAAAGAAAAAAGAAGTTCCAGCGCCAGGAATGGAAAATTAAAAATCCATTTTATTGTGCCATTGCATATTAAAATTCCAGCAGGTACAGCATATCTGTCGGATGACTACAGAACAACGCGTTTCGACGCCTCAGGTCTTAATCATGTTCTGATTGTTCTGGAAGTTGATAAAGACTTCAACCTACTTGGGTCGATAATCACTCAAGATGCAGCAAGGACACTGGAAGTCAATATGAGAATAGCTATGAGCAAATCAACAATGAAGTCACTGGATAAGGTCTACAAATTGAGGAACATTGAGGAACATTTCAGTGGTGATGATTACATGGCTCATACATAGCTTGGTCTTTTTGATGCATTCAACATGTGGTGCTGGAGAATGATGTTATCAATATCATGGATGGCAAGGAGAATAAATAAACCAGGTTTGGAACAAATAAAGTCAGACATGTCACTCAAAGCAAGGATCACCGAGATACGACTTCACTACTTTGGACACATCATATCAATACAGCACATCATAGAAGAATAAAAGGTACAAGGCAAAAAAGGAAGACCAGCAACCTGATGGCTTGATACTATCAAAATAACGGCGGTGAAGACCCTAGTGGACCTATCTAGGCTTGTACAAGTTTGATCTTCCTACAGATCGTTCTACCATCAAGTCGGCATGATTCAACACCAAGCCACAGGACATTTAAAAAAAAAGGTTGAATATATAGGATTCGACTCGCTCAAGAGCAACGGGAGTCAATCAGGAGGCACGTTCCTTTAAAAGTTCATAGGGTTTATTGCTTCATAACCCATAAAGCAGCACATAACACAAGGAATAGCTTTTAGCTCAGGCGAAAGCAAGCATAAATGTCCATTATTTCAGGCTCAGTCCTGAAGCCTCAGCAAAACACAGGAGGCTTATCCCTCCTAATATACAGCCAATATACATAGGCCTCACTGGGTCAGTAGCCTCAGCACGTGGTCTTCAGTAAGGTAGCACACCTTCCTCCACCTAGGCTTGCCAGGACCTTCCACATGGCCCAATCAGATCCATGCGCTCTCTCTCATGTGACCAACCCTGGCCACCTTATGTGGTCTGTAGCCACGCCCACCGGGTCACATGGCTATGACCTCATCACAGGTCCTACAAGCATTCATACACTTTATTAAGGCGTTCTAGACACCGCCCCTAGGTGGGTTTGTAGGTAGCTGGTCCTGCCCGTCTCACCAGCTACCTGGAAAGCTCTCGCTGACACAGTGTAACAACCGCTCAGCAGTGCCTCTGCTGATCAACACACATATTCAAGCTTCCAACCCAAGGCTACCTACCTTGGGATACATAACGGTCATTCAGCATCCTATACCCATTACCACAATGGATATGCCTGTAGGCCCATCCTGGGACACCCACACAGCACCACCTAGCGGACATAGTGGTCACTACACCACAATATATATACAGATAGATAATTAATTTCTTTCTGTAGACTAGATTATTACATTTTTGAAATTTAAATTAACATGAGGCAGCTGTGACAGGCATATGAAGAGCATCCCATGTACAGTGTTGTGGTTTTCAAGAACTAATTTAGTTTAAATGTATTTCTCAGACAAGATGCATGATCTTTGAATTGTGTTTGGAAGCTACACTGCTAAAAATCAATGCAATAAAACATCCACATTTTCTTTCCTGCTGCCATAGACATAAAACAGCCTTCAGAATAAACACTTTTATTTTTTTTTTAACAAGATTAGCATTTCATTACTGTTTTTCATAGGCACCAGCTGTCACCATTATTGTTTGTTGCCTAAAAGTTACCTATGGTGTTAACACATGAAAACTAAAATGACACAGCTTTGTAAAAATAGAATTTTCTTCTTTACAACATAGAAACGTAGTTCAATAGCAGAAAAACAATTAAACATATTGTATGAACATTTGTCTATTGTCTATTCCAATCTTTTTGTTTTGTTTGTTAGTATTTTATTATTTTATCATCCTTCATACATGTTTATGTGACAGCTTATGGAGCAGTTGTTAAAAGCCACGTTAGATTTTAAAGGAATCAGCAATATGAAGTAATAAGGTAAAGGGGTTGTCCGGTCCAAACAGAAAAGTCTGCAGTAACTCTGTGTGACTGCAGACTTATGAATCCCGAAGCGTATGCACTGTGTGGTGCAAGGATTTGCCAGTTTCTGAGTTGGGACCGGAGGGTATGTATGAGTTATACATGCTGTGGGTGCAGCGTCGCTCTCCTTACATTTGATTGGAGTGAGGCCATGCCCTCTAATCGGCCCCGCCCAATGGTCAGTTGCGTCACTAGACAGGGCACAGCCTCGCTTTATAAAAGTGTGTGGAGCGAAGCCATGCCCAATGGTCAGGAGTATATATAACTCAGGTCTCAACTCAGAGAATGGCGAATCCCCAATTCATAAGTCTGCAGACTTATCAGTTTGGACTGGACAACCCCTTTAAGTCTTTCTTTCTTGATTGATCCACTTTTGATTCTAACATAAAGATATTTCCTATGTCTTACACAGCCTGTACACAATCCAATAATTCCAGTGTATGCATCTAAACACAACATTTCTGGAGATATGCTGTGAAAGTAGGCACCAGGATGTTGAAGCAGTTTGATAGCTTGCTAAGTGATATTCAAGCTATCAAAAGTTTTATTTTCACATCAAATAGGGTTTTCATCCAAAATAATTGGGATTCATTATACATTGGTATTTCTTAGAGTCCACCAAAAAGATTTGCAGTATACTGGTCCAACGGTCACATCGGTAGTCGATGGCTGCCAGACCTAAGAAGTATGAACTTAGGACTATCTGCAGTATCTCCAGCGCTTCTTCTGATAAGTAGGCATCATGCGTTCATGCATGACTTAATGTCATCGCAGGACCTGCTAGTCATAATAGGTACTGTGGATGCTGCAGGTAGGAGGACCACAGTGCTCTGGTGTGAACAGAACTATACAGCAGGTCTTTGTTTTTATTCATGTGTGTCCATTTTTGTGAATATGACAACAGGATGGGCAACCACATTGATTTTACCCCTTTAAAATTGTCTTTCAGTCTTAGATAACCCTATCAATTAGTAATGAACTGAAAATGTATATATAACATAATGGCACTTAAAGCATGGGCTGATGGACTGAATTACTCCATGGTCCTTAGCATAGACCTCTGATGTTCTTGTCAACATCGGCCACTCGTTGCTGTTTTATCCTGTGTGCTGCGAGCAACTAGTATACATAGGAGAGCGATGAGAAATCAGGCCTATGCAGTGTCAGTATGAGTAGGGTTGGGGATTTGGACCAGGCAACACCCTAAAGTGAGCACTGTCAATCATGATAAGGGGAGGTGTGGAGGATGGTAATTGAGGGACGGGAACAGTGCATCAAAGCCCTCTCATTATATATCTAATAAAGCTGTTATATAAAATGAAATTGCAAAAATCTGCAGTACCAGTAATATTTTATAGGGTCTAAGTGCCCTTTATGAATGTCTAAATAGTTCAATTTGACTTTTAGTGGTGAGATGAGTTAAAGTTATTTACTGCTGTGTCCTTCTCAATAATCTGCATACACCTATGATAAATTTGACCAATAATGACACCTACATGCCCCATACCACTTATCACTTGTTGATGAATCAGACACATTTTCTGACTGTTTCACTTGTAAGATACAAGAGCAGGACATTTTAAATTGATCTGAAGTTTTAACATACAATATACTGTATCTTAAAAAAAGAATGTTAAAGCAGACGGTGGAGCTGAGTAACAAGAATATCAGGAATTTGTGAACTGGAAACAAGACAATATCTACTGTATTTGTATATCTAACAAATGCCCACAACCTGTTTACACAAAGTGGTGGTTGACATTTCTTTTTTCTTTTTTAGTAATATAGCACAAGTTTATTCCACAGCACTTTATAGCACTATATATATATTCAGAGGAGAAATGTACAAACAGACATTATAGAATAATATACAGTTCTGGCAAACATTAAGAGACTACTTCCACATGTTCAATTTGTTTGATTTTTCTCTTTATAGGTATATGTTTAATAAAATGTAAATTGTTCTTTTAGTCTACAGACTTCTGACAACATGTCTCCAAATTTCCAAGCAATAAATTTAGTTTTTTTTTCTGAAAAGGAGAAATGTTTAAAATTAAAAAAAAAAACTCAGTGTTTTCAGACCTCAAATAATGCAAAGAAAACAAGTTCATAATCATTTAGAAACAACAATACTAATGTTTTAACTCAGGAAGAGTTCAGAAATCAATATTTTGTGTAATAACCATGATTCAGGTCTGGAGAATGGGCTGCCCATGACAGCGATTTGATGTGGTGGTCTCTTAATTTTTGCAAGAGCTGTATAATTCTACAATTCAAATATTTACAATAAAACAATGGACCTTCCGCCGGCCTGATGGGACAAAATTTTAGCTTTTAACCTGAATGGACCAATTTTAGGCAATTTGATTTAGAGAACATAATTTATGACGTGCTTGAAAGTAACCCCTTAACGACCAGAGGTATTCTTGGTTTTGCATTTTAATTTTTTGCTCCCCTTCTTCGCAGAGCCATAAGGTTTTTATTCATTTGTCAAAAATGGCCATGTCAGGGCTTGTTTTTTGCGGGATGAGTTGTACTTTTGAACGACACCATTGCAAGTGCGGTGAAATTTCAAAAAGAGCAATCCCACACTTGTTTTTTGTTTTGCTTTTTTACTAGGTTCACTAATTGCTAAAACTGACCTGCCATTATGATTCTCCAGGTCATTTCGAGTTCACAGACACCAAGCATGTCTAGGTTCTTTTTTATTTAAGTGGTGAAAAAAATACAAAGTTTGTTAAAATAAAAAAAATTGCGCCATTTTCTGATACACGTAGTGTCTCCACTTTTCGTGATCTCGGGTTGGGTGAGGGTTTATTTTTTTGTTCGCCGAGCTGATGTTTTTAATGATACCATTTTGGTGCAGATACAATCTCTTGATTGCTCGTTATTGCATTTTAATGCAATGTTGCGGCGACCAAAAACACGTAATTCTGGCGTTTTTACTTTTTTTCTCTCAATGCCATTTAACTATCATGATAGATTGGATGATCCTGAATGTGGCAATACCAAATATGTGTATGTTTGATTTTTTTTATTATTGTTTTGTTTTGAATGGGGCAAAAGGGGAGTGATTGGAACTTTTCTATATTTTTTATTTTTTTATTTTTTTTAAACATTTTTTTTTACTTTTTGAATGCATCAATAAGTCTCCATGGTAGGTACAATGAAAAAATCCAGCAATTCAAGGAACTGTTGTCTATGTCGTTCATCGTGTGGTAAAGGTGATAAGGTTTTCTACTTTGGGTCAGTAAAATTACAGTGATGCATATTTACAGGAGCTTCTTACAAAATTAGAATATCATCAAAAAGTTAATTTATTTCAGTTCTTCAATACAAAAAGTGAAACTCATATATTATATAGAATCATTACAAACAGTGATGTATTTCAAGTCTGTATTTTTGTTAATGTTGATGATTATGGTTTACAGCCAATGAAAACTCAAACGTCATTATCTCAGTAAATTAGAATGCTTTATAACACCAGCTTGAAAAAATGATTTTAAAATCCGAAATGTTGGCCTACTGAAATACATGTTCAGTAAATGCACTCAATACTTGGTCGGGGCTCCTTTGCAATCAATTACTGCATCAATGCGGCACAGCATGGAGGCGATCATTCCTGTGGTACTGCTGAAGTGTTATGGAAGCCCAGGGTGCTTTGATAGCAGCATTCAGCTCGCCTGCATTGTGGGATATGGTGTCTCTTATCTTCCTCTTTACAAAACCCCATAGATTCTCTATGGGGTTAAGGTCAGGAGAGTTTGCTGACCAATCAAGCACAGTGATACTGTTGTTTTTAAACCAGGTATTGATACTTTTGGCAGTGTGGTCAGGTGCCAAGTCCTGCTAGAGAATGAAATTTCCAACTCCAAAAAGCTTGTCAGCAGAGGGAAGCATGAAGTGCTCTAAAATTTTCTTGTAGTTGGCTGTGCTGACTTTGGTCTTGATAAAACACAGTGGACCTATACCAGTAGATGACATGGCTGCACAAAGCATCACTGATTGTGGAAACTTCACACAAGACCTTAAGCAGCTTGGATTGTCTGTCTCTCCACTATTCCTGCAGAGTCTGGGACCTTGATTTCTATGGTCTAGTGTGAAGTATCCACAATCAATGATGGTTTTGGGAGCCATGTCATCTGCTGGTGTAGGTCCACTGTGCGTTATCAAGACCAAAGTCAGCGCAGCCATCTACCTCTTTAGAGGACTTCATGATTCCCCCTGCCAACAAACTTGTTGGAGATGGAAATTTCATTCTCCAGCAGGAATTGGCACCTGTCCACACGACCAAAAGTGCCAATTTCTGGTTTAAAAACAAGAGTATCACTGTGCTTAATTGGCCAGCAAACTCATCTGACATTAACCCCATAGTGAATCTATGGGGTATTGTCAAGAAGATGATGAGAGACACCAGACCCAACAATGCAGATGAGCGGAAGGCTGCTATCAAAGCACAATAGAGAAAAAGGCCAGCTCACCGACTTCCAGAAGGTGCACGATCCTGAAATGACTTGATCAACGTAAAAAAAGCAAGTTCCAGCTCCTTATGATAAAATCTTCAATTTTTATTCCAACATTGGTTTAAAACAATGTATACAGCTCCTCGGACTACATCGGCTCATACAGCGCTGACATGAGTGATGCATTTCAATCGCTTGTGCGATCTTTATCAAAGCTTTGATAAAGATCGTGCAAGCGATCAAAACGCGTCACTCATGTCCCCGCTGTATGAGCCGATGTAGTCCGAGGAGCTGTATACATTGTTTTAAACCAATGATGGAATAAAAATTAAAGATTTTATCTTGAGGACCTGGAACTTGCCTTTTTTTCTATGCTATCAAAGCAACCTGGGTTTTCATAACACCTCAGCAGTGTCACAGGCTGATCGCCTCCATGCGATGCCGCATTGATGCAGTAATTGATGCAAGTGTAGCCTCGACCAAGTATTGAGTGCATTTACTGAACATACATTTCAGTAGGCCAACATTTCGGATTTTAAAATAATTTTTTTCAAGCTGGTGTTATAAAGTCTTCTAATTTACTGAGATAATGACTTTTGGGATTTTATTGGCTGTAAGTCATAATCATCAACATTGACAGAAATAATACTCTGTTTGCAATGACTAAATAGTATGCGAGTTTCACTTTTTGTATTGAGGAACTGAAATAAATTAACTTTTTGATGATATTCTAATTTTGTGAGATGCACCTGTATATCTTTTTATGCTTTGCTGGTTTTACACAATACATTTTTTTTAGAAAAAAGAATTGTTCTTGCATTGCTATATTCTGAGAGCTTTAACTTTTCTATTTCTCCGCTTATGGAGTTGTATGGTGGCTTGTTTTTTTGCGTTGTATTTCCTGTAATTTTCCTATCACCTGGGGATTGTATAACTATCAATCTTTAATGAGAACGTGCATGGTTATATTACTCTCCCAATTACCACATAGTTCTTTTATCGCTGTTTGGTTAGAACGGTGTATGTTTATATTCTTCAGTAGGAAAGGGTATTTTTATAATTGTCGCATAGTTTCGTTATTAATGTTTGGGGAGAAATGTCGTGTTTATAATATGGTGGAACATCCAGTATCAGGAGAGTTTTTGACATGTTACATCCGGTGATGTATTTGTCTGGTATAAATTGACATCTGAAGAGTTGGCTACTCAGAAGACAGATACTATACTCGACAAATGGAATTTGTTAGAGTTTGTGTAACACTTGGTTACGCAAGCATAGTTGTTTCTAAACAATGTATAAGCTGGGGAAGACTTCAGCTAAGACAGAAGCCTGTTAACCTGTAGACTGGAGGGGAAGCCCGTGTGGGTAAACAGTGTGGATATCCCAGGAATTTCTCTGTCTTCGCCATTCTGCTTCTCACAGTTGATGTTTTTGGACAGATGATGTTGCTATTCCTGGTGAAGTTTTGCTTTTTGCTTATGTAGTGTGCAATGTAAGTGCTTTACTTTTATGATTTATACCTTGCAAAAGTGTATGCAATATCCTAATCCATAAGAGCCAATGACCTGATACCAGAGAGTCCAAGAATAGGGACATTCTACATGCTTCCTAAAACCCACAAATCTGGAAATCCAGGCAGACCAATTATTTCATGTGTGGGCACCCTTACTGGGCAGGTATCTGGATGGGTGGAGGGTATTTTTAAACCACCGGTAAAGGATACACCCAGTTACACTGAGGACACAACTAACCTATTGAACAAACTAGCAGCAATATGTCCTCTACCAGAAGGAACCATCCTGGCAACCATGGATGTGGAATCTTTGTGCTCTAATATCCTACACCAGGATGGATTAAATGCCTGCAAATTCTTCATGGAAAACACCAGGAATGATGCTGATTCTGTGGTGAAACTTACAAAATTCATCCTCACCCACAATTACTTTGAATTTGACAACAAGATATATCTACAGGAGACTGGCACAGCAATGGGAAGTAAAATGGCTCCACAGTATGCAAATCTTTTCATGTACAAGCTTGAAAGCAACTTTTTGTCCTCATGTCCCATCAGGCCTCTGGCCTACTACCGCTACATTGATGATATTTTAATAATCTGGACAGAGTCTGAGCCACAGCTAAAGACATCCCTTGAACAGTTTAATCAATTTCATCCCACCATCAACTTAACACTCAACTACTCCAACACTGAAATTTACTTTTTGGACTCCATCATTAAGCTACAGAACAAAGAAATAGAGACATCTCTGTATCAGAAGCCAATCGACCGTCCAACATACCTTAAATGGGACAGTTTCCATCCAAAACACATAAAAACTCTGTTGTCTACAGCCAAGCCATCAGATACAATTGTATATATTTTCCAACCCCATGGATAGAAATGAACACCTTAGTCGCCTTAGAAAAACCCTTTTTAATCAGGGCTGCCATCCAAAAACAATTCAAAACCAAATTACAAGAGCCACTAGAATATCAAGGAATCACCTGCTACATTACAAAGCTAGAGAAGAAAATAACAGGTTGCCTCTAGTAGTCACCTACAATCCAAATCTGGAAGGTGCTAAGGGGAGCTGCACGGAAATTACAACCTTTACTACAAAAAGATGCCCGATTACAGTCCATTTTTCCAGACCCCCCACTACTGTGTTTTAGGCAGCCCCCAAATCTAAGAAGCATCATTGTTAGAAGCTCCATCGTCCTTTACAACAGCTGCAGGAACCTTTCCTTGCAACCAGAAAAAATGTAAAAGCTGTCCATTTATAGTGACCACGAACAAGATAGAGATCCCCAATTCACATCAGGACTACAAGATCCCAGGTACATTCAATTGCATCACATCTAATGTGGTGTACTCACTTATTCATTAAAAATGTCCAACTGGGGGTCTGTATGTAGGGGAGACAGGGCAAAAGCTAAGAACAAGGATGAATTCTCACCGCCACACAATAAGAGCAAAAAGAATAGATCTACCTCTGGTAAAACATTTTTGTATCCCAGATCACAGCATCATGGACACAAAATTACTTGTATTGAAAAGTAACTTAAAATCTCACAGAGACAGAAGAATCTGAGAGTATAAACTTATCAGTTAAGGAATTTTCTCCTCTGACCTTGTGGGGGCATCAGGACCATGGACAAGACCTCAGTCACCGGACAATCACAGTTTCACCCGCCTTATTTAAGAACTGTTCCAATATTTACGGCCACAACTGTTTCTCCCTTTTCCATAATGATTGTTCTGCTTCAAGTCACTTGTCTTATCTACTGTATTATTTCTCTACTATGCTGTGTATAAATATGTGATTTTTCAGATTTTGTATTAGTCAAGCCTGATGAAGAGACCAGAGTAGTCTCAAAAGCTTGTAATTTGTTACCATCTTTTCAGTTAGCCATTAAAAGGTATCAACCATTGAGGATTCTAAATTCTAAATATTTTAGCAATATCATACTATTTCCAGGTTTCTGTAGTCATTTAATTATTGTAATAAAATTAATCGCCTTCTTTAAAGCCATATCCGACCCCTTTAAGTACTTGGCAAAAACAACCTACCACACTGTTTTCTTTTTGTCACGAATAGCCCTCTGCTGCCATCTATCGTCAGAACAATTACAATTGACCGATGATTAGTGGATGAGGCTACGACTATTACCACTAATAGGCTGGTTATTGGAGAACTAATAGTGAGCATATGGTATATACACCTCCGAATATATACTGAATACCCCAGTATGGTACAGTATGTATATATTCACTTCATGACAACCCAAGAAGTTCTTGCTGCCACCACCATTTGTTTATATATAGGCCGACTGGACACCTGACAGGTAGTATATGTCTTGCCAGGAGTGTGGTTTACAGAAGAAAAGGAATAGACTGATTAAATTTTATATTTAATCCAGAACGATAGGCAGTGTTTATAAAAAATATACAAAAGATTTTACAAAGGGGACAAAACAATACTGCATATACAATAACAGAAAATAAACAGGATTAACAAAATAACTTACTAAACAATGGTCACGCAGATGGCTCAGAGATTAGCAAAGGAGCGCACAATGATTAGAAACGTCCAGTGAACGTGGATCATTTCTACACTGATATGTATCTCTCTGCATGGAACACAGATCAAAATTCGCTTTGCCCTTTTATCCGCACTTAATTTATACCCCTCCTCTTGTTGATTCTCCACATGGCTGGTCAGGGGATGTGGCTTTAGTTTCCAAAAATTATGATATTGCCATCATTCAGGATATCTTCACTCCTGATGATCACAAGCATTCGATATCGCCATCATTTTTTATTGGGATATCATTTGACATTTTTGAATAGTGACTTCTTTTTGCCATCCCATACTTTGGATGAACTTGATTGACATGTTTCTTTTACTCCTTTATGCATTCCCATATTTTGGATGAACTTGATTGACATGTCTTTTACTCCTTTATGCATTGCCATTGCCATACTTTGGATGAACTTGATCAACATGTGTCTTTTTCAACCATACTATGTAATTATAAGCCTTCTGTATGCTTAGGGAATCTATTCACTATGTATGGTCTATGATAGCATATACTCAAAGAAAATGGTAGGATCTCATGGAACATTTAGGGAAAATGAAAGCTGCCCAGGATATGGGGAAGTTCTATGTAACAAACTTTTTTAACAGTAACTTTCCACTGTCCCTGCCTCTGCTTATTCACTCTGTACAGCTTGCCTTAGGCTAGATACACCCTAAGTTTGTGGCTATTGTCAGGCACAATTGCTGAAGAGGTATGCTCACGACAGTAATCTCAGATAAGATGTTTGATTAGGGATTTGTCCACCATAGGTAGCTATTGTAAAGAAACATATACCATACAGTATACATTTCTGCCCTCTATAGTCTACTGCACTTTCCTATACAATTAAACACATCGTATTCCGATGCATACCTGTGGGGAGGGGGACTCCCAGACAGTGACTGGGCAGGTACCCAGGGGACCGCCATCAGGGTTCCTGAGAGAACGATACTGGGAGGACAGTAAAGGGAGAGACTTGACTGAAGTTGTCAGGGAAACGAGGGGCGGGGCAAAGATAAAAGGAGCAGGGGGAGCGCTGAGTTGGCAGTTGGGAGAGAGTGTGACAGGAGGCAGGAAGCCGGGTGACTTGGAGGGACATCGACAGGAGCCTGTGAGGAGGATACTGCGCACTCACCGACAAGGGAGACGTGAGAGACTTTTACCAGAGGCCGCTTCCCGCCCCCGTTCGCAGAGAACCACGCCCGCCGCCCCCGCATTTGTGAGACAGATCCCTTACCTCAGGTCGCGGCTGTGACTACATGTAAAATGGCCACAGAGGCCTGGACACTGCCCCCGGCCTTCTCCCACCGCGGCGACCCTGTCATCTCCGGCCTCAGGGGACACCACCTCGTCCTAGGCATCCTTAGAGGCCCATTTCCCAGCAGTGCAGGGACCCTTATCAGAGGACAGCTACTGGCCATTTGGGGAACTGCATCATTACCGTGCCCCACCTACATCGTTTCTTCAGGGCCTGTTGCGCCCCACCGGCATCGTTTCTTCAGGGCCTGTTGCACCCCACTGGCATCGTTTCTTCAGGGCCTGTTGCGCCCCACCGGCATCGTTTCTTCAGGGCCTGTTGTGCCCCATCGGCATCGTTTCTTCGGGGCCTGTCGAGCCCAAACCTTCCCGGGATATCGAGGCATCAAGACAGCCGCATCAATGATCTCTAAGCGGCCGCATCTGCGATCCCGAGTGACGCGAGGAAGGATAAGTGGACGATAGCCATAATTACCATAGTTTGGCCACGTTCCGGTTCCTACACCCGGACTAGCCTGGGTACTCCCAGTTTCCTTAGAAAAAGTGTTGTTTATTTTATTGAGTCCCTGCGAGGACAGATTTGTGTTTACCCTTGTCTGCTCTGCTGTTCAGCATAGCCCTAGTGGCTCCAATTCATAAAAGTTGATTATACAAGTTATACCCTGTCTTGTGTCTTGTCACTGCATCCTGAGAATCTGCTGGTCACTACACTTGGCGTAGTCGGCAGGATGCAGTCTCTGAGCACGGACAGTGGTGCCCCCGATGAGGGTGGAGCTGTCAACTCTATAAATAATGAGAGTCCCCGCTCCAGCATTTCATTGGGAGCTATGCTGCACAACCTGCCTAGATTTTCCGGCTCCAATACTATGTTATGGAGCTGGACAGAGTGGATGCGGGGGCTCTTTCGGATGCACCCAATGACCCCTCATCTGGAAGCCGAGGTGGCACTCATGGCACTGGACGGGAAGATGAGGAGGTCCGTGATGTTGAAACCTCCGGGGCTCCGCAACACTTTTGAAAAAGTGTTACAGATAGTAGAACAGACACATGGGGACCCTACTAATAGGGGAGAGTTAAGAACCCGGTTGTTTAGTTGGGTGCAGGTAGAGGGGGAGACGATCACAGAGTATATGAATGTCCTCCAGGAATTGCATACGGCTATAGAAAGAAAGGACGGGGTAGTGGTAGGACCTGTTGAAATTACCCTACGTCACCTACTGGTGACTGGTTTGCGAGATCCATTAGTCAAACAGGCACTGCGGGAGCAGATCAGAATTAATCCCCGAATAGACTTTTCAGAGGTGGGAAGTCAGGCACGTGCTCGAGAGCAGGAGCAGGGGATGGCGGTCCCCATGGGGAAAGTCCGAGGTGTGGAGGCCTCCGCAAATGTAGTCGAGGAGCCTCAGTGGGTGGAAGAGATGAAGCAAGAGCTGAAAAATATTAAGGGCGAGTTGGCCGAAGTAAAGAGAAGAACCGAGACCGGGACTGGATGACCTAGCTTTATCCCCGGCTCCTGGGGATCACGCTCCCCGCGGGGTGGTCAGCCTACACAGGCCCGGTGTTTTGAGTGTGGAGAACCAGGCCGCTTTGCCCGAGAGTGTCCGCGGCGTGGGAGATACCCACCCGGCGGCCATTAAACTAAAGGGCTCCGGGCTGGGGGGACGCCGCTCGGAGCCAAAAACCACAACTAGGGGTGATGGACATCCCAAAGATTTGGTAGCAAAGTGTCCGGTGGTTTGGGCAGAAGTGGAGGGCCGGGCCGTCCGGTGTCTGGTAGACACGGGGTCACAGGTAACCACCATGCCTGCAACGTACTTTCAACAAAACTTCCTGGAGGCAGCAAGACCCCAGTGGGGGCCCATGATTAGGCTAATAGCCGCCAACCAATTGCTGGTCCCGGTTGCCGGGGTAGTGTGGGTGCAGGTGACGTTGTGCAGCAAATCCCTTGGTCGCAGAGGGGTGGTGCTAACTCAAGGAGAAGTTGAGCAACGGCACTCCGTCACCCTAGGCATGAATATTTTACGAGAGTTCGGCCACTTACTACTAAATGATCCCACACAGAAGATCCTGAAGCAGTGGGGTTCTCGCACAGCTCAGGGACAGGTATTCCAGCAGCTGGTGCGAGGTGCACGGGTGCATCAGGGCTGCCGGGAGGGCGAGGCTCTTGGCAAGGTCATCGCGTCAGCAGCTCCCCTGCTTGTGCTACCTCTTGGACAGACAATGGTGGCCCTGCCAATTCGAGCCCCGATACCTTTGGAGGGCGTGGATGTGCAGGTGGAGGTGTGTCACTCAGAGCACTTACCTCATGGCTTACTGGTGGCCCGTTCCCTGGCTACGGTGCAAAAAGTAACCATCCTGGTATGCTGCGTTAACCTTGAAGACCGAGACACCGTTCTGAAAGCACGGACTGTACTGGCCAAACTAGTAAGGCCTTTAGAAGAAGTGCTGCCAGCTCCTGCGGTTCAATTACGAGTACACCCCGAGGATCCTTGGGAAGTAACAATACGAACCTTGCAGGCCCACGAAGTCTAGGCACAAGAGAAGGGCCGAAATATTTTGGAGCAGATGCGGGCCGAGCTTTCTGGATTAACTGCAGCCCAACTCTCACAGATAAAAACATTGCTTGGACAGTACCATGAAGTATTTGCTAGATATGAGGACGATTTTGGATGCACCACCGCCATCACTTATGAAATCCCCACAGCAGGAGCAGCCCCTATCCGGGAACGATATCAACAGATTCCGCCACAACTCTATCAAGAGGTAAAAACTTTGCTGGCCCAAATGCTGCGAAAAGGGGTGATACGGGAAAGTCAAAGCCCCTGGGTGGCCCCAATTGTGTTGGTCCAGAAGAAAGATGGTACACTACAATTCTGTGTGGATTATCATAAACTGAATGCTTGCACTTTTAAAGACTCATACCCACTGCCCCGCATAGAAGAATCCCTGTCCGCCTTGGGGAAGGCAACATATTTTTCGACCCTGGACTTGGCCAGTGGGTACTGGCAGGTGCCCATGTCAGAAGAAGATAAAGCCAAGACGGCATTCATATTGCCCATTGGACTGTTTGAGTTTAATCGGATGCCGTTTGGGCTGGCCAACGCCCCCTGGACCTTTCAGTGATTGATGAAGCGATGTCTGGGAGATCTCAATTTTGAGGCCATGTTGATCTACCTGGATGACATCATTGTCTATGCCGCCACCTTCGAGGACCACCTGAACCAGTTGCAAAAGTACGGGTTGAAGGTGATGCCTCAGAAATGCCACCTATTTCGCTCTCAGATTGAGTATCTGGGTCATGTCGCTTCGGCAGAGGGTGTGAGGCCATCCCGGGAGAAGGTTGCTGTTATCCAGGAATGGCCTACCCCCGAGACAGTGAAAGATGTGCGGGCTTTTCTGAGGTTAGCCGGATATTACCGTCGCTTCGTAAAGAATTTTGGATGTAGAGCTCGAGCCCTGCACGACCTGCAGAAGGGAGCTCCCGCTGGGGCCAATGTGCGAAAAATCCAGTGGCAACACCCTCAGGAAGAGGCCTTCTGAGACCTCAAGGCTGCGCTCTTGGATGCCCCAGTGTTGGCTTCTGCGGATTTCTCTCAACCGTTCATCTTGCACACTGACCGGAGTCTTCACAGGCTGGGGGCTGTGTTGTCACAGATTCAGGATGGCCGGGAGAGGGTGATCGCATATGGAAGTCGCTCACTCCATGACTCCGAGCGTAACCCTGACAATTACAGCTCTTTTAAGCTATAGCTCCTCGCAGTGGTGTGGACTATGACGGAGAGATTCGCAGAGTACCTAGCGGGCTCCGAGGTGGTAGTGCGAACTGACAACAACCCGCTGGCTCATTTGGAAAATGCCAAATTGGGGGCTCTGGAACAGTGATGGGTGGCCCAGATGTTGAAGCATAATTATAAGATTATCTACAAAAGAGGGGCCGAGAATGTCCATGCCGACTCCCTCTCCAGGATTCGACATGCAACTCCAGGACAGAGTCGAGACGAAGAATTAGAAGGAGAGAAAATACTGTTCGCTCTCACTGCTGTCGTGCTCACAACTGACAATAAAAAAATACCTTCCTCTGAGACCCCAAAGGGCATACTGGAACAATCCCGGGATAAGTGGATACAACAACAAAAACAAGATGAAGAGGTTGGCCTTCTCAGGACATGGGTACCCGCTGGGCAATTACCCACTGACTCTCAATGGCAAAATTTGACTCAAGACCTGTTGCTTATGCTGCGACAATGGGAGAGGTTGGTTATCCGAAAGGGATTATTGTATCGTAAAATAACATCACAAACAACCTCGATGATGGTTTGGCAGGTGGTTACGCCAGGAGCCCAACTTCACGTACTGGCTCGGGAGGCTCACAAAAAAGGGGCCCATTGCAAAAACTTTGCAATGGCTGCAACAGAAAGCTTACCACCCGCGTTTGCTGGCTGTTGTGGACGAAATTTGCCGGACCTGCCACTTTTGTGAATTAGCCAAACCACCCGCTCAGCGAGCTGCAACACAGACTATTGTGACCTCAGTGCCCCTTGAGCTCCTGACGGTGGATTATCTGACCATTGGGCCCGCATTTCAGGGATACGAACACTGTCTCGTTATGGTAGATCATTTCACCAAGTTCGCTGTGCTCACCCCCACACGGGATCAGACCGCAGAGTCAGCTGCCTCCGCAATTTGTAAAAACTTTATACAAGTATAAAGCTGTCCTCATCGAATACATTCTGATCAGGGAGCATGTTTTTTGGGAAAAGTCATGGAAGAACTACATCACCTCTATGGAATTGACAAATCCCGGATCACACCGTATCACCCGCAAGGGAATGGGGCTTGTGAATGATTTAATCGTACATTGATTCAGATGTTGCGCACTCTGGAGAGTGACAAGAAGGCCCATTGGCCCGAATATGTTTCTGAATTAGTTTGGGTCTATAACAATAGGTTACATCGAGTGACTGGCTACACCCCCTATTCCCTGTTGTTCGGACGAGAAGGTAAAGTGTTATGATGAATCACCGAAGGAGGAACAAACAAAATACCAGCTAAGTCCAGAAAAACCAGAGAGGTTGGCAGCTATCGGATTGCAGACCCCTGAACCTATCCACAACAACTAGCAGTAGCCGTGGGGGGTTCCTACGGTGCCCTAGACCCCTCGATCACAGCCGGAGAACTATATAGCCCAAAGACAGAAAGGGGAAAAACTAAACTGCCCCAGAGCAGATCCCAAAGCAATAGGCAGCCCCCAACATATAATGACGGTGAAGCAAGATGAAAACACTAACACAGATAGAAAGATAGGTTGAGCAAATGATGGGGCCCAAGCTAACTACATAGGACAGGATAGGAAAGCTGCTGTCTGCCATCCGCAAAAACCCTATCAAAATGAGCCAACCGACTGATAGGAAAAACAGGCCCTGAAGTCGCTAGGCTTCAAAAGACTATATCAGCACTCAGGTATATTCTGAAGACAGAGCAAAATATCAACAGATCAGAGACAAAAATGGAGTTCAGCTCACCCCCGGCCAGGGATGGCAGAACTCCCAAAAAACAAGGCAAAACAAAAACAAAACTGAAGAGTACAAAGAAGAGCAGAAAAACTTAGCTTTGAGATGCAGGAATCAGACTGGTCTCCAAGAATCCAGCAGGAAAATCACCAGCCAGGAAGAAGGGCGTCGGCAGCCTTATATCCAGTCCTCAATTCCAGCCACCCAGTCATCATCTAGCTGCCCAGGTGTTTGGTAATCAGCATCACTACCTTCCTTCACCAGAGGAGGGAGTTCATCAGACCTCAATGGTGAAGGGAAAAATGAACTCACAACAGTACCTCCCCCTTGAGGAGGGGTCACCGAACCCTCATCCATGCCACCAGGGCGATCCGGGTGAGCCCGATGAAAGGCACGCACCAATCTTTCGGCATGAATATCAGAGGCAGAGACCCAGGAATTATCCTCCTGACCATAACCCTTCCACTTAACCAAATACTGGAGTCTCCGTCTAGCCAGACGGGAATCCAGTATCTTCTCTACCTCATATTCCATGTTACCTTCAACCAATACAGGGTCCGGAGGTGCCACCACAGGAACTACTGGTTCAACAAACCTCTTCAACAAGGACTTATGAAACACATCATGAATTTTAAATGTGACAGGAAGAGCCAACCGAAAAGAGACCGGATTAATAATCTCCAAAATCTTGTAAGGTCCAATAAATCTAGGCTTAAACTTAGGAGAAGCCACCTTCATAGCGATATTTTTTGATGACAACCAAACCATATCACCCACCTTAAACTGGGGACCAACGGTCCTACGCCGGTTGGAAAACCGCTGGGCCTTTTCCTGGGAGAGAGACAACTTATCCACTACTTGGTCCCAGATCTGGTGCATTCTCTCCACCACAGTGTCAACACCTGGGCAGGCAGAAGGCTCCACCTGCCCTGAAGAAAATCGAGGGTGAAAAGCAAAGTTACAAAAAAAAAGGTGACATCAAAGTGGCAGAACTAGCTCTATTATTTAAAGCAAATTCGGCCAAGGGCAAAAATGAAACCCAATCATCCTGATCGGCAGAAATAAAACATCTCAAATACGACTCCAAAGTCTGGTTTGTTCTGTCCGTCTGCCCATTGGTCTGAGGTTGAAACGCAGAGGAGAAGGACAACTGAATTCCCAGCTTGGAACAGAAAGTCCTCCAAAATCTAGACACAAACTGAACTCCTCTGTCAGATACAATGTTCTCAGGAATCCCGTGCAAGCGAACGACCTGTTGCAAAAACAAGGGCACCAACTCAGAGGAAGATGGCAACTTAGGGAGTGGTACAAGATGGACCATCTTAGAGAATCTATCACAAATCACCCAAATAACAGTCATTCTCTGAGACACAGGCATATCAGAGATAAAATCCATTGAAATATGGGTCCATGGACTCCTGGGCAGCGGCAAAGGCATCAACAAGCCACTAGAGCGAGAACAAGGTTTAGACCGGGAGCAAGTCCCACAGGACTGCACAAAATTCCTGACATCATGAGACAAGGCGGGCCACCAAAAAGACCGACTCACCAGATCTCTAGTACCAAAATACCTGGATGACCAGCCAATGCAGAGCAATGAACTTCAGACATCACTCTCTTCCTCCACTGGTCAGGAACATACAACTTTCCACTGGGACAACGCGCAGGTTTGTCCTCCTGAAACGCTTCCAGAGCACGTCTCAAATCGGGCAAGATGGCAGAAAGAACTACCCCCTCGCCTAAGATGGTAGCAGGCTTAGTCACAACAGGAGAATCAGCAAGGAAACTCCTAGAGAGGGCGTCTGTCTTGACATTCTTAGTGCCTGGAAGAAAAGAGACCACAAAATCAAAACGTGTAAAAAACAAGGCCCACCTAGCCTGTCTAGGATTCAAGCGCTTGGCCGACTCCAGGTAAATCAAATTCTTGTGGTTAGTAAGGACCACGACTTGGTGTTTGGCTCCCTCCAACCAATGTCTCCACTCCTCAAATGCCCATTTCATGGCCAACAGTTCCCGATTCCCCACATCATAGTTACGTTCGGATGGGGAGAACTTTCGGGAAAAGAAAGCACAAGGATTCATTTTAGATGTCACAGGATCTTTTTGGGACAACACCGCTACTGCACCAATCTCAGAAGCGTCCAGCTCCACCTGAAACGGGAGTGAGACATCAGGTTGCCGCAAAACCGGAGCAGAAGTGAATCTTCGCTTCAGCTCCTGAAAGGAAGAAACAGCCTCCGGAGACCAATTCAGCACATCAGCACCCTTCCTAGTCAAATCCGTCAATGGCTTGGGAATACCAGAAAAATTAGCTATAAATTTCCGATAAAAATTAGCAAAACCCAAAAACTTCTGGAGGGTCTTCAAAGAAGTGGGCTGAACCCAATCATAAATGGCCTGTACCTTGGCCGGGTCCATTTCAATAGTTGACGGAGACAAAATAAATCCCAAAAATGAAATCCTCTGTACCCCAAAAAGGCATTTCGATCCCTTGACATACAGGGAATTCTCCCTCAAAATCCGGAACACAGTCCGAACATGTTCCACATGAGAGTCCCAATTCTTGGAGAAGATCAAAATATCATCCAGATAGATAATCAAAAATTTATCCACAAAGTCTCGGAATATATCATTCATGAAGCACTGGAAGACAGAAGGGGCATTAGTGAGCCCAAAAGGCATCACCAGGTACTCAAAATGTCCCTCCGGAGTATTAAACGCCGTCTTCCATTCATCCCCATGCTTAATGTGAATAAGATTATATGCCCCCCTGAGGTCAAGCTTGGTAAACCAGCAAGCACCTTTAACTCTGGAGAATAGATCAGAAATCAGGGGTAACGGATACTGATATTTAACAGTAATTTTGTTGAGGGCACGATAGTCAATACAAGGCCTTAATGAACCATCCTTTTTAGCCACGAAAAAAAACCCAGCACCTAAGGGTGAAGAGGATGGTCTAATAAGACCCTTCTCCAATGCCTCCTTAATATAGGATCACATAGCCTCGTGCTCGGGTACAGATAAATTGAAAAGCTGACCCTTGGGGAATTTACACCCCGGGTTCAGCTCAATTGCACAGTCATAACTCCTATGACGAGGCAAAGACGCAGACTCATTCTCACTAAATACATCATAAAAGTCAGCCAAATAGTCAGGAACATCATGCGACTGGGGAGAGGTGGAGAAAACGGGAGCATCACTAAGGGCACACCGACAACCCCAACTCACCACAGACAAAGATTTCCAATCCAGAACTGGATTATGAATTTGCAACCAGGGAAACCCCAGAACAATGGTATCATGCAAATTATGCAACACCAAAAGTCTGCAATTTTCTTGATGGTCTGGGGCGACCCGCATTACCACCTGGGTCCAAAACTGAGGTTTATTCTTCGCCAAAGGAGTAGCATCAATACCCCTCAAAGGGATAGGCGTCCACAGAGGTGTCATAGGAAATCCACAACGTTTAGCAAAATCCAAGTCCATCAGATTCAGAGCTGCTCCCGAATCCACAAAAGCCTTAGCGGAAAATGTGGACAGGGAGCAGATCAGAGTAATTGCCAGAAGAAACTTAGGTTGAACACCACCCACAGAAAACCTGTGTGCACAACGTTTCTCTCGTTTAGGGCAGACAGAAATAATATGCGAGGCATCTCCACAAAAAAAACACAGCTTATTACGCCTTCTGAACTCCTGACGTTGCGCCCACATTATTCAGAATAGGATCATCAGGTTTCAAAGAAAACGCCCAATCCTGGGGATCGCCGCGCAGCAAAGAGATGACAATTTTAACCTGCTGCGCAGAGTTCCCCGATGAGTTAGGCTTCAAGGCAAAAAATAATTTACAATTATTCTTGAAATTCAAGAATTTAGACCGATCCCCCAAAAATACATCAGGAGTAGGAATCTTTGGTTCAGCAGCATGTGAATGAGCAAGATAGGTGGAAATTCCCCGCACTTCAGCAGCGAGCTGCTCCACACGATCAGACAATTGCTTCATCTCCATTGAGAGAAAAATTCCCCCTACGGCCTCAGAGATATAGAGGAAAAAATATGCACGCCAAAAAAAAAAAAAATTCTGACACTTTTTTTTTTTTTTCCCTTTTTTTTTTTTTTTTTTACAATTCTCTCCTGCTATTGAGCACCCTAGGATCTGCGGTATGGCTGGTGATTCTGTTATGATGAGTCACCGAAGGAGGAAAAAACAAAATACCAGCTAAGTCCAGAAAAACCAGAGAGGTTGGCAGCTATCGGATTGCAGACCCCTGAACCTATCCACAACAACTAGCAGTAGCCATGGGGGGTTCCTACGGTGCCCTAGACCCCTCGATCACAGCCGGAGAACTATATAGCCTAAAGACAGAAAGGGGAAAAACTAAACTGCCCCAGAGCAGACCCCAAAGCAATAGGCAGCCCCCAACATATAATGACGGTGAAGCAAGATGAAAACACTAACACAGATAGAAAGATAGGTTGAGCAAATGATGGGGCCCAAGCTAACTACATAGGACAGGATAGGAAAGCTGCTGTCTGCCATCTGCAAAGACCCTATCAAAATGAGCCAACCAACTGATAGGAAAAACAGGCCCTGAAGTCGCTAGGCTTCAAAAGACTATATCAGCACTCAGGTATATTCTGAAGACAGAGCAAAATATCAACAGATCAGAGACAAAAATGGAGTTCAGCTCACCCCCGGCCGGGGATGGCAGAACTCCCAAAAAACAAGGCAAAACAAAAACAAAACTGAAGAGTACAAAGAAGAGCAGAAAAACTTAGCTTTGAGATGCAGGAATCAGACTGGTCTCCAAGAATCCAGCAGGAAAATCACCAGCCAGGAAGAAGGGCGTCGGCTGCCTTATATCCAGTACTCAATTCCAGCCACCCAGTCATCATCTAGCTGCCCAGGTGTTTGGTAATCAGCCTCACTACCTTCCTTCACCAGAGGAGGGAGTTCATCAGACCTCAATGGTGAAGGGAAAAATGAACTCACAACAGTAAAGGGATCACGGAGGTGGAGTTAGACCTTGAAGAGCCTCAGGACTGGACTGGAGTGTCGTCTTGGGTCCGAAATCATCGCCACCGGCTGCAAACTCTTCTCTGAATTGTACACACCAAGCTCCGAGACTGGGAGCACCCAGGGAAGAATGCAACCCCACCTCCTCACCTCCAAAGCGGGACCGGGTGCTTGTACTAGATCAACGCCCCCAGAACAAACTGGAGCCGCGTTGGGAAGAAAGTCCTTATCGGGTCTTACGCCGTATCCAGGCGGACCGGTGTACGAAATACGACCTGAGGAGGATGAAACACTGCCCACTCGTATTGTGCATCGTAATATGTTACGCCCATGTACTTCCTCCGACCCGAAGCAACCAGAGCCTACCCCGTCGACATCCGAGCCGTCTTCCGTATGTTGGGACCCGGACGACGATGAAGATTATCTCCCAGGACACAGAGGCCCTCCACTCAGTAATGAATCATCTGACACAATTAGCCCGCCCGCACCATTTAGCCCACCGATGTCCACCACCCCAGATGACTCTACCCCAATTGAACTTAGACGCTCCGAGCGGTCAACAGTCGGCAAACCCCCTGAACGATATGAGCAAGATCAATTCATATGGCAACGAACATTGAAACACCTACAGACCGATCTCAATAGACTAAGGCCCTCGCCCGAGGAATGGCATGCTTACAGGGTGGTGGGAGTGTGGGGAGGAGGACTCCCAGACAGTGACTGGGCAGGTACCCAGGGGACCGCCATCAGGGTTCCTGAGGGAATGATACTGGGAGGACAGTAAAGGGAGAGACTTGACTGAAGTTGTCAGGGAAACAGGGGGCGGGGTAAGGATAAAAGGAGCAGGGGGCGCGCTGAGTTGGCAGTTGGGAGAGAGTGTGACAGGAGGCAGGAATCCGGTTGTCTTGGAGGGACACCGACAGGAGCCTGTGAGGAGGATACTGCGCACTCACCGACAAGGGAGACGTGAGAGACTTTTACCGGAGGCCACTTCCCGCCCCCGTTCGCAGTTAGCCATGCCCGCCGCCCCCCGCCTTTGTGAGACAGATCCCTTACCTCAGGTCGCGGCTGTGACTACATGTAAAACGGCCACAGAGGCCTGGACACTGCCCCCCGGCCTTCTCCCAGCGTGGCGACCCTGTCATCACCGGCCTCAGGGGACACCACCTCGTCTTAGGTGTCCTTAGAGGCCCATTTCCCGGCTGTGGAGGGACCCTTATCAGAGGACAGCTACTGGTCATTTGGGGAACTGCGTCATTACCACGCCCCACCGACATCGTTTCTTCAGGGCCTGTTGCGCCCCACCATCATCGTTTCTTCAGGACCTGTTGCACCCCACCGGCATCGTTTCTTCAGGGCCTGTTGCGCCCCACCGTCATCATTTCTTCAGGGTCTGTTGCACCCCACCGGCATTGTTTCTTCAGGGCCTGTTGCGCCCCACCAGCATCGTTTCTTTGGGGCCTGTTGCGCCCCAACGGCATCGTTTCTTCAGGGCCTGTTGCGCCCCAACGGCATCGTTTCTTCAGGGCCTGTTGTGCCCCACCGTCATCGTTTCTTCAGGGCCTGTTGCGCCCCACCGGCATCGTTTCTTCAGGGCCTGTTGCGCCCCACCATCATCGTTTCTTCAGGGCCTGTTGCACCCCACTGGCATCATTTCTTTGGGGCCTGTCGAGCCCAAACCTTCCTGGGATATCGATGCGTCAAGACTAGAGTTGAGCGAAATGGGTCGAAAAAATTCAAAAGTCGCCGACTTTTGGCAAAGTCGGGTTTCATGAAACGAAACCCGACCCTAGGATGAGGTCGGCCACGAGGTCGGCGACTTACGCGCCAAAGTCGCGTTTCAAAAGTTTGTTTTGCGCTCTTTTTCAGCCAATCAGGATCCACGGACACTGTGGGCAACGTGATGACATAGGCACGGGTCACCACCATCTTTCAGAAGGGCATGCAAGTGATTGGCTTGCTTTGGTGGGCGTCACAAGGGGTATAAAAGGGCGTGCACGCCGACCGCCATCTTACTTCTGCCGATCTTAGTATAGGGAGAGGTTGCTGCTGATTCTGTAGGGAGAGCGTTAGGCAGGGAAGAACACAAAAGAACTGCTTCTGCTGCTAGCGATTTGGCCTGCACAACACACAAGTCACTGTGTGTGCAGTGCAAAGGGAGGCTATATTGTGGTGTATCAGTGGTGTTGGTTGTTGGGCTGCCTTCTAAGGCTTCCTGACACGCTGGCATTGCTGTTTACCCACTGCTCCGCAAACTGCTTTTTTAAAAGCAATCCAATCTCCCTTATCCTCTAGTCACTTTTGTCACAGCTGTGCCATCGAGCGTGTCACATAGCGCTCAGATATCAGTGGGCCTCACAATCTACAAGTGTCCAGTGTCCAAAAGTGTACGCAGAGATTCAAAATCTCCATTATCCTCTCGTCACTTTGGTCACAGGCAGCTGTTCCATCGAGCGTGTCACATAGCGCTCAGATATCAGTGGGCCTCACACAATCTACAAGTGTCCAGTGTCCAAAAGTGTACGCAGAGATTCAAAATCTCCATTATCCTCTCGTCACTTTGGTCACAGGCAGCTGTACCATCGAGCGTGTCACATAGCGCTCAGATATCAGTAGGCCTCACACAATCTACAAGTGTCCAGTGTCCAAAAGTGTACGCAGAGATTCAAAATCTCCATTATCCTCTCGTCACTTTGGTCACAGGCAGCTGTGCCATCGAGCGTGTCACATAGCGCTCAAATATCAGTGGGCCTCACACAATCTACAAGTGTCCAGTGTCCAAAAGTGTACGCAGAGATTCAAAATCTCCATTATCCTCTCGTCACTTTGGTCACAGGCAGCTGTGCCATCGAGCGTGTCACATAGCGCTCAGATATCAGTAGGCCTCACACAATCTACAAGTGTCCAGTGTCCAAAAGTGTACGCAGAGATTCAAAATCTCCATTATCCTCTCGTCACTTTGGTCACAGGCAGCTGTGCCATCGAGCGTGTCACATAGCGCTCAGATATCAGTGGGCCTCACACAATCTACAAGTGTCCAGTGTCCAAAAGTGTACGCAGAGATTCAAAATCTCCATTATCCTCTCGTCACTTTGGTCACAGGCAGCTGTGCCATCGAGCGTGTCACATAGCGCTCAGATATCAGTAGGCCTCACACAATCTACAAGTGTCCAGTGTCCAAAAGTGTACGCAGAGATTCAAAATCTCCATTATCCTCTCGTCACTTTGGTCACAGGCAGCTGTGCCATCGAGCGTGTCACATAGCGCTCAGATATCAGTGGGCCTCACACAATCTACAAGTGTCCAGTGTCCAAGAGTGTACGCAGAGATTCAAAATCTCCATTATCCTCTCGTCACTTTGGTCACAGGCAGCTGTGCCATCGAATGTGTCACATAGCGCTCAGATATCAGTAGGCCTCACACAATCTACAAGTGTCCAGTGTACAAAAGTGTACGCAGAGATTCAAAATCTCCATTATCCTCTCGTCACTTTGGTCACAGGCAGCTGTGCCATCGAGCGTGTCACAAAGCGCTCAGATATCAGTGGGCCTCACACAATCTACAAGTGTCCAGTGTCCAAAAGTGTACGCAGAGATTCAAAATCTCCATTATCCTCTCGTCACTTTGGTCACAGGCAGCTGTGCCATCGAGCGTGTCACATAGCGCTCAGATATCAGTAGGCCTCACACAATCTACAAGTGTCCAGTGTCCAAAAGTGTACGCAGAGATTCAAAATCTCCATTATCCTCTCGTCACTTTGGTCACAGGCAGCTGTGCCATCGAGCGTGTCACATAGCGCTCAGATATCAGTGGGCCTCACACAATCTACAAGTGTCCAGTGTCCAAAAGTGTACGCAGAGATTCAAAATCTCTATTATCCTCTCGTCACTTTGGTCACAGGCAGCTGTGCCATCGAGCGTGTCACATAGCGCTCAGATATCAGTAGGCCTCACACAATCTACAAGTGTCCAGTGTCCAAAACTGTACGCAGAGATTCAAAATCTCCATTATCCTCTCGTCACTTTGGTCACAGGCAGCTGTGCCATCGAGCGTGTCACATAGCGCTCAGATATCAGTGGGCCTCACACAATCTACAAGTGTCCAGTGTCCAAAAGTGTACGCAGAGATTCAAAATCTCCATTATCCTCTCGTCACTTTGGTCACAGGCAGCTGTGCCATCGAGCGTGTCACATAGTGCTCAGATATCAGTAGGCCTCACACAATCTACAAGTGTCCAGTGTCCAAAAGTGTACGCAGAGATTCAAAATCTCCAATATCCTCTCGTCACTTTGGTCACAGGCAGCTGTGCCATCGAGCGTGTCACATAGCGCTCAGATATCAGTGGGCCTCACACAATCTACAAGTGTCCAGTGTCCAAAAGTGTACGCAGAGAATCAAAATCTCCATTATCCTCTCGTCACTTTGGTCACAGGCAGCTGTGCCATCGAGCGTGTCACATAGCACTCAGATATCAGTGGGCCTCACACAATCTACAAGTGTCCAGTGTCCAAAAGTGTACGCAGAGATTCAAAATCTCCATTATCCTCTCGTCACTTTGGTCACAGGCAGCTGTGCCATCGAGCGTGTCACATAGCGCTCAGATATCAGTGGGCCTCACACAATCTACAAGTGTCCAGTGTCCAAAAGTGTACGCAGAGATTCAAAATCTCCATTATCCTTCGTCACTTTGGTCACAGGCAGCTGTGCCATCGAGCGTGTCACATATCGCTCAGATATCAGTAGGCCTCACACAATCTACAAGTGTCCAGTGTCCAAAAGTGTACGCAGAGAATCAAAATCTCCATTATCCTCTCGTCACTTTGGTCACAGGCAGCTGTGCCATCGAGCGTGTCACATAGCGCTCAGATATCAGTGGGCCTCACACAAACCACAAGTGTCCAGTGTCCAAAAGTGTACGCAGAGATTCAAAATCTCCATTATCCTCTCGTCACTTTGGTCACAGGCAGCTGTGCCATCGAGCGTGTCACATAGCGCTCAGATATCAGTGGGCCTCACACAATCCAAAAATGTCCACTGTCCACAAGTGTGTGCAGAAATTCTAAATCTCCCCTGTCCTATAGACACCTTTTACCTTGTTTTACATTACTATATAGTTTGTTGGATTTTGTCTACATTTCTACCAAAAATGAGGAAGGCTGGTGGAAGAGGCCGTGGAATTGGGAGGGGGTTGGCAGCTGGTAATGATGGTGTTGGTGGTGGATCTGATGGTAGTGGCAAGAGCAAAATAGGACCGAATGCAGGAGGTGCTGACCCTGCGTCATCGTCTGGCTACATAAGGCCTCGAACGCTTAGTTTTCTAGGAGTTGGCAAACCGCTTTTAAAGGCAGAGCATCAGGAAAAAGTTTTGCCTTACATTGCTGACTCAGCCTCCAGCTCTATCGCCTCCTCTTCTTCAGTTGTAAAAAGTAAAAGCACTGAGTCGTCATTGGAGGCTCATGTTCATGAACCACACCTTTCCTTGTGTCCTTCACCCCAACCAAGATTGAAGGATGACGCAGGCCATCCTACTGATTACTCCATGGAGCTGTTTTCACATACCATGCCTAGATTATCAAGTCAAATGGTGAATTACCCAGGCCAAGATGAATCTGACATGGAGTGCACTGATGCACAGCCGCTGATGGATGATTCTGCTGGTACATTCACTCAGAGCACTACATTGTCCTCGCAGTGTACAGAGCCAGATTTTGACCCTGATGAGACTCAGGTGCCCCTTCCCGCACACTATACCACCATACACGGTGACACAGAGGAAGGTGCACATGACATAGAAGAGGAGGTGATGGATGACCCAGTTGTTGACCCAGATTGGCATCCATTGGGGGAAGAGGGTGCTGCTTCCAAAAGCTCAGATGAGGAGCATCCACAGCAGACATCGACATCGCAACAGCTGTTATCTGGCAGGCCCGGAGCACTCCAAAGACAGGTTCCAAACATCAAAAGAGTTGCTGGACAGCTTGTCCAGAGGGTCAAAAGATCACAGCGTGCTAGGCCGCAAAATGTCTGCCAAAGTAGGAAGAGTGCAGTGTGGCAGTTTTTTGAACAAAATCCTCATGATCAGGCCAAGGTTATCTGTAAGAAGTGCGCAAAGACCTTTAGCCGAGGGAAAAATCTGAAAAATTTGAATACCAGTTGCATGCTTAGACATTTAACCAGCATGCACTTGCAAGCGTGGACACAACACCAAACCTCAAGTGCCACATGTGCAACTGATCACAACGAAGGTAGTCAGCAACGCTACATTGTTTCCCCCACTGTAAGCCCACCGGTTAGCACAGCAGCAAATGTTGAGGTGTCGTTGCAAGGCCACAGCAGTCAGGGAATCCCACTGTTATATCAACGAAAGACTGATTCTAGGCCATCAGAAAGAACACCAACTCCATCACCATCATCAACCCTCTCTCAGTCCGCCCTGTCCACCGCTACTTCCACCATATGCAGCTCTCAAGTCCAGCTCACCCTCCCAGACACTATGAGTAGGTCAAGAAAGTACTCAGTCTCTCATCCGCGTACACTGGGTTTGAACGCCCACATTGCCAAACTAATCTCGTTTGAGATGATGCCCTTTCGGTTGGTGGAAAGCACAGCTTTCCGCGAACTCATGGCCTATGCAGTACCACGCTATGACCTACCCAGTCGCCACTTCTTCTCTCGCAAAGCCATCCCAGCCCTCCACCATCATGTGAAAGACCGCATTGTCCATGCACTCAAGCAGTCAGTGAGCGGAAAGGTGCACCTCACAACTGATGCATGGTCCAGTCGGCATGGCCAGGGCCGTTACGTGTCCATCACTGCGCACTGGGTTAATGTGGTGGATGCAGGGTCCACAGGGGACAGCGGTGGTGGGACAGTGCTGCCTAGCCCACGGTCTAGGAAACAGTTGGCTGTAGGCGTTCGACCCTCCTCCTCCTCCTCCTCCTCCAGAAGCGACAGCTCGTCCACAGAGCGCAGTCGTACGAGCACTCCATCTGCAGCTGCCACTGTTGCACATGATGTGTCCCCCTATCGAGCAGCTAGTGGAAAGCGTCAGCAGGCTGTGTTGCAGATGATGTGTTTGGGCGACAGACACACCGCCGAGGTGCTGGCCGAGTATTTGAAGCGACAAACTGAGTCATGGCTGGGCAGTGTACATCTTGAGGCAGGCAAGGTAGTTAGTGATAACGGCCGTAATTTTGTGGCAGCCATAGCCCTTTCAAAACTCAGCCACATACCTTGCTTGGCTCACACCTTGAACCTGGTGGTGCAGTGCTTCCTCAAAAATTATCCGGAGTTAACAGCCCTGCTCCAGAAGGTGCGAAGACTGTGCGCGCACATCCGCCGGTCGCCTGTACACTCCGTTCGTATGCAGAAGCTGCAGCGATTGCTCCACCTTCCCAACCACCGCCTCATTATCGACATTGCAACAAGGTGGAACTCCACCCTGCACATGGTGGAGCGGCTGTGCGAGCAGAGGCAGGCCATAATGCATTTGTGGGAGGATACACGGCCAGGCACTTTGAGAGCAGACATGGAGTTGACAGGCGTGCAGTGGTCGAAGCTGAAAGACCTTTGTAAAGTCCTTCAGTGTTTTGAGGAATGCACACGGCTGGTAAGCGCAGACGACGCCATCCTAAGCATGAGCATCCCACTTATGCGTCTGCTCATGCAAACTTTGACGCACCTTAAGGAGCAGGCGTCTGCAGCCAATGTTGATGAGGAGGAAGAGGAGGAGGGAATCCTTGATGACATTCAGCCATTGTCTGCTCAGGGACCTCTCCTGGACGAAGTGGAGGAAGAAGAGGAGGAGGAGGATGATGGTGATGATTACTTAGGGGAGGAGGATGCATCTCGTGGGGCAAGTGAAAATGTTGGCGTGGCAAGGTCTGGTACAGGGTTTGTGCGTGACTGGAGGGATGTGGATTTGCCAGAAAGTGCTCCTCCACCCAGCACTCGCAGTGCATCATTGACACCGGGAACATTGGCCCACATGTCAGATTATGCCTTGCGGATCCTAAAAAGTGACCCCCGCATTGCCAAAATGATGAACAATGACGACTACTGGTTGGCCAGCATCCTGGATCCACGCTATAAAGGCAAATTACAAAACATCATGCCACAGGAGAACCTTGACCTAATATTGGCTAATAAACAAGCAACTCTGGTAAATCGGTTGCTTGAGGCATTCCCAGCACACAGCAGCGGTGATGGTTCTCACACGAGCCGTATGGGCCGGGGGCAGCTTGGCAGAGGTGTTCGTGGTGCACACAGCAGAAGTGGCGTTGGAGACAGGGGTTTCATGACAATGTTGTGGACTGATTTTTCAAATACCGCTCACACAACTGGTAATACTGCATCGATGGAAAGTGACAGGAGACAACAGTTGTCAACTATGGTTACAAACTACTTTTCCTCCCATATCGATGTTCTCCCACACAGGTCATTCCCCTTTGACTACTGGGCCGCTAAACTGGACACCTGGCCTGAATTGGCCCAATATGCCTTACAGGAGCTCGCTTGCCCAGCTGCAAGTGTGCTATCGGAAAGAGTCTTCAGTGCAGCTGGATCAATCCTGACAGAAAAAAGGACCCGTCTGTCAACCCAAAATGTGGATGATCTAACCTTCATTAAAATGAACCACGCATGGGTTTCCAAGGATTTTGTCGCACCTTCCCCTGATGACACATAGGGTGACAGAAAAATGGCTTGCTTTGGTCCACCTCTTCCTGGTACTTCACCTATTTCGCCTTTTGCATCAGCTGAATGTCCAACATCAACATATGCCACTTTCTAAAACTCCCTAACTGTGCTGCCTCCCCCCCCCATGGCCGGGGTCACCACCTACCGCACGACACCGTGCGAGTGCCGTTGCCCTGGACAGGTGGGTAGGCCGACTCTTGGGCGCGGGCACTGGCACAGGGTCCCTCATAGTGCAATCAAGTGTCTCTGACGGCGGTGGTGCACACCCGCCGTCAGACACACCGCTGTACTATGAGGGGCCCAGTGCAAGTACCGACGCCCACGAGTGGGCCCCCCTTGCTTGGGCAGGGCCCCAGCATTTGCAATCTTTACCTCTCCCTGCTCCTCCTCTGTGTAATCTGGGCCATCAAATCCATACTGTGCCTGACACCGTCTGAGCCTGCCTCCTGAGACATATATTTTGAATGTGTACGCTATCCATACATGTTATCCGGGGATACGGTACCCTTTCTAACCTTTGTGCAATGACGTGCAATCCATACTGGGCCTAACACCGTCTGAGCCTGCCTCATGCTGTATAGACATATATTTTGAATGTGTACGCTATCCATACATGTTATCCGGGGATACGGTACCCTTTCTAACCTTTGTGCAATGACGTGCAATCCATACTGGGCCTAACACCGTCTGAGCCTGCCTCATGCTGTATAGACATATATTTTGAGTGTGTACGCTATCCATACATGTTATCCGGGGATACGGTACCCTTTCTAACCTTTGTGCAATGACGTGCAATCCATACTGGGCCTAACACCGTCTGAACCTGCCTCATGCTGTATAGACATATATTTTGAATGTGTACGCTATCCATACATGTTATCCGGGGATACGGTACCCTTTCTAACCTTTGTGCAATGACGTGCAATCCATACTGGGCCTAACACCGTCTGAGCCTGCCTCATGCTGTATAGACATATATTTTGAATGTGTACGCTATCCATACATGTTATCCAGGGATACGGTACCCTTTCTAACCTTTGTGCAATGACGTGCAATCCATACTGGGCCTAACACCGTCTGAGCCTGCCTGATGCTGTATAGACATATATTTTGAATGTGTACGCTATCCATACATGTTATCCGGGGATACGGTACCCTTTCTAACCTTTGTGCAATCATGTGCAATCCATATTGTGCCTGACACCGTCTGAGCCTGCCTCCTGAGACATATATTTTGAATGTGTACGCTATCCATACATGTTATCCAGGGATACGGTACCCTTTCTAACCTTTGTGCAATGACGTGCAATCCATACTGGGCCTAACACCGTCTGAGCCTGCCTCATGCTGTATAGACATATATTTTGAATGTGTACGCTATCCATACATGTTATCCGGGGATATGGTACCCTTTCTAACCTTTGTGCAATGACGTGCAATCCATACTGGGCCTAACACCGTCTGAGCCTGCCTCATGCTGTATAGACATATATTTTGAATGTGTACGCTATCCATACATGTTATCCGGGGATACGGTACCCTTTCTAACCTTTGTGCAAATATGTGCAATCCATACTGTGCCTGACACCATCTCAGCCTGCCTCCTGAGACATATATTTTGAATGTGTACGCTATCCATACATGTTATCCAGGGATACGGTACCCTTTCTAACCTTTGTGCAATGACGTGCAATCCATACTGGGCCTAACACCGTCTGAGCCTGCCTCATGCTGTATAGACATATATTTTGAATGTGTACGCTATCCTTACATGTTATCCGGGGATACGGTACCCTTTCTAACCTTTGTGCAATGACATGCAATCCATACTGGGCCTAACACCGTCTGAGCCTGCCTCATGCTGTATAGACATATATTTTGAATGTGTACGCTATCCATACATGTTATCCGGGGATATGGTACCCTTTCTAACCTTTGTGCAATGACGTGCAATCCATACTGGGCCTAACACCGTCTGAGCCTGCCTCATGCTGTATAGACATATATTTTGAATGTGTACGCTATCCATACATGTTATCCGGGGATACGGTACCCTTTCTAACCTTTGTGCAATCATGTGCAATCCATACTGTGCCTGACACCGTCTGAGCCTGCCTCCTGAGACATATATTTTGAATGTGTACGCTATCCATACATGTTATCCAGGGATACGGTACCCTTTCTAACCTTAGTGCAATCACGTGCAATCCATACTGGTCCTGACACCGTCTGAGCCTGCCTCCTGAGACATATATTTTGAATGTGTACGCTATCCATACATGTTATCCAGGGATACGGTACCCTTTCTAACCTTTGTGCAATGACGTGCAATCCATACTGGGCCTAACACCGTCTGAGCCTGCCTCATGCTGTATAGACATATATTTTGAATGTGTACGCTATCCATACATGTTATCCGGGGATACGGTACCCTTTCTAACCTTTGTGCAATGACGTGCAATCCATACTGGGCCTAACATCGTCTGAGCCTGCCTCATGCTGTATAGACATATATTTTGAATGTGTACGCTATCCATACATGTTATCCGGGGATACGGTACCCTTTCTAACCTTTGTGCAATCATGTGCAATCCATACTGTGCCTGACACTGTCTGAGCCTGCCTCCTGAGACATATATTTTGAATGTGTACGCTATCCATACATGTTATCCAGGGATACGGTACCCTTTCTAACCTTTGTGCAATCACGTGCAATCCATACTGGGCCTGACACCGTCTGAGCCTGCCTCCTGAGACATATATTTTGAATGTGTACGCTATCCATACATGTTATCCAGGGATACGGTACCCTTTCTAACCTTTGTGCAATCACGTGCAATCCATACTGGGCGTGAGAACGGCTGGCGAGCTGTTAAGCAAGCTACAGCACCTGTCCAGACAAGTACAGGGATTCCCTAGCGAGGAGACTTATTTGATTGTTTTCAATGTTGGGACAGCAATTTTTGGGGAGCACTATACTCTGGAGAATGATAGATGGGGCCCACCATACACTGGAACATTCCAAAGGTGGACATCAGACACTGGAGCAGCATTTACAGGGCCCATTATACACTAGAGCATTAGAAATGGGGCCCATTATGTTTGGAGCATTATTTGGGCCCATAAGACAGTGGAGCTTCATCCATGGGGACCAACATATACTGTAGCATTATGTGGAGCTCATCATATACTGTTTCAAACATTATATGGGACCAATGATTCTGTATGGAGAAATAGATGGGCCTCGTCATGAGATGTAAAAAGTGAGGTATTTTTCATTGTACTATACCGCTATTTCTCTGCCGTATCGGAGCATGATGAGTTGTGGTATGTGTTAAAGGGGCGCTCTTTCGCCCAGGGCACATGAAAACCTGGAGCCAGCCCTCCCCCCCCCACAGTTTGTAGCCAAATAACCCCCATTTTTCAGTGCGTAACTTGTAATATGAAGTTAATTAAGGTTGACAAGCTTAAGAAAGAAGAATTGATGCTTTTGGCATTCAAATGGGCACTGTAGGTGTGTTTCCTGTCCTCCTCTCACTGCCGACTTTTATTCCCCATTGACTTACATTGGGTTTCGTGTTTCGGGACGACCCCGACTTTTCCCTATAATCGGACGATCTTGCTCGACCCGACTTTTGGAAAAGTCGGGTTTCACGAAACGAAACGCGACCCTAAAAAACCAAAAGTCGCTCAACTCTAGTCAAGACAGCCGCATCAACGATCTCTAAGCGGGCACATCTGCGATTCCGAGTGACACGAGGAAGGATAAGTGGATGATAGCCATAATTACCATAGTTTGGCCACGTTCTGGCTTCCTTCACCTGGACTAGCCGGGGTACTCCCAGTTTCCTTAGAAAAAGTGTTGTTTATTTTATTGAGTCCCTGCGAGGACAGATTTGTGTTTACCCCTGTTCAGCATAGCCCTAGTGGCTCCAATTCATAAAAGTTGTTTATACAAGTTATACCCTGTCTCGTGTCTCGTCACTGCATCCTGAGAATCTGCTGGTCACTACATACCTATCAGACAGAGGCCGAAACAACACATTTTTGGACTGCATCTGGTTAATGGGGACCAATGCAATGTTACAATAAACATCAGGAAAAGCTCCTGATATATACTGTAGGCTTAGTACACAGTTGTGTCGCTTTAATGTGCTTTTATACAGAAGAGTTTATCAGAAGCAATGTCAGACTTTTTCAGAGTTCCAACCAGGATTACAAATCGATTGGCACTATTGGCAACAGCACCTGTTCTGGATCTCAGCAGCTCTTGTTTTCTGCTGCCATTGCCTTGTTCACTGCTATGCCTCCAAACATTTTGAGGTCTTGGAGCAGGTAATTTACTGTGCCAATAAGGTATTCAGATTTGCATCCAACATACAGGATGAGAATTTGAAATTAATTACTGGACAATATCATAAAAAAGACATAGCAAAAAAGTGACAAGGAAATTTTCAGTCTGATATGAAAACTTAATTTGTCTGCTCATTAGCCTATCCTAGGCTGCCTTCACACATCTGTGTGCTACCATCTGTCAGAAACAGTCCAATATTTTTCTCAAGTGTCATTCTAGATGCGTAAATTGTCTCAGCTTTTTTAACTATTGCCTAAACAATGTGTTCATTGTATCCAGTGGTGCAACTAGAGTCTGATGAGCCCTGGTGAAAATTTGGACTTTGGGCCCTACCCATATGTTGGTCTGCTGTATGGACCCTTGCAGCATTCTAAATCCTATAAAGACATGTGGTGGGCCACAGGGAAGGTGACAGATGTTGCAGAAGGGCCAGCTGGGGCATATAGTCCCTCTGGAAGCAGATAATGATGTCACGGTAGCTGAAGTGGGTCGCTGGACCCCTCAACACTTCCCTTGCATCCACAACAATTGTCAATAGCGGGAGGTGGCACTTGTGGATGGTATTGGACCCCCGGGGGCACTCCTGTAGCGGTGGTGTCTGGGTGCAGGTTTTGGAGTGCTTGTGGTGTTTGTGCAATCTCAAGCAGCCAGACACGCTGGTGAACTTGGAAACATAATGATTTTACTGAAATAATTGTGAACATGAGAAATATCGAGAGCATTGTTCGGAAAGAGTCTGTAGGCATTTGATGTAAATGTCCATACTTAAAAAAATGCAATAGTAGATAAACATGAGCAAGAACAGCATTTTTAGAAATAACTATAATACTTTTACATGTAAATGGAGTTAATGAAGTTTAAGATTTCTTGGCTTTGTGAGCCAGGTACAGTCCTTGACCTGTTATAATTAGAGATGAGTGACTTTGCCTTTTTTCGGGTCGAGTCGGGTTTCATGAAACCCGACTTTCGCAAAAGTCGGGTCGAATGAAATCGGCCAATTATCGTGAAAAGTCGAAGGCCGACTGAAACACGAAACCCAATGCAAGTCAATGGGGAAGAAAAGTCGGCAGTGAGTGAAGGACAGGAAACACAACTACAGTGCTCATTTTAATGCCAAAAACATCAATTCTTATTACTTAAGCTTGTCAACCTTAATTAACTAGAGTTGAGCGAAACGGGTCGAAAAAATTCAAAAGTCACCGACTTTTGGCAAAGTCGGGTTTCATGAAATGAAACCCGACCCTAGGATGAGGTCGGCCACGAGGTCGGCGACTTACGCGCCAAAGTCGCATTTCAAAAGTTTGTTTTGCGCTCTTTTTCAGCCAATCAGGATCCACGGACACTGTGGGCAACGTGATGACATAGGCACGGGTCACCACCATCTTTCAGAAGGGCATGCAAGTGATTGGCTTGCTTTGGTGGGCGTCACAGGGGGTATAAAAGGGCGTGCACGCCGACCGCCATCTTACTTCTGCCGATCTTAGTATAGGGAGAGGTTGCTGCTGATTCTGTAGGGAGAGCGTTAGGCAGGGAAGAAGACAAAAGAACTGCTTCTGCTGCTAGCGATTTGGCCTGCACAACACACAAGTCACTGTGTGTGCAGTGCAAGGGGAGGCTATATTGTGGTGTATCAGTGGTGTTGGTTGTTGGGCTGCCTTCTAAGGCTTCCTGACACGCTGGCATTGCTGTTTACCCACTGCTCCGCAAACTGCTTTTTTAAAAGCAATCCAATCTCCCTTTTCCTCTAGTCACTTTTGTCACAGCTGTGCCATCGAGCGTGTCACATAGCGCTCAGATATCAGTGGGCCTCACACAATCTACAAGTGTCCAGTGTCCAAAAGTGTACGCAGAGATTCAAAATCTCCATTATCCTCTCATCACTTTGGTCACAGGCAGCTGTGCCATCGAGCGTGTCACATAGCGCTCAGATATCAGTGGGCCTCACACAATCTACAAGTGTCCAGTGTCCAAAAGTGTACGCAGAGATTCAAAATCTCCATTATCCTCTCGTCACTTTGGTCACAGGCAGCTGTGCCATCGAGCGTGTCACATAGCGCTCAGATATCAGTGGGCCTCACACAATCTACAAGTGTCCAGTGTCCAAAAGTGTACGCAGAGATTCAAAATCTCCATTATCCTCTCGTCACTTTGGTCACAGGCAGCTGTGCCATCGAGCGTGTCACATAGCGCTCAGATATCAGTGGGCCTCACACAATCTACAAGTGTCCAGTGTCCAAAAGTGTACGCAGAGATTCAAAATCTCCATTATCCTCTCGTCACTTTGGTCACAGGCAGCTGTGCCATCGAGCGTGTCACATAGCGCTCAGATATCAGTAGGCCTCACACAATCAACAAGTGTCCAGTGTCCAAAAGTGTACGCAGAGATTCAAAATCTCCATTATCCTCTCGTCACTTTGGTCACAGGCAGCTGTGCCATCGAGCGTGTCACATAGCGCTCAGATATCAGTGGGCCTCACACAATCTACAAGTGTCCAGTGTCCAAAAGTGTACGCAGAGATTCAAAATCTCCATTATCCTCTCGTCACTTTGGTCACAGGCAGCTGTGCCATCGAGCGTGTGACATAGCGCTCAGATATCAGTAGGCCTCACACAATCTACAAGTGTCCAGTGTCCAAAAGTGTACGCAGAGATTCAAAATCTCCATTATCCTCTCGTCACTTTGGTCACAGGCAGCTGTGCCATCGAGCGTGTCACATAGTGCTCAGATATCAGTGGGCCTCACACAATCTACAAGTGTCCAGTGTCCAAAAGTGTACGCAGAGATTCAAAATCTCCATTATCCTCTCGTCACTTTGGTCACAGGCAGCTGTGCCATTGAGCGTGTCACATAGCGCTCAGATATCAGTAGGCCTCACACAATCTACAAGTGTCCAGTGTCCAAAAGTGTACGCAGAGATTCAAAATCTCCATTATCCTCTCGTCACTTTGGTCACAGGCAGCTGTGCCATCGAGCGTGTCACATAGCGCTCAGATATCAGTGGGCCTCACACAATCTACAAGTGTCCAGTGTCCAAAAGTGTACGCAGAGATTCAAAATCTCCATTATCCTCTCGTCACTTTGGTCACAGGCAGCTGTGCCATCGAGCGTGTCACATAGCGCTCAGATATCAGTAGGCCTCACACAATCTACAAGTGTCCAGTGTCCAAAAGTGTACGCAGAGAATCAAAATCTCCATTATCCTCTCGTCACTTTGGTCACAGGCAGCTGTGCCATCGAGCGTGTCACATAGCGCTCAGATATCAGTAGGCCTCACACAATCTACAAGTGTCCAGTGTCCAAAAGTGTACGCAGAGAATCAAAATCTCCATTATCCTCTCGTCACTTTGGTCACAGGCAGCTGTGCCATCGAGCGTGTCACATAGCGCTCAGATATCAGTAGGCCTCACACAATCTACAAGTTCCAGTGTCCAAAAGTGTACGCAGAGAATCAAAATCTCCATTATCCTCTCGTCACTTTGGTCACAGGCAGCTGTGCCATCGAGCGTGTCACATAGCGCTCAGATATCAGTGGGCCTCACACAATCCACAAGTGTCCAGTGTCCAAAAGTGTACGCAGAGATTCAAAATCTCCATTATCCTCTCGTCACTTTGGTCACAGGCAGCTGTGCCATCGAGCGTGTCACATAGCGCTCAGATATCAGTAGGCCTCACACAATCTACAAGTGTCCAGTGTCCAAAAGTGTACGCAGAGAATCAAAATCTCCATTATCCTCTCGTCACTTTGGTCACTGGCAGCTGTGCCATCGAGCGTGTCACATAGCGCTCAGATATCAGTGGGCCTCACACAATCCACAAGTGTCCAGTGTCCAAAAGTGTACGCAGAGATTCAAAATCTCCATTATCCTCTCGTCACTTTGGTCACAGGCAGCTGTGCCATCGAGCGTGTCACATAGCGCTCAGATATCAGTAGGCCTCACACAATCTACAAGTGTCCAGTGTCCAAAAGTGTACGCAGAGATTCAAAATCTCCATTATCCTCTCGTCACTTTGGTCACAGGCAGCTGTGCCATCGAGCGTGTCACATAGCGCTCAGATATCAGTAGGCCTCACACAATCTACAAGTTCCAGTGTCCAAAAGTGTACGCAGAGAATCAAAATCTCCATTATCCTCTCGTCACTTTGGTCACAGGCAGCTGTGCCATCGAGCGTGTCACATAGCGCTCAGATATCAGTGGGCCTCACACAATCCACAAGTGTCCAGTGTCCAAAAGTGTACGCAGAGATTCAAAATCTCCATTATCCTCTCGTCACTTTGGTCACAGGCAGCTGTGCCATCGAGCGTGTCACATAGCGCTCAGATATCAGTAGGCCTCACACAATCTACAAGTGTCCAGTGTCCAAAAGTGTACGCAGAGAATCAAAATCTCCATTATCCTCTCGTCACTTTGGTCACTGGCAGCTGTGCCATCGAGCGTGTCACATAGCGCTCAGATATCAGTGGGCCTCACACAATCCACAAGTGTCCAGTGTCCAAAAGTGTACGCAGAGATTCAAAATCTCCATTATCCTCTCGTCACTTTGGTCACAGGCAGCTGTGCCATCGAGCGTGTCACATAGCGCTCAGATATCAGTAGGCCTCACACAATCTACAAGTGTCCAGTGTCCAAAAGTGTACGCAGAGATTCAAAATCTCCATTATCCTCTCGTCACTTTGGTCACAGGCAGCTGTGCCATCGAGCGTGTCACATAGCGCTCAGATATCAGTGGGCCTCACACAATCTACAAGTGTCCAGTGTCCAAAAGTGTACGCAGAGAATCAAAATCTCCATTATCCTCTCGTCACTTTGGTCACAGGCAGCTGTGCCATCGAGCGTGTCACATAGCGCTCAGATATCAGTGGGCCTCACACAATCCACAAGTGTCCAGTGTCCAAAAGTGTACGCAGAGATTCAAAATCTCCATTATCCTCTCGTCACTTTGGTCTCAGGCAGATGTGCCATCGAGCGTGTCACATAGCGCTCAGATATCAGTGGGCCTCACACAATCCTAAAGTGTCCACTGTCCACAAGTGTGTGCAGAAATTCTAAATCTCCCCTGTCCTATAGACACCTTTTACCTTGTTTTACATTACTATATAGTTTGTTGGATTTTGTCTACATTTCTACCAAAAATGAGGAAGGCTGGTGGAAGAGGCCGTGGAATTGGGCGGGGGTTGGCAGCTGGTAATGATGGTGTTGGTGGTGGATCTGATGGTAGTGGCAAGAGCAAAATAGGACCGAATGCAGGAGGTGCTGACCCTGCGTCATCGTCTGGCTACATAAGGCCTCAAACGCTTAGTTTTCTAGGAGTTGGCAAACCGCTTTTAAAGGCAGAGCATCAGGAAAAAGTTTTGTCTTACATTGCTGACTCAGCCTCCAGCTCTATCGCCTCCTCTTCTTCAGTTGTAAAAAGTAAAAGCACTGAGTCGTCATTGGAGGCTCATGTTCATGAACCACACCTTTCCTTGTGTCCTTCACCCCAACCAAGATTGAAGGATGACGCAGGCCATCCTACTGATTACTCCATGGAGCTGTTTTCACATACCATGCCTGGATTATCAAGTCAAGTGGTGAATTACCCAGGCCAAGATGAATCTGACATGGAGTGCACTGATGCACAGCCGCTGATGGATGATTCTGCTGGTACATTCACTCAGAGCACTACATTGTCCTCGCAGTGTACAGAGCCAGATTTTGACCCTGATGAGACTCAGGTGCCCCTTCCCGCACAGTATACCACCATACACGGTGACACAGAGGAAGGTGCACATGACATAGAAGAGGAGGTGATGGATGACCCAGTTGTTGACCCAGATTGGCATCCATTGGGGGAAGAGGGTGCTGCTTCCAATAGCTCAGATGAGGAGCATCCACAGCAGACATCGACATCGCAACAGCTGTTATCTGGCAGGCCCGGAGCACTCCAAAGACAGGTTCCAAACATCAAAAGAGTTGCTGGACAGCTTGTCCAGAGGGTCAAAAGATCACAGCGTGCTAGGCCGCAAAATGTCTGCCAAAGTAGGAAGAGTGCAGTGTGGCAGTTTTTTGAACAAAATCCTCATGATCAGGCCAAGGTTATCTGTAAGAAGTGCGCAAAGACCTTTAGCCGAGGGAAAAATCTGAAAAATTTGAATACCAGTTGCATGCTTAGACATTTAACCAGCATGCACTTGCAAGCGTGGACACAACACCAAACCTCAAGTGCCACATGTGCAACTGATCACAACGAAGGTAGTCAGCAACGCTACATTGTTTCCCCCACTGTAAGCCCACCGGTTAGCACAGCAGCAAATGTTGAGGTGTCGTTGCAAGGCCACAGCAGTCAGGGAATCCCACTGTTATATCAACGAAAGACTGATTCTAGGCCATCAGAAAGAACACCAACTCCATCACCATCATCAACCCTCTCTCAGTCCGCCCTGTCCACCGCTACTTCCACCATATGCAGCTCTCAAGTCCAGCTCACCCTCCCAGACACTATGAGTAGGTCAAGAAAGTACTCAGTCTCTCATCCGCGTACACTGGGTTTGAACGCCCACATTGCCAAACTAATCTCGTTTGAGATGATGCCCTTTCGGTTGGTGGAAAGCACAGCTTTCCGCGAACTCATGGCCTATGCAGTACCACGCTATGACCTACCCAGTCGCCACTTCTTCTCTCGCAAAGCCATCCCAGCCCTCCACCATCATGTGAAAGACCGCATTGTCCATGCACTCAAGCAGTCAGTGAGCGGAAAGGTGCACCTCACAACTGATGCATGGTCCAGTCGGCATGGCCAGGGCCGTTACGTGTCCATCACTGCGCACTGGGTTAATGTGGTGGATGCAGGGTCCACAGGGGACAGCGGTGGTGGGACAGTGCTGCCTAGCCCACGGTCTAGGAAACAGTTGGCTGTAGGCGTTCGACCCTCCTCCTCCTCCTCCAGAAGCGACAGCTCGTCCACAGTGCGCAGTCGTACGAGCACTCCATCTGCAGCTGCCACTGTTGCACACGATGTGTCCCCCTATCGAGCAGCTAGTGGAAAGCGTCAGCAGGCTGTGTTGCAGATGATGTGTTTGGGCGACAGACACACCGCCGAGGTGCTGGCCGAGTACTTGAAGCAACAAACTGAGTCATGGCTGGGCAGTGTACATCTTGAGGCAGGCAAGGTAGTTAGTGATAACGGCCGTAATTTTGTGGCAGCCATAGCCCTTTCAAAACTCAGCCACATACCTTGCTTGGCTCACACCTTGAACCTGGTGGTGCAGTGCTTCCTCAAAAATTATCCGGAGTTAACAGCCCTGCTCCAGAAGGTGCGAAGACTGTGCGCGCACATCCGCCGGTCGCCTGTACACTCCGTTCGTATGCAGATGCTGCAGCGATTGCTCCACCTTCCCAACCACCGCCTCATTATTGACATTGCAACAAGGTGGAACTCCACCCTGCACATGGTGGAGCGGCTGTGCGAGCAGAGGCAGGCCATAATGCATTTGTGGGAGGATACACGGCCAGGCACTTTGAGAGCAGACATGGAGTTGACAGGCGTGCAGTGGTCGAAGCTGAAAGACCTTTGTAAAGTCCTTCAGTGTTTTGAGGAATGCACACGGCTGGTAAGCGCAGACGACGCCATCCTAAGCATGAGCATCCCACTTATGCGTCTGCTCATGCAAACTTTGACGCACCTTAAGGAGCAGGCGTCTGCAGCCAATGTTGATGAGGAGGGAATCCTTGATGACATTCAGCCATTGTCTGCTCAGGGACCTCTCCTGGACGAAGTGGAGGAAGAAGAGGAGGAGGAGGATGATGGTGATGATTACTTAGGGGAGGAGGATGCATCTCGTGGGGCAAGTGAAAATGTTGGCGTGGCAAGGTCTGGTACAGGGTTTGTGCGTGACTGGAGGGATGTGGATTTGCCAGAAAGTGCTCCTCCACCCAGCACTCGCAGTGCATCATTGACACCGGGAACATTGGCCCACATGTCAGATTATGCCTTGCGGATCCTAAAAAGGGACCCCCGTATTGCCAAAATGATGAACGATGACGACTACTGGTTGACCAGCATCCTGGATCCACGCTATAAAGGCAAATTACAAAACATCATGCCACAGGAGAACCTTGACCTAATATTGGCTAATAAACAAGCAACTCTGGTAAATCGGTTGCTTGAGGCATTCCCAGCACACAGCAGCGGTGATGGTTCTCACACGAGCCGTACGGGCCGGGGGCAGCTTGGCAGAGGTGTTCGTGGTGCACACAGCAGAAGTGGCATTGGAGACAGGGGTTTCATGACAATGTTGTGGACTGATTTTTCAAATACCGCTCACACAACTGGTAATACTGCATCGATGGAAAGTGACAGGAGACAGCAGTTGTCAACTATGGTTACAAACTACTTTTCCTCCCATATCGATGTTCTCCCACACAGGTCATTCCCCTTTGACTATTGGGCCGCTAAACTGGACACCTGGCCTGAATTGGCCCAATATGCCTTACAGGAGCTCGCTTGCCCAGCTGCAAGTGTGCTATCGGAAAGAGTCTTCAGTGCAGCTGGATCAATCCTGACAGAAAAAAGGACCCGTCTGTCAACCCAAAATGTGGATGATCTAACCTTCATTAAAATGAACCACGCATGGGTTTCCAAGGATTTTGTCCCACCTTCCCCTGATGACACATAGGGTGACAGAAAAATGGCTTGCTTTGGTCCACCTCTTCCTGGTACTTCACCTATTTCGCCTTTTGCATCAGCTGAATGTCCAACTTCAACATATGCCACTTTCTAAAACTCCCTAACTGTGCTGCCTCCTCCCCCCCATGGCCGGGGTCACCACCTACCGCACGACACCGTGCGAGTGCCGTTGCCCTGGACAGGTGGGTAGGCCGACTCTTGGGCACGGGCACTGGCACAGGGTCCCTCATAGTGCAATCAAGTGTCTCTGACGGCGGTGGTGCACACCCGCCGTCAGACACACCGCTGTACTATGAGGGGCCCAGTGCCAGTACCGACGCCCACAAGTGGGCCCCCCTTGCTTGGGCAGGGCCCCAGCATTTGCAATCTTTACCTCTCCCTGCTCCTCCTCTGTGTAATCTGGGCCGTCAAATCCATACTGTGCCTGACACCGTCTGAGCCTGCCTCCTGAGACATATATTTTGAATGTGTACGCTATCCATACATGTTATCTGGGGATACGGTACCCTTTCTAACCTTTGTGCAATGACGTGCAATCCATACTGGGCCTAACACCGTCTGAGCCTGCCTCATGCTGTATAGACATATATTTTGAATGTGTACGCTATCCATACATGTTATCCGGGGATACGGTACCCTTTCTAACCTTTGTGCAATGACGTGCAATCCATACTGGGCCTAACACCGTCTGAGCCTGCCTCATGCTGTATAGACATATATTTTGAATGTGTACGCTATCCATACATGTTATCCGGGGATACGGTACCCTTTCTAACCTTTGTGCAATCACGTGCAATCCATACTGGGCCTAACACCGTCTGAGCCTGCCTCATGCTGTATAGACATATATTTTGAATGTGTACGCTATCCATACATGTTATCCGGGGATACGGTACCCTTTCTAACCTTTGTGCAATGACGTGCAATCCATACTGGGCCTAACACCGTCTGAGCCTGCCTCATGCTGTATAGACATATATTTTGAATGTGTACGCTATCCATACATGTTATCCGGGGATACGGTACCCTTTCTAACCTTTGTGCAATGACGTGCAATCCATACTGGGCCTAACACCGTCTGAGCCTGCCTCATGCTATATAGACATATATTTTGAATGTGTACGCTATCCATACATGTTATCCGGGGATACGGTACCCTTTCTAACCTTTGTGCAATGACGTGCAATCCATACTGGGCCTAACACCGTCTGAGCCTGCCTCATGCTGTATAGACATATATTTTGAATGTGTACGCTATCCATACATGTTATCCGGGGATACGGTACCCTTTCTAACCTTTGTGCAATGACGTGCAATCCATACTGTGCCTAACACCGTCTGAGCCTGCCTCATGCTGTATAGACATATATTTTGAATGTGTACGCTATCCTTACATGTTATCCGGGGATACGGTACCCTTTCTAACCTTTGTGCAATCATGTGCAATCCATACTGTGCCTGACACCGTCTGAGCCTGCCTCCTGAGACATATATTTTGAATGTGTACGCTATCCATACATGTTATCCAGGGATACGGTAACCTTTCTAACCTTTGTGCAATGACGTGCAAATCATACTGGGCCTAACACCATCTGAGCCTGCCTCATGCTGTATAGACATATATTTTGAATGTGTACGCTATCCATACATGTTATCCGGGGATACGGTACCCTTTCTAACCTTTGTGCAATGACGTGCAATCCATACTGGGCCTAACACCGTCTGAGCCTGCCTCATGCTGTATAGACATATATTTTGAATGTGTACGCTATCCATACATGTTATCCGGGGATACGGTACCCTTTCTAACCTATGTGCAATCATGTGCAATCCATACTGTGCCTGACACCGTCTGAGCCTGCCTCCTGAGACATATATTTTGAATGTGTACGCTATCCATACATGTTATCCAGGGATACGGTACCCTTTCTAACCTTTGTGCAATGACGTGCAATCCATACTGGGCCTAACACCATCTGAGCCTGCCTCATGCTGTATAGACATATATTTTGAATGTGTACGCTATCCATACATGTTATCCGGGGATACGGTACCCTTTCTAACCTTTGTGCAATGACGTGCAATCCATACTGGGCCTAACACCGTCTGAGCCTGCCTCATGCTGTATAGACATATATTTTGAATGTGTACGCTATCCATACATGTTATCCGGGGATACGGTACCCTTTCTAACCTTTGTGCAATCATGTGCAATCCATACTGTGCCTGACACCGTCTGAGCCTGCCTCCTGAGACATATATTTTGAATGTGTACGCTATCCATACATGTTATCCAGGGATACGGTACCCTTTCTAACCTTTGTGCAATCACGTGCAATCCATACTGGGCGTGAGAACGGCTGGCGAGCTGTTAAGCAAGCTACAGTACCTGTCCAGACAAGTACAGGGATTCCCTAGCGAGGAGACTTATTTGATTGTTTTCAATGTTGGGACAGCAATTTTTGGGGAGCACTATACTCTGGAGAATGATAGATGGGGCCCACCATACACTGGAACATTCCAAAGGTGGACATCAGACACTGGAGCAGCATTTACAGGGCCCATTATACACTAGAGCATTAGAAATGGGGCCCATTATGTTTGGAGCATTATTTGGGCCCATAAGACAGTGGAGCTTCATCCATGGGGACCAACATATACTGTAGCATTATGTGGAGCTCATCATATACTGTTTCAAACATTATATGGGACCAATGATTCTGTATGGAGAAATAGATGGGCCTCGTCATGAGATGTAAAAAGTGAGGTATTTTTCATTGTACTATACCGCTATTTCTCTGCCGTATCGGAGCATGATGAGTTGTGGTATGTGTTAAAGGGGCGCTCTTTCGCCCAGGGCACATGAAAACCTGGAGCCAGCCCTCCCCCCCCACAGTTTGTAGCCAAATAACCCCCATTTTTCAGTGCGTAACTTGTAATATGAAGTTAATTAAGGTTGACAAGCTTAAGAAAGAAGAATTGATGCTTTTGGCATTCAAATGGGCACTGTAGGTGTGTTTCCTGTCCTCCTCTCACTGCCGACTTTTATTCCCTATTGACTTACATTGGGTTTCGTGTTTCGGGACGACCCCGACTTTTCCCTATAATCGGACGATCTTGCTCGACCCGACTTTTGGAAAAGTCGGGTTTCACGAAACGAAACGCGACCCTAAAAAACCAAAAGTCGCTCAACTCTATAATTAACTTTATAATAATAGTTAGGCATTGAAAACTGGGGGTTATTTGGCTAAAGTTATGGGGGGGGTAGGGCTGGCTCCAGATTTTCGTGGGCCCAGGGCCAAAGAGTGTCAATGGGCTCCTTTAACACATGCCACAATTCATGATCCTCTGATACGGCAGAGAAATAGCGGTATAGTACAATGAAAAATACTTCACTTCTTACATCTCATGACTGATATCCATTTTAAATTTTCCAATAGCTCCAAAAACGGACAGTATATTACTTCATACAGTATTATGGCCACCGCATAGTGCGCCATAGAGAGTAATGAGGCCCATATATTTCTCCATACAGAATCATTGGTCCCATATAATGTTCCATACAGTATATGATGAGCTCCACATAATGCTACAGTATATGTTTGTCCCCATGGATGAAGCGCCACTGTCTTATGGGCCCAAATATTGCTCCATATTTAATGGGCCCCATTTCTAATGCTCCAGTGTATAATGGGCCCTGTAAATGCTGCTCCAGTGTCTGATGTCCACCTTTGGAATGCTCCAGTGTATGGTAGGCCCAAAATATCATTCTCCAGAGTATAGTGCTCCCCAAAAATTGCTCCCAACCTTTAAAACAATTAAATAAGTCTCCTCGCTAGGGAATCCCTGTACTAGTCTGGACTCCTCATTGTCCCCATCTTCCATCTCTCTGCATTTGGACTGTTTAGGCAGAGGGCGTACAGACGTGATGTCATCACGCTCTCTGAGCAGAATGTCACTGTCAGGAAATGCAGAAGACGTCACGGCGGTGGAGCAGGGAGAGGTAAGTATTTCAACTTTGCAAGTGCTGTGATACTGAGCAAGTGGGGGGGCCCACTCGTTGGCGACGGCCCTGGCACAGGGCCCCTCATAGTACGGCGGTGTGTCTGACGGCAGGTGGGCCGAACCTGCACTTTCATCTGCACCTTCCTCTTTGTCATCATGTAAGGTGGTACAGTATATGGGAAGGGTAACCTGAGTTTCATCAGTGTCAGATTCTGGTTGTGTAGAGTGTGAGGGGAATGTAGTGGTCTGGGTCAATGTACTAGCAGAAGCATCTAGCGGTCGCCACAGTGGCATTACCTTCCTCCTAGGGAGTGTGATGTCATGCTTGGGAGCAACGAAGGATCTCTCTAGCAGTTAAACCAACACACAACACATTTCCCACTCCAGGCCAGCAGGGAGACCTCTGAACCAGACTGCTGAGGAGCTGCTCTCTGTGGTCGGGAGGAGGTAAGTTAGGGCAGTCTGTGAAGGGAAGGGGAAGTGTGTGGATGTGAGAAGGGGAGCTGGAGGATGAGCAGAATTAAGGCTTACTCCTAGCTGGAGCGCATGGTCCGGATTCCGGTCTCCGAGTTTGTAGGGACACTGACGTTCCTGCAGCCAAAACCGGAGGAAGTAGCAGTTGTAAATGCTCTGTACCCAACTAAGGCTCGGAGGCCCCAGCAGCAACGTGTGGGAGCCAGAAGGAAAAGGCTACGGCTGCCTGCCATACGAGAAAGTTCCAAAAGAGAGTCAACAGGGGGAACTTCATTGAACTCAGTACTGCGAGTACCTCAGATAAGTGCTAGAATGGAGGCCACACTACCTATCTGCAGAGAGAGAATTCCAAATTGGCTTCCAGGCTGACCAACTCCTTCTCCATCTTTACTCTGGGTCCTGGACGGCACTTACCAAGTACAGGAAAAGGAACTGCACGACTGAGTCTGTCATCTTTCTCCTGCGCCTGGCACACAGCTCTGCTACATCCTGCACTGCACACCATCTACCAACTCTTTCATCTGCCCTGCGACTACGGCCCTACCTGTGCAGGGCTTCTACATCTTAGCTACACCACAACATCTGTCCCAGAGAAGCGACACTGCAGTGCGGGTCAATCTAATCATGAACCACAGGTGGCATCACATATCATTCACCTATAAACGTAATTCACCCCTTTGCATAGACGCCCAGGGCCACGGAACGGGTCACCACCACCGTGACACATCCCTGTGAGTCACCGGCCCGGTACCGATTAACCCCACTGCCCTGGCTGGCCACCCACACTCCATGTCAGATTCATCTTGGACTGGGGAATTCACGATTTGACTTGATAACCCAGGCAAGGTATGATAGAAAGAGCTACATGGACTAATGTGAAGTGTGGCCTACTGCATCATTCACTTTAGGTGGGGGTGCAGGACACAAGGAAAGGGGTTCTTCCTGACCAGGAGCCAGCACTTGATGACTCAGTGCTTGCATTTTTTTAAACTTCAGAAGAGGAGGGCATATTTGCTGGAGTCTGTTTCAGCAATGTAAGCCAAAACCAGTTCCTCATGCTCCGGCTTTAAAAGCCGTTAACCTACTCCCAGAAAAGGTAGCTTTCCAGGCGTTCCGGAGCAAGACCATGACGCAGGCTCAACACCTCCTGTCTTAGCTGCTATTGTGCTTTTGCCACTACCAGCAGATGCACCACCACCATCAGTACCAGCTGGCCCTCCCACACCCACGTCCGCGGCCTCTTCCACCATACTTCCAAATGTTGGAGAAAATGTACCCAAAATAACATCAGATATATGGTACTGTATCAGAAGCGTACAGCTCTCTACAGTCAAAAGATAATTGTCAATCTCCCTATATATTTCATGAGTCACACAGAGACGCTCACAGGCTCAGTATGGATTATACAAGAATATAAAAAGTAGAAAAAGGGTACAGTATCATCAGATACCAGGTATATATAGCATAGTTTAAACATTAACAATGTTTGTCTATATATCAGGAGTAGTGTTGAGCCACCCCGCTAGAGTTTTGGTTCGTCGCACAGGAGGCAAGTTCGTCGAATGTTCATCGAACCACATTGAAAACAATGGCAGGCAAACACAAACACATACAAACACATAGAAAACAATTAGAAAACACCTTAAAAGGTGTCCCAAAGCCGAAAAAATGCTCAGAAGACAAAAATTAACATATGGAAAAGGGCAACTACATTTAGAAAAGAGGTGGAGGAGTAAAAGGAGGAGGTGGAGGAGACACAGATATAGGCTTGTCATGCCCTTATGAAGTCAAGAAAGGCTGGAATAAAAATGTAAAATACAAACCAAAAAAAAAAAATTCTGAAATCGAACACGATCATATACCGTCGGACTTCCCACCAATAAATTATGCCAACTGGCGATCGGGCGGCGTTATTCCCACGAACCTCCAAACAGCGTCCATGAAGGCAAAGTGTTTGCTTTCCGGAGGCAGTATGATTGCTAAGCTGAACCTTAAAGGAATGTCCAAAAGGGCACCACCAGGAGTGGAGCCTGTGGCTTAATTGGACTCCACCCGAGAAACCACAACCATGCCACCTCAAGGAAAGATGCACATATTGAAAGTTTTGTTGATTCTGTGTGTGGTGTGGTATGTCCGTTTGTAGTTGTGTTAGCGATTTGTCAGCTTTATTCAGTTAACGAACGAGACTCCGGCATGCCCCCGCAGTACGCGTCAAGCTTACTAGAGGGATACGCGAGGCTCTTGCACGCGACATCGAGCAATAACAGGTCTATCATGGCCTTACATGTCCGGGGCTGCATGCCTGCTACACTGAAAGGACCAGCTTTTGTCGCTTACAGGTGCAGATAACCCGCTGAACACCATTAGTGATGGGGATCTGTGATTCCAATTATTCCCTGCGAACGATGATTTCCCAGTAAGTGCAGGTCAACCCCAATTCATGAATTAGGCCTAACTGGCATTCCTGAAAAAATGCAAAAAATTACGTGTCCAAACCACAGGTGCTGTAGCTTGCTTAACAGCTCGGCAGCCGTTCTCAGGCCCAGTATGGATTCGACAAGATTCTAGAAAGTTGATAAAGGGTACAGTTTTACCGGATAACACATATATATGTAGCATAGTTTACACATTAAAAACCTATGTCTATATATCAGGAAGCAGGCTTAGACGGTCTCAGGCCCAGTATGGATTAGATGTGATTGGACAAAGGTGACAAAGGTTACCGTATCACTGGATAACAGGTATGTATAGCATAGTTTACACATTAAAAATATATGTCTATAGATCAGGAGGCAGACTCAGACGTTCTCAGGTTCAGTATGGATTTGACCAGATTGTACAAAGTTAAGAAAGGGTACATTATCACTGGATAGCAGGTATATATAGCATAGTTTAAACATTTAAAATCTCTGTGTTCTCAGTATGGATTAGACAACAATCTAAAAAGTCGAAAAAAGGAAATGTATTTGAAGCATACACCAGTATACACTTTTGGTGGTATTTTTTAATCTTCATATATATTTCTGTCTCAGTAAGACATTCCAGACTCTCCGCAATAGGAAATGAGATGCATACAATTACTGACATAAAGTCTAGTGATTGCAGAAATCTAGGAATTGCTATTCACGGGAAAAACTTCCGTCACAATTCTCAGAGGCAATGCTGACCCTCAATTAATTAGTGTGTGGAGACAGCAAAAACCATTCTTTGTGAAGAAAGTGTTGCTGTATCGCAGTACCGTTGATCCCATCACCGTTACTCTTATCCAATTTTGATCACAGGGAGAGATGTAAACATGGTGCTCACTGCCTGATCTGTCACGTAACTTTGGCGTGCAAAACACAGAAGCCACAGGCCGTAGGCAATTCAATTGGATTGGCATGAGAGGGCACATTTAAAAATGTGAGCTGGAATGTCACACGTCTGTGGGTAGGAAAACCGTGAAAGCTGATGAGAAACCACCGCTGCATCTCATTGTGAGTTGACGTCCATAAGAAATGGAAGCCATTGATCATCTGAAGCTAGAGCCCGGCCAACGGGACAGGGCATAGCTACGTCTTAACCATCATCGTCAGTTCATCAAATTTGTAGTGGCAGTCCCAGTGAAGGATTTGACAGCCCAGACTACACAGCGGAGGAGCAGGGAGAGGTAAACATTGCAAATGCTGGGGCCCTGCCCAAGCAAGGGGGGCCCACTCCTGGGTGTCGCTACTGGCACTGGGCCCCTCATAGTACGGCGGTGTATCTGATGGCGGGTGTGCACCCCCACCGTCAGAGACACTTGATTGCACTATGAGGGACCCTGTGCCAGTGCCCGTGCCCAAGAGTCGGCCCACCCACCTGTCCAGGGCAACGGCACTTGCACGGTTGCGTGCGCTAAGTGGTGACCCCAGTCATGGGGGGAGAAGGCAGCCCAGTTAGGGAGGCTTACAAAATGGCATATGCTGATGTGGGACATTCACCTGCTGCTAAAAGCAAAATTGGTCAAGTCCCAGGAAGAGGTGGACCAAAGAAAGCCATTTTTCTGTCAACCTATGTGTCATCAGGGTAAGGTGTAACAAAATCCTTGGAAACCCATGCATGGTTCATTTTAATGAAGGTTAGATCATCCACATTTTGGGTCGAGAGACGGGTCCTTTTTTCTGTCAGGATTGATCCAGCTGCACTGAAGACTCTTTCCGATAGCACACTTGCAGCTGGGCAAGCGAGCTCCTGTAAGGCATATTGTGTCAATTCAGGCCAGGTGTCCTGTTTAGCGGCCCAATAGTCAAATGGGAATGACCTGTGAGGGAGAACATCGATATGGGACGAGAAGTAGTTTGTAACCATAGTTGACAAGTGCTGTCTCCTGTCACTTTCAATCGATGCAGTATTACCAGTCGTGAGAGCGGGACTTGAAAAATCAGTCCACAACATGGTCATGAAACCCCTGTCTCCAACGCCACTTCTGATGTGTGCACCACCAACACCTCTTCCAAGTTGCCTCCTGCCCCTACGGCTCGTGTGAGAACCATCACCGCTGCTGTGTGCTGAGAATGCCTCAACCAACCGGTTTACCAGAGTTGCTGGTTTGTTGGCCAATAATAGGTCAAGGTTCTCCTGTGGCATGATGTTTTGGAATTTGCCTTTATAGCATGGATCCAGGATGCTGGCCAACCAGTAGTCGTCATCGTTCATCATTTTGGCAATGCGGGGGTCCCTTTGTAGGATCTGCAAAGCATAATCTGACATGTGGGCCAATGTTCCCGGTGTCAATGATGCACTGCGAGTGCTGGGTGGAGGACCACTTTCTGGCAAATCCACATCCCTCCAGTCACGCAGAAAACCTCTACCAGACCTTGCCTTGCCAACATTTTCTCTTGCCCCATGAGAAGCATCCTCCTCCCCTAAATAATCATCCCCATCATCATCCTCCTCCTCTTCCTCCACCTCGTCCAGGAGAGTTCCCAGAGCAGACAATGGCTGACTGTCATCAAGGCTTCCCTCCTCCTCTTCCTCATCATCCTCAGCTGCAGACGCCTGCTCCTTAGTGTGCGTCGAAGTTTGCATGAGCAGACGCATAAGTGGGATGCTCATGCTTATGATGGCGTCGTCTGCGCTTACCAGCTGTGTGCATTCCTCAAAACACTGAAGGACTTTATAGAGGTCTTTCAGCTTCGACCACTGCACACCTGTCAACTCCATATCTGCCCTCAAAGTGCCTGCCTGTGTATCCTCCCACAAATGCATTACGGCCTTCCTCTGTTCGCACAGCCGCTCAACCATGTGCAGGGTGGAGTTCCACCTTGTTGCAATGTCGATAATTAGGCGGTGCTTGGGAAGGTGGAGCAATCGCTGCAGCTTTTGCATACGACTGGAGTGTACCGGCGACCGGCGGATGTGCAAGCACAGTCTTCGGACCTTCTGGAGCAGGCCTGTTAACTCTGGATAATTATTGAGGAAGCACTGCACCACCAGGTTCAAGGTGTGAGCCAAGCAAGGTATGTGTCTGAGTTTTGAAAGGGCTATGGCTGCCACAAAATTCCGGCCGTTATCACTAACTATCTTGCCTGCCTCAAGATGTAGACTGCCCAGCCCTGACTCAGTTTGTCGCTGAAAGTAGTTGGCCAGTACCTCCGCGATGTGTCTGTTGCCCAAACACATCATCTTCAACACAGCCTTCTGATGCTTTCCACTAGCTGATCGATAGGGGGACACCTCGTGTGCAACACTGGCAGCTGCGGATGGAGTGCTCATGCGACTGGATTCTATGGACAAGCTTTCGCTTCTGGAGGAGGAGGAGGAGAAGGGTCGAAAGCCCACAGCCAACTGTTTCCTATACCATGGGCTAGGCAGCACTGTCCCACCACCGCTGTCCCCTGTGGACCCTGCATCCACCACATTAACCCAATGCGCAGTGATGGACACGTAATGGCCCTGGCCATGCCTACTGGACCATGCATCAGTTGTGAGGTGCACCTTTCCACTCACTGATTGCTTGAGTGCATGTACAATGTGGTCTATCACATGAAAGTGGAGGGCTGGGATGGCTTTGCGAGAAAAGAAGTGGCGACTGAGTAGGTCATAGCGTGGTACTGCGTAGGCCATGATTTCGCGGAAAGCTGCACTTTCAACCAACCGATAGGGCATCGTCTCTAACGAGATTAGTTTGGCAATGTGGGCGTTCAAACCCAGTGTACGCGGATGAGAGAATGAGTACTTTCTTGTCCTACTCATAGTCTCTGGTAGGGTGAGCTGGACTTGAGAGCAGCATATGGTCGAACTAGCGGTGGACATGGCGGACTGAGAGAGGGTTGATGATGGTGATGGAGTTGGTGTTCTTTCTGATGGCCTAGATTCACTCTTTCGCTGCAATAAGTGTGATTCACTGACTGATTTGCCCTTGTGACGACAACTCAACATTTGCTGCTGGTGGAGTGCTAACTGGTGGGCTTACAGTGGGAGAAACAATGTAGTGTTGCTGACTACCTTCTTTGGGAGCAGTTGCACATGTGGTACGTGAAGTTTGGTAGTCCGTCCACGCTTGCAAGTGCATGGTGGTTAAATGTCTTAGCATGCAACTGGTATTCAAATTTCTCAGATTTTTCCCTCGGCTAAAGATCTTTGCACACTTCTTACAGATAACCTTTGCCTGATCATTAGGATTTTGTTCAAAAAAGTGCCACACTGCACTCTTCCTACTATGGAAGACATTTTGAGGCCTTGCACTCTGTGCTATTTTGACCGTATGGCCAAGCTGTCCAGCAACTCTTTTGGTTTTTGTAACCTGTTTTTGGACTGCTCTGGGCCTGCCAAATAACAGCTGTTGTGATGTCGATGCCTGCTGCGGATGCTCCTCCTCCTCTTCTGAGCTATTGGCAGCGGCACCCTCTTCCCCCAATGGATGCCAATCTGGGTCAACAACTGGGTCATCCATCACCTCCTCTTCAATGTCATGTGCACCTTCCTCTGTGTCACCGTGTATGGTGGTATAGTATGCGGGAAGGGGCACCTGAGTTTCATCAGGGTCAGATTCTGCCTCAGTACACTGCGAGGACAATGTAGTGCTCTGAGTGAATGTACCAGCAGAATCATCTATCAGTGGCTGTGCAGCAGTGCACTCCATGTCAGAATCATCTTGGCCTGGGGAATTCACGATTTGACTTGATAACCCAGGCATGGTATGTGAAAACAGCTCCATGGAGTAATCTGTTGTGTGGCCTGCCGCATCCTTCAATTTTGGTTGGGGTGAAGGACACAAGGAAAGGTGTGGTTCATGACCATGAGACTCAGTGCTTTTATTTTGTAAATAATGTAAGCCAAAACTTGTTCTTGAAGCTCCGGCTTTAAAAGCGGTTTACCTACTCCCAGAAAAGGGAGTCTTCGAGGCCTTGTGGAGCCAGACGATGATGCAGGCTCAACACCGCCTGCATTAGGTGCTGTTTTGCTTTTGCCACTACCAGCAGATCCACCACCAACACCATCATTACCAGCTGCCAACCCACGCCCACTTCCACGGACTCTTCCACCACACTTCCTCATTTTTGGGGAAAATGTAACCAAAGAACCACCAACTATATGGTACTGTAAAACAAGGTACAAGGTGTATATAGTAGTGGGGAGAATTGAAATCTCTGTAGACTTCAGGACACAGTTGGATTCTGTCAGGCCCTGTTTATATTACACCTCAATGTGACAGGCAGATTCTGGATGGTGTAAGAAAGGTGTATAGAGGACTGGGGAGAATTTGAATCTCTCTAGACTTCAGGACACAGTTGGATTCTGTCAGGCCCTGTTTATATTACACCGCAATGTGACAGACAGATTATGGATGGTGTAAGAAAGGTGTATATAGTAGTGGGGAGAATTTGAATCTCTCTAGACTTCAGGACACAGTTAGATTCTGTCAGGCCCTGTTTATATTACACTACAATGTGACAGGCAGATTCTGGATGGTGTAAGAAAGGTGTATAGAGGACTGGGGAGAATTGGAATCTCTCTAGACTTCAGAACACAGTTGGATTCTGTCAGGCCCTGTGTATATTACACCGCAATGTGACAGGTAGAAATTGCCTAGTGTATGACAAACTACAAGGTGTATATAGAATTGGGCAGAATTGGAATCTCCCTAGAGTGTAGGTCTATAAGAATGGACAAACTCCTCAGCTTTTCCTTACAGAGTCACACACTTAGATAGCTTCAATTTGGCAGTGATAACAGCCATTGAATGGTACTGTGAGAGGAGCGTACACGTACACCGCTGTACGGTGTATGTAAAATTGTCAAGCTCCGTGTTTTTGGATACGGACTGACACACGCTGTCTCTCTCTAGTTTTGAATGTAATCAAACAGCAGATATACTAAACTGTTTGAAAAACGGACAAAACTATAAGGTGTAGGTCTGTAAGAACGGACAAACTCCTCGGCTTTTCCTTACAGAGTAACACACTTAGATAGCTTCAATTTGGCCATGATAACAGCCGTTACATGGTACTGTGAGAGGAGCGTACACGTACACCGCTGTACGGTGTATGTAAAATTGTCAAGCTCCGTGTTTTTGGATACGGACTGACACACGCTGTCTCTCTCTAATTTTGAATGTAATCAAACAGCAGATACGCTTGCAAGTGCAAGGTGGTTAAATGTCTAAGCATGCAACTGGTATTCAAATTTCTCAGATTTTTCCCTCGGCTAAAGGTCTTTGCGCACTTCTTACAGATAACCTTTGCCTGATCATTAGGATTTTGTTCAAAAAAGTGCCACACTGCACTCTTCCTACTATGGAAGACATTTTGAGGCCTTGCACGCTGTGCTAATTTGACCGTCTGGCCAAGCTGTCCTGCAACTCTTTGGGTTTTTGTAAACCGTTTTTGGACTGCTACGGGCCTGCCAGATAACAGCTGTTGAGATGTCAATGCCTGCTGCGGATCCTCATCCTCCTCTTCTGAGCTATTGGCAGCGGCACCCTCTTCGCTCAATGGATGCCAATCTGGGTCAACAACTGGGTCATCCATCACCTCCTCTTCAATTTCATGTGCACCTTCCTCTGTGTAAGGTGGTATAGTATGTGGTAAGGGGCACCTGAGTTTCATCAGGGTCAGATTCTGGCTCAGTACACTGCGAGGACAAGGTAGTGCTCTGAGTGAATGTACCAGCAGAAAAATCTAGCAGTGGCTGTGCATCAGTGCACTCCATGTCCGATTCATCTTGGAATGGGGAATTCACGATTTGACTTGATAACCCAGGCATGGTATGTGAAAACAGCTCCATGGAGTAATCTGTTGTGTGGCCTGCCGCATCCTTCACTTTTGGTTGGGGTGAAGGACACAAGGAAAGGTGTTGTTCATGACCAGGAGCCTCCACTGACGACTCAGTGCTTTTATTTTTTGAAACTTCAGAAGAGGAGGCGATAGAGCTGGAGGCTGTGTCTGCAATGTAAGCCAAAACTTGTTCCTTAAGCTCTGGCTTTAAAAGCGGTTTACCTACTCCCAGAAAAGGGAGCCTTCGAGGCCTTGTGGAGCCAGACGATGACCCAGGCTCAACACCTCCTGCCTTAGGTGCTATTGTGCTTTTGCCACTACCAGCAGATGCACCACCACCCCCACCACCATCATTACCATCTGGCAATCCCCGCCCACTTCCATGGCGTCTTCCACCATACTTCTTCATTTTTGGAAAAATGTACCCAAAATACCACCAGCTATAAGGTACTGTAAAACAAGGTACAAGGTGTATATAGTATTGGGGAGAATTTGAATCTCCCTAGAGATTTTAGGAGGTTGAACTATTATCTCAGGCCCACTATAGATTACACCTCAATTTAACAGGCTGAAATTGGCTGGTGTATGACAAAGTACAAGGTGTATATAGTATTGTGGAAAATTTGGATCTCCCTAGAGATTTTAGGAGGCTGAACTTTTATCTCGGGCCCAATATAGATTACACCTCATTTTAATAGGCTGAAATTGGCTGGTGTATGACAAAGTACAAGGTGTATATAGTATTGGGGAGAATTTGAATCTCCCTAGAGATTTTAGGAGGCTGACAATGGTGCTCTCAGTCCAAGTATGGCAGCAGGCAGCCTAATAAGCAGGACTGCTGCACACAAAAGTGTGGAAAAATGAACGTTTGGTAATTGTGCAGAAAAGAGGAAGAAAAGTATTTTTGCTTTTAAAAAAGCAGTTTGCACAGCAGTGTGCAAACAGCAATGCAGCTATCAGGGAGCCTTATAAGGCAGCCTAATAACCAACAGAGCTGATGCACAAAAAATATAGCCTCCCCTGTCACTGCACACACTGTTGTGTTGTACAGTGGAAATCGCTAACAGCAGAAGCAGTTTTTTTGTTCTTCTTCCCTGCCTAACGCTCTCCCTTATTCAGAATCAGCAGCTGCAACCTCTCCCTAATGCTAATATCGGCAGAAGTAAGATGGCGGTCAGCGTGAACGCCCTTTTATAGCCCCTGTGATGCCACACAAAGCAAGCCAATCACTTGCATGCCCTTCTCAAAGATGGTGGTGACCGATGCCCATGTCATCGCGTTGCCCACAGTGTGCATCCGCCATCATTGGCTGAAAAAGGGCGCTGGAAGCATCATTTGAAACGCGACTTTGGCGCTCTGGTCGCCGACCTCGTGGCCGACCTCACGCTATGGTCGGGTTTCGTTTCATGAAACCCGACTTCAGCGAAAGTCGGCGACTTATGAATTTGACCGACCCGTTTCGCTCAACTCTAGTCATCAGTATGCAATGCAATGTATTACATTTTCTAACTCACAGTGCCCAAACTAATTCTTACACACTGCTGCCACACTACAACTGCCTCATTCAGCAGCAGAAGAAAGGGTACCGTAGAGTTGAGCGAAACGGGTCGGTCAAATAGATAAGTTGATGACTTTCGCTAAAGTCAGGTTTCGCCGATCGAAACCCGACCATAGCGTGAGGTCGGCCATGAGGTTGCCGACCCGCGCGCCAAAGTCGTATTTCCCATGATGCTTCCAGCACCTTTTCTCAGCCAATCATCAAAGGCGCACACTGTGGGCAACTCGATGACATCGGCAGTGGCCACCACCATCTTAGAGAAGGGCATTCGTGTGATTGGCTTGCTTTGTGTGGCGTCACAGTGGCTATAAAAGCCCTGACCGCCGATTGCCATTTTACTTCTGCCGAACTTAGCATAGGGAGAGGTTGCTGCTGCTGATTCTCAATAGGGAGAGTGTTATGCAGCAAAGAAAAAAAACTGTGCTTCTTCTGATAGCGATTTCAACTGTACAGTTAGTGTGCAGTGACAGGGGAGGATATTTGTTTGTGCAGCAGTGCTGGTGGTTATTAGCCTGCCTTATAAGGCTACCTCATAGCTGCATTGCTGTGTGCACACTGCTGTGCAGACTGGTTTTTTCAAAGCAAAAAAAACTTTTATTCTGATTTTCTGCACAGTTACAGAGCATTCATTTTTTCACACGCTGTATAGAGGTGTATGCTCCTCACACACTACCGTGTACCAGCTGGTATCACGGACATATACATGCTATCTGTGTGTGACTCCATAAAAAAATAGACGGAGATTTTAAATTTTCCATACATACACCGTATAGAGCTATCCGCTTCTCAAACAGTATCGTATATCTGCTGTTTGATTACGGTCAAATCTATACAGAGACAGCGTGTGTGTGTGTGCCTCCATAAAAAAATAGACCGAGATTTAAAATTTTCCATACATACACCGTATAGAGCTGTCCGCTTGTCAAACAGTATCATATAGCTGCTGTTTGATTACGGTCAAATCTATACAGGGACAGCGTGTGTGTGACTCCGTAAAAAAATAGTCGGAGATTTAAAACTTTCCATACATACACCGTATAGAGCTGTCCGCTTATCAAAGAGTATCGTATATCTGCTGTTTGATCATGGTCAAATCTATACGGAGACAGCGTGTGTGTGTGACTCCGTAAAAAAATAGACGGAGATTAAAAAATTTCCATACACACACCGTATAGAGCTGTACGCTCCTCACACACTACTGTGTACCGGCTGGTATCACTGACAAATACATGCTATCTGTGTTTGACTCCGTAAAAAGATAGACAGATATTTTCATTTTTCCATACATACACCGTATAGAGCTGTCCGCTTCTGATACAGTACCGTATATCTGCTGTTTAGATTACGGTAAAATCCATACTGAGACAGCGTCTGTGTGTGACTACGGAAAAAAATAGACGTAGATTTTCATTTTTCCATACATACACCGTATAGAGCTGTACTCTCCTCACACACTACCGTGTACCAGCTGGTATCACGGACAAATACATGCTATCTGTGTTAGACTCCACAAAAAAACAGACGGAGATTTAAAATTTTCCATACATACACCATATAGAGCCGTCCGCTTCTCAAACAGTATCGTATATCTGCTGTTGACTCCGTCAAAAAATAGACGGAGATTTAAAATTTTCCATACATACACCGTATAGAGCTGTATGCTCCTCACACACTACCGTGTACCGGCTGGTATCACGGACAAATACATGCTATTTGGGTGTGACTCCGTAAAAAAAAGCGGGAGATTTTCATTTTTCCATACATACACCGTATAGAGCTGTCCGCTTCTGATACAGTACCGTATATCTGCTGGTTGGATTACACTGGTCAACAGCATTTTTGGTGCCAAAGATATTTCATCGAATTTAGGGTATTTTTGGGGTGCTGATTCTGAATATGTCATCAGTTTTGCCAGATTGGCTCAAGTTTTTGAGATTTTTGGTATCTTATTTATAGCACTTGTTGGTAAATGCGACGCATCATCTCATTAATTTCTTTGGATTAGTACTTGAACTGAGCAGTTCTCAATATAGTTTTGTGTTAATTAGTGTTCTAAAAGTTTGTTCATAGCTTGATTTTTGCACTAACTTTATGTTGTTGTCTGTTTTCCAGTGAAAAGCATGAACTCATCAAGAAGAAGTTGTCTTAACGATCCAGACTCATTCTGTTACATTTGTGGTGAATACACACTGCCAAAACATAGAAGAAACATAACAGACTTCGTAAAAAAAGTGTATTTTGCCTATTTTGGGGTTATGCTTGGGGACCAAGACAAGTTTTGGGCACCACACATAGTGTGCAAAGCATGTATCGAATTATTACGAAAATGGAGCAAAGGACAAAGAAAAAGCTTCAAATTTGGTGTTCCAATGGTGTGGAGAGAGCCAAAAAATCATCATGATGACTGTTATTTATGGTAAACACAGGTACAGGCACATCTTCACAATGAGGGACAGGCCTTCTTGCAGATTCCATGTTACTCCCATTTTCGTTTCTTATGCTTATTGAATCCTTGCACTTGCACTGCACAGAAATAACAGTCATCATGATGATTTTTTGGCTCTCTCCACACCATTGGAACACCAAATTTGAAGCTTTTTCTTTGTCCTTTGCTCCATTTTCGTAATAATTCGATACATGCTTTGCACACTATGTGTGGTGCCCAAAACTTGTCTTGGTCCCCAAGCATAACCCCAAAATAGGCAAAATACACTTTTTTTACGAAGTCTGTTATGTTTCTTCTATGTTTTGGCAGTGTATATTCACCACAAATGTAACAGAATGAGTCTGGATCGTTAAGACAACTTCTTCATGATGAGTTCATGCTTTTCACTGGAAAACAGACAACAACATAAAGTTAGTGCAAAAATCAAGCTATGAACAAACTTTTAGAACACTAATTAACACAAAACTATATTGAGAACTGCTCAGTTCAAGTACTAATCCAAAGAAATTAATGAGATGATGCGTCGCATTTACCAACAAGTGCTATAAATAAGATACCAAAAATCTCAAAAACTTGAGCCAATCTGGCAAAACTGATGACATATTCAGAATCAGCACCCCAAAAATACCCCAAATTCATTAAAATATTTTGGACACCAGAAAAAAAAATTTTTTTCGTTGACCTGTGTTATGATCAAATAAATACTGGGAGAGCATCTGTGAGTAAGGAAATATATACAGAGATTTAAATTTTTACCTACACCTTATACAGCTGTACGCTCCTCATACAGTACCATATATCTGCTGGTATTTTTGTTACATTTTCACAAACATGAGGATGTATGGTGGAAGAGGCTGCGAACGTGGGCGGGGGGGCACTGGTACTGATGGTGGTGATGGTGCATCTGCTGGTTATGCCAAAAGCACAATAGCAGCTAAGGCAGGAGGTGTTGAGCCTGCGTCATCGTCTGGCACAAGAAGGCCTGTAAGGTTCCTTTTTCTGGTAGTAGGAAAACCGCTTTTAAAGCCGGGGCATCAGGAACAGGTTTTGGCTTACATTGCCGAAACAGCCACCAGCTCTATTGCCTCCTCTTCTGAACTTTCAAAACGTGCAAGCACTGAGTCATCAGTGCAGGGTTCTGGTCAGGAAAAACACCTTTCCTTGTGTCCTTCACCCCCACCGAAAGTGAAGGATGCAGCAGCCCACACTTCAGATTACTTCATGGAGCTCTTTTCACATACCATGCCTGGGTTATACAGTGAAATCCAGAATTCCCCAGTCCAAGATTAATCTGACATGGAGTGCACTGATGCACAGCCACTGCTAGATGATTCTGCTGGTACACTGACCCACAGTACTACATCACCCTCGCAGTCTACTGAGTCAGAATCTGACCCTGATGAAACTCAGGTGCCTGTTGTGAGTTCATTTTCCCCTTCATCGTTGATGTCTGATGAACTCCCTCTTATGGTGAAGGAAGGTAGTGAGGCTGATTACCAAACACCTGATCTGGTAGATGATGACTGGGTAACAGGAACTGCTGACTGGATATAAGGCAGCCGACGCCCTTCTGAGTCGCTGGTGATTTCTCTGCTGGATTCTTGGAGACCAGTCTGATTCCTGCTTCCCAAAGATAAGTTTTTGATCTGCTATTGAACTTATTAGTTTTGTTTTGCTTACTTTGTTTTTGGGAGTTCAGCCATCCCCAGTCGGGGGTGTGCTGAGTTCCATTTTTGTCTCTGATCAGTTTGTCTCTTTGCTCTGTCTTCAGAATTTACCTGAGTGCTGATATAGTCATTTTGAAGTCCTAGCGACTTCAGGGCCTGTTTTTCCTATCAGACGGTTGGGACATTTTTTGGTAGGGTTTTTTGCAGATTGCAGACAGCAGCTTTTCTATCCTGTCCTTTTTAGTTAGCTTGGGCCCCATCGTTTGCTCAACCTATCTTTCTATCTGTGTTAGTGTTTTCATCTTGCTTCACCGTCATTATATGTTGGGGGCTGCCTATTGCTTTGGGGTCTGCTTTGGGGCAGTTTAGATTTCGCCTTTCTTTCTTTAGGCCTATTTAGTTCTCCGGCTGTGATCAAGGGGTCTAGGGCATCGTAGGAACCCCCCACGGCTACTGTTAGTTGTTGTGGATAGGATCAGGGGTCTGCAATCCGATAGCTACCAACCTCTCTGGTTTTCTGGACTTAGCTTGTATTTTTGTTTTTTCCTCCTTCGGTGACTCATTCATAACAGGTGACCCTTCCCGCACACTATACCACCTTACACGGTGACACAGAGGAAGGTGCAGATGAAATTGAAGAGGAGGTGATGGATGACCCAGTTGTTGACCTTGATTGGCATCCATTGGGGGAAGAGGGTGCCGCTGGCAATAGCTCAGATGAGAAGGATCCACAGCAGGCATCGACATCGCAGCAGCGGTTATCTGGCAGGCCCGTTGCTGTCCAAAAACGTGGAACAAAAACCAAAAGAGGTGCAGGACAGCTTGGCCACATGGTCAAATTAGCACAGCGTGCAAGCCCTGAAAATTTATACCATAGTAGGAAGAGTGCAGTGTGGCACTTCTTTGTCCAAAATCCTACTGATGAGGCAAAGGTTATCTGTAAGAAGTGCGGAAGGACCTTTAGACGAGGGAAAAACCTCAGAAATTTGAATATCAGTTGCATGCTTAGACATTTTACTACCATGCACTTGGAAGCGTGGACGGACTACAAAACCTCAGGTACCACATGTGCACCTGCTCCAGCTGAAGGTAGCCAGCAACGCTCCATCGCTTCCCCCGCTGTAAGACCACCGCCACTGGTAAGCACACCACCAGCAATAAATGTTGAGGTGTCGTCGCAAGGCCAAAGCAGTCAGGGAATCACAATGGTTTTGCAACGAAACACTGAATCTAGGCCATCACCACCAACACCATCACCAACCCACTCTCAGTCCATCCGGTCCACCGCTAGTTCCCCCATATGCAGCTCTCAAGTCCAGCTCACCCTAGCAGACACTCTGAGTAGGACAAGAAAGTACTCCTCCTCTCATCCGCGTATACTGGCTTTGAATGCCTACATTGCCAAACTGATCTCATTAGAGATGATGCCCTTCCTTTTGGTTGAAAGCAAAGCTTTCCAAGAGCTCATGGCCTACGCTGTCCCACACTATGACCTACCCAGTCGGCACTTCTTTTCTCGAAAAGCCATCCCTGCCCTCCACCTGCATGTGAAAGACCACATTGTCCATGCACTCAAACCATCAGTGAGTGTAAAGGTGCACCTCACAACAGATGCATGGTCCAGTAGGCATGTTCATCACTGCGCACTGGGTTAATGTGGTGGATGCAGGATCCACAGGGGACAGCGGCGGTGAAACAGTGCTGCCTAGCCCACGGTATAGGAAACAGTTGGCTGTAGGTGTTCGACCCTCCTCCTCCAGAAGCGAAAGCTCGTCCACAGAGCACAGTTGCACGAGCACTCCATCTGCAGCTGCCAGTGTTGCACACGATGTGTCCCACTATCGAACAGCTAGTGGTAAGCAGCAGTAGGCTGTTTTAAAGATGATGTCTTTGGGCAACAACAGACACACCACGGAGGTACTGGCCGACTACTTGCAGCGACAAACTGAGTCATGGCTGGGCAGTATACATCTTGAGCCAGGCAAGGTAGTCAGTGATAACGGCCGGAATTTTGTGGCAGCCATAGCCCTTGCAAAACTCACACACATACCTTGCCTGGCTCACACTTTGAACCTGGTGGTGCAGTGCTTCCTAAATAATTATCCGGAGTTAACAGCAATGCTCCTAAAGGTACAAAGACTGTGCTCGCACATCTGTCGCTCGCCCGTACACTCCAGTCGTATGCAGCGATTGCTCCACCTCCCCAAGCACCGCCTAATCATAGACGTCGCAACAAGGTGGAACTCCACGCTGCACATGGTTGAGAGGCTGTGCGAACAGAGGCAGGCTGTAATGCATTTGTGGGAGGATACACGGGCAGGCAGTTTGAGGGCAGACATGGAGTTGTCGGGTATGCAGTGGTCAAAGCTGAAAGACCTCTGTAAAGTCCTTCAGTGTTTTGAGGAATGCACACAGCTGGTAAGCGCAGATGATGCCATCATAAGCATGAGCATCCCACTTATCCGTCTGCTCATGCAAAGTTTGACGCACATTAAGGATCAGGCGTCTGCAGGGGAGGAGGAACAGGAGGAGGAGGAGGAGGGAAGCCTTGATGACAGTCAGCCATTGTCTGGTCAGGGAACTGTCCTGGACGAGGTGGAGGAAGAAGAGGAAGAGGAGGAGGTTGAGGGGGATGATTATTTTGGGGAGGAGGATGCTTCTCTGGAGGCAAGAGAAAATGTTTGCGTGGCAAGGTCAGGTACAGGGTTTGTGCGTGACAGGAGGGATGTGGATTTGCCAGAAAGTGCTCCTCCACCCACCACTGCCAGTGCATCATTGACACCTGGAACATTGGCCCACATGTGTGATTATGCCTTGCGGATCCTAAAAAGGGACCCCCGCATTGCCAAAATGATGAAGGATGATGACTACTGGTTGGCCAGCATCCTCGATCCACGCTATATAGGCAAATTACACAACATCATGCCACAATAGAACCTAGAGCTAATATAGGCTAACAAACAAGCAACTCTGGTGAACCGTTTGAGGCATTCCCAGCACACAGCAGCGGTGCTGGTTCTCCCACGAGCCGAAGTGGGAAAAATGGAAGAGGTGTTCGTGGTGCACACAGCCGAAGTGGCATTGGAGACAGGGGTTTCATTACCATGTTGTGGACTGATTTCTCAAGTACCGCTCACACGATTGGTAATACTGCATCGATTGATAGTGTCAGGAGACAGTAGTTGTCAACTTTGGTTACAAACTACTTCTCCTCCCATATCGATGTTCTCCCTCACAGGTCATTCCCCTTTGACTGTTGGGCCTGTAAACTGGACACCTGGCCTGAATTGGCACAATATGCCTTACAGGAGCTCGCTTGCCCTGCTGCTAGTGTGCTCTCTGAAAGAGTCCTCAGTGCTGCTGGATCAGTCCTGACAGAAAAAAGGACCTGTCTGTCAACCCACAATGTTGATGATCTAAACTTCATTAAAGTGAACCATGCATGAGTTTCAGAGGATTTTGTCCCACCTTCCCCTGATGACACATAGGTTGCCAGAAATTTGGGTCGCTTTTGTCTTCCTCTTCCTCGGACTTGTCAAATTCCTCCATTTGCAGCTGCTGAATGTACAGCCTACACATCAACATATGCCATTTTTTTAAACCTCCCTAACTGGGCTGCCCCCCCAAGGGCTGGGGTCACCATCTGGCACACCCGTGCGAGTGCCATTGCTCTGAACAGGTGGTTGGACCCACTCTTGGCCGACGGCACTGGCACAGGGCCCCTCATAGTACAATACAGTGTCTCTGATGGTGAGGGGGCCCACTCGCGGTCAGACACACCGGCGTACTATGAGGGGCCCTGTGCCAGTACCGTCGCCCACGAGTGGGCTCCCCTTCTTGCTCATGGCCACAGCACTTGCAAGTTGCAATACTTACCTCTCCCTGCTCCACTGCTTTGTAGTCTGGGCAGTTAAATCCTTCACAGGGATGGCCACTACAAATTTGGTGAACTGATTGATGATGGTTAAGATGTAGCTATGGCCTGTCCTGCTGGCCTCTACCTTCAGATGATCAATGGCTACCATTTGTAATGGACGGCAACTCACAATCGGATGCAGTGGTGCTTTATGATCAGCTTTCAGTTTTCCCAGTCACAGACGTGTGACATTCCTGCCACCATTTTTCAATGTCTCCTCTCATGCCAATCCAATAGAACCCCCACCGTTTGTGGCTTCTGTCTTTTGCACTCCAAAGTGACCAGACACATCATGATAGGCAGTGAGGACCATGTCTACATCTCTCCCTGTGATCACAATTTGATGGAGACAAGTAACGGTGATGGGATCCACGCTAGTGCGATACAGCAATCCTTTCTTCACAAATAACCATTTTTGCTGTCTCCACAGACAAAGTAATTGAAGGTCAGCATTGCCTCTGTGAAATCTACCGGGAGGTTTTCCCGTGATCAGTAATTCCCAAATTTCAGCAAACACTCGACTTTCCGTCTGTACTTGTATCCATCTAGTTTCCAGTAGCGGAGAGTCTGGACTGGCTTACTGAGACTGAAATATATACGAAGATTTAAAAGTACTCCAACAATGTATACTGGTGTGCGCTTCGAATACATTTCCCTTTTTCTACTTTCTATATTCTGGTGTTATCCATACTGAGCTTGTGAGTGTCTGTGTCTGACTCTGGAAATATAGACCGAAATTTACAATTACCCCTCGACTGGATACACCAGGTATCTGCTGATACAGTACCTTTGTTCTAAATTTTTTATTACGGTATAATTCATATTGAGTGAGCGTGTGTGGTTTCCTCCTTCTATATATACGGAGATAAAAATTTTACCCTATACTATATACAGCTTCTATCTTGTTATACAGTACCTTTGTTCAACATTTAGTATTACGGTCAAATCCATACTGATTGAGCGTCTGAGGATGACTTACGGGAATATCTATACGGAGATTTAAATTGTACCCTATAATATATATATATATATGCTATCTTGTTATCCAGTACCTTTTTTCAACATTTTGTATTATGGTCAAATCCAGACTGAGTGAGCGTCTGAGGGTGACTCTGGAAATGTATACCGAGATTTCAAATTTGTGAACGTCTATCTGTTACTTCGGAAATATATTTGGAGATTTAAGATTACACCAACACTGTATACAGCTGTACGCTTGTGATACATTACCCATTTACTGCTTTTTATATTCTTGTCTAATCCATACTGGGCCTGAGAGCATTTGTGTCTTTCTCCTGAAATATATGCGGAGATTCAGAATGTTTAAACTATACCATATATACCTTGTATCTGGTGATACTGTACCCTTTTTCAACTTTTTATATTATTGCGTAATCTGTGAGCGTCTGTGTATGACTCATGAAATATACACAGAGATTTACAATTATCCCTAGACTGTATAGAGCTGTACGCTTCTGATACAGTACCATATATCTGCTGGTATTTTGGGTACATTTTCACAAAAATTAGTAACTATGGTGGAAGAGGCCGCGGACGTGGGTGTGGGGAGCCAGCTGGTACTGATGGTGGTGGTGGTGCATCTGCTGGTAGTGCCTAAAGCACAAAGCAGCTAAGGCAGGAGGTGTTGAGCCTGCATCACGGTCTGGCTCCGGAAGGCCTGTAAGGCTCCCTTTTCTGGGAGTAGGTAAACTGCTTTTAAAGCCGGAGCATCAGGAACTGGTTTTGCCTTACATTGCTGAAACAGCCTCCAGCTCTATCGCTTCCTCTTCTGAAGTTTCAAAAAATGCAAGCACTGATTCGTCAGTGCAGGCTTCTGGTCAGGAGCAACCCGTTTCCTTGGGTCCTTCACCCACACCAAAAGTGAAGGATGTGGCAGCCCACACTTCAGATTACGCCATGGAGTTCTTTTCACATACCATACCTGGGTTCATTCTAAATGGGGCACATTATATATGGAGCATTATTTGGGCCCATCATACACTGGAGCATCATCCATGAGGCCCATCATATACTGGAGCATTCCAAATGGGGGACATCAGACACTGGAGCAGCATTTATGGGGCCCATTATACACTGGAGCGTTAGAAATGAGGCTCATTAAATATGGAGCATTATTTGGGCCCATAAGACACTCGAGCATCATCCATGAGGCCCATCATATACTGGAGCATTCCAAACGGGGGACATCAGACACTGGAGCAGCATTTACGGGGCCCATTATACACTGGAGCATTAGAAATTGGGTTCATTATATATGGAGCATTATTTGGGCCCATAAGACACTGGAGCATCATCCATGGGGCCCATCATATACTGGAGCATTCTAAATGGGGTAGATCAGACACTGGAGCAGCATCTATGGGGCCCATTATACACTTGAGCATTAGAAATGGGGCCCATTATATATGGAGCATTATTTGGGCCCATAACACAATGGAGCATCATCCATGGGGCCCATCATATACTGGAGCATTCTAAATGGGGCAGATTATATATGGAGCATTATTTGGGCCCATCATACACTGGAGCATCATCCATGAGGCCCATCATATACTGGAACATTCCAAATGGGGGACATTAGACACTGGAGCAGCATTTACAGGGCCCATTATACACTGGAGCATTAGAAATGGGGCTCATTATATATGGAGCATTATTTGGGCCCATCATACACTGGAGCATCATCCATGAGGCCCATCATATACTGGAGCATTCCAAATGGGGGACATCAGACACTGGAGTAGCATCTATGGGGGCCCATTTTACACTGGAGCATTAGAAATGGGGCGCAAAATATACTGTAGCATTATGTGGAGCTCATCATATACTGTATGGAACATTATATGGGACCAATTATTCTGTATGGATAAATATATGGGGCTCATTATTCTGTATGGCGCACCATGTGGTGGCCATAATACTGTATGGAGTAATATACTGTCCTTTTTTGAGCTATTGGAGAATTTAAAATAGATATCAGTTATGTCATGTAAGACGTGAAGTATTTTTCATTGTACTATACCTATATTTCTGTGCCGTATTGGAGGATCATGAATTTTGGTATGTGCTAAAGGGGCGCACTGACACTCTTTGGCCCGGGCACACGAAATCCAGAAGCCAGCCCTACCCCCCCACAACTTTAGCCAAATAACCCCCAGTTTTCAATGCATAACTATTATTATAAAGTAAATTAAGGTTGACAAGCTTAAGTAATAAGAATTGATGTTGCTGGCATTGAAATGGGCACTGTAGGTGTGTTTACTGTCCTCCACTCCATGCCGACTTTGCTTCCCAATTGACTTGCATTGGGTTTCGTGTTTCAGTCGGACCCCCGACTTTTCACTATAGTCGGCCTATTTCGTTCGACTCGACTTTTGAGAAAGTCGGGTTTCATGAAACCCGACTCGACCCTAAAAAAGGTAAAGTCGCTCATCTCTACGTACCGGGATACCACAGAAATACCTGCTGCCCCCCCATAATAATGCCCCCCATTCTGTACTATTGTCACGCATCCTGGGCTCCTTCCTGGTATAATGTCCTTTAATGTAATAATGTCCCCCATACTGGGCACCTTTCTGTAATGATCCCACCTTCCTGGTATCATTTCTCCCATCTTGGAATAATGTCTCCATCCAGTCTTCTTCCAGTAATAATGTCCCTCATCATGGTATATTGTCCCCTATCCCGGGACTGTTCCTGGTAAAATGACCCCCCTCCTCGGCCCATCCTGTAATACTGCTTGCTATTCATCTTTACTCATCTAAAAAACATTAAAAAAGATACTTCTCATCTTATTGGCTCCCACGACACGCATCATCCCCTTCTATAGAGGCCCGTAGCTGACTTTGGTATGACTGCTATGTGAGATGCATGACATCACTGTTATGTGCCATCAGTGACTGGCATGCCGACTTCAGTTGCAGTCTCTGAATGGCCGATGGCATATATTGAAGTGCAAGGACCCGGCATGTCTCTATGCCGCTATATGTTTCAGCTGAACGTATGTCCTCATCCCGGACTGAGAGTCAGCCATTCTCTGAGCTGGCTGTCAAGCTGACAGCCATCCCAGAGAAGGTGCAGCGCATTGGATCCCAGTGATCTGAAAGACTAGAGTACAATTGAAGCTTTGCCAGCCCGGTCAGGGCGATGCTAGCAGCAAGATCGGCTCATGTGATCACACTGCTAACATCATTCACCGATGCTGCAGAGGCACATACAACGATGTTGGTAAGTGCTCCTGTGAAGCTGAAGACACAAAAGATTTATTGTAATCGGGGGGAGGAGTGGACAAGAAACAGCATTTGAGGACACCGTCTGGGGTGAGAAGTATGATTTAAGGACACCGTTTGGGAGGCAGAAGAAATAATATTTGAGGACACAGATTGGGGTGAAGACTAATTACGATTTAGATTTGAGGACACAGTTTGGGGAATAAGGAAATGGATTGATGCAGACACAATATGGGGAGGGGGAAGCAGGAGAAATTAGAGGACACAGTATGAGGAGTAAGGTGGGATGGGGGCATGTATGAGTAAACAGTATGAGGGGTCATGGGTGCAAACACAGTATTATTGTGAGAGGGGGATTTGGGTGTTGACACAGTATGGGGAGCGAGGGAGGGGATAGTGCAGACAGTATGGTGAGTAGGGGAATGGATGCAGACACGGTATGGTAAGTGAGGGATGGGTGCAGATAAAAGCAGGTTGCGGGATGCAGTGACAGACAGAAGGCAGAGCAAGGGTTAACAAATTTAAGTTTTTAATTCAACAGGGGGTTAACTCCTCATAGGGAGATGAAGGGTTAAATGGGGAAATAGCTGTCCAATTGTAAAGGATATGCAGCGTTAATAAACAAAGTGATGGCAGTTCTCTTGTGCTCTTATTGTGTCAGGCATTCTTCAGACTGCAGGTACTACGTGGGGGTTGGTAGCGCCAACAAAGGCCGGTGTGGTGCTTGTCCAAGAAGATTCTGTTGGTAACGGTGGTCCGTCTTCTGACGGCAGCGGTCAGTCTCCGCCACCTTCCGCTGAGCGCCTAGTCCATGAGCATATGCGGCTGGAACAAGGCCGCAGCACTATCAGGGTCCACCGTGGGCGGGCAGGTATATGCTGGTACGGTGGGCCACAAACGTCTATCCAGCACCTGGTTTTCTCTATGTGGCACGTGTGCTGTACTCGCGGTCACAAAACGCATGCCCCCCTTGCTCTCTGTCAGTTACCAAGCACACTGCGCTTCTCCCTCTGTTATCCCCGCTATTGACGGCGGGATTACAAGGATGTGGGCCGGCGCAGTCCCGTTGCTCAAGGGACAGAGCACATCTCTCTCTGTGCTGCGTGCTGCCTGTTCCCGACAAGACTGACTGCTTCCACGTGTGCTGTGGCCGCTTAGCCACGCCCTTGCTTCCGAGTGCAAAGCTCTGTCCAATCTCTTTCTCTTTCCCCCGTACAACAGTGGAGACAGCCTCGACAGTTCTGGACCAGGCACAGGACAGGTACCCACGGCCCGTTCTCCTCCTTACACAGACATGGTACGGTAAGTGGGGTGATGGATGCAGACACAGTATGTTGAGTTCTGGGATGGGTGCAGACAAGCTATGGTAAGTGGAAGATGGATTCGGACACAGTATGAGGAGCGAGAGGAACAATGTATGCAGACACAGTATGGGGAGCAAGGATGATGGTATGGATGCAGACATTATGGTTAGCAGGTGAGATGTGAGAAAAACATTATGAGCAGGGAGGGGGAAATGTGTGAGGAGTCTATTGAGGGGAATAGTGTGAGGAGACAATATGAGGGGACGATAGTGAGAGTTGGCACAGAATAGAGACTGAGTAATGTGGAATATAAGGGCACAGCCAGGAGGGGAAAGTATACCAAGGAGGGGGAATATAATGAGGGGGCACAGTATAGAGACTGGCCCATATAGGGGGGACACAGTGTGAAAATGAGGTCCTGAATGGAAAGCAGTGGGAAGTTTTAATGAGCATACATAATAAGACAGACAGTGTGTGGGTCATATTTTGTGCAGTCAATATATTGAAGGGCAATTATTTATTCAAGGACTCAGTGTAAGGAATTTTTATTCAGGAGCATTATAATGACATAAGCTGTGACTGTGAAAAGTCATCATGGAGTCTGGACAAGCTGAAAAAGAAAAGAAAGAGAATGACTTCAATAAAAGACGTTATCTATAAGGTACCTGGATGTAAATGTTACATATGATAATGACTAATCCTATATTGACAAATGATGCTGACTAATCCTCATATTTTTATTTATGTTGAAAGCATTAAAGGGGTTGTCCAAGCTTGCGATGAGTCTGAGGTAATTCTATGTGACAGCAGACTTCTGAATTCCCAGTGTGCACACTGCATGCTGTCAGGATTCTCTAGTGCCAGCAATTTGCATACATGTGGTTACGTGCCAACTAGACATGCCCGGCCTCACTCAATGAAAATTAATTGAGCGAGGGCAGAGGCATATAGTCAGAATGTGGCCAGAAGTAAAAATTATACATATCTCATACTTGTGCTCACATGAACGTCCACTCTTGTCACCAGCAAGGGAGAATCCTAAAAGAGTGCAGTACATGCACTGTGAGAAATCAGAAGACTGTAGTCACATAATGGGCTCTTTAATTATAAAATGAAACACTGTAGCACTGTAGCATGCCAATCCTAGTAGTATGTATTATACTCACTGTCAGGATTCAGCTGTGACACCCAGCAGTAGCTGCTGCTCCAGTGTATGGAGCTGTGTTCTTTAAACAAAGCTCCATACACTGGATGTAGCAGAGTTAAGGATCGTTGTGGGACCTCTTTATTATAGATTTACATCGGACAGGGGAGGATTACTTTGATATTTTATTTTCTTTAGGCTAATAGATGAGTAAATGAAGGGAGTTGTCGCAAAGTGATTTATTTCAATTAAAGGCCTTTTCGCTTTGTGTGTCTTTATTACTTTTAAATACTAGGTCAGCAATGGGGGTGTCTGATTGGCACCTCTCCATTACTAACCCCTGAGTTTGATGTCAGCGGACATAAAACAGCTGACATCAATCCAAAAACGATTAACCCGCTTGCCAATGCACCAGGGCAAATAGGAAGAGCCATAGATGCACCATTTCTGGGGTGACTGAGAGCTGGTGTTATTAGTCTGAGAGGGAGCCAATATCAATAGTCACTTCCTAGCCTATTAATATCAACCCGCAACTGTCCGATTAACCTTTGCCGATAATTAAAAAATATTGGGAATCCCATGTATTTTGTTTTTGGCAGGGTCCCCTCTTTTTACTAACCAGTAAAGGCTACACAGCTGTAACCTGATATTAATATTCAAAAACACTTGGAGTAAAAACATCCACCAAGGAAAATAATTAAAATAATTTTATTCTCAAAGATTAATAATACATAAAGACGGGTCACATGATAACAGAGCTCTATATGATAAGGAATTCAGGTACAGAAAAAACACACATGCAGCAATACTAAGGGCAATGGAATGTATATGATGGATATACAGAGATAAATAAAGTGCCAGTGCTTCAAGTCTTTCTTAAAGATATCCAAAGAGTCCCAACGAGTGACCCCCCTGTAGTAATAAACCATCACGGCCTAATAGCTCAAAATCATAGTTTAGAGGCCAAACAATGAAACCCTATTCAAAAGCGCTTACCCATAGCTCCTTAGTATGCCACACGTGTAGCCCCTACGCGCGTTTCGCGTGGGCTTCGTCGGGGGGCTGTGATGGCATGTTCTGTCCCACTCTCCCTTATATCCCCTAATCACAGCTGTGGATAATCATCATAAACGACGCATGTCACCAACGTGGGACCCGGAGTTCGCGTCAATAAACGGCGCCAAAATGGCGGTGCGGCTCACCCAGAACAGCTGGTGACGTCACTGAACCGCACACGTCATCAAACGGCGCCGGAAGTGGCGCGCCGGTTATCCCAATATGCGAGACATGCGCATCGGCGATCTCCCAGAGCTGAGCACCAGAGAAACGGGTGACGTCATCGGACCGCCCACACAATACAGCGGCACCTGCGAATGACGCACCCATCATCTCAGGGTATGCGTTCTGCTCATCTAGCGGTTCAATATAGCAATTAGAATCAATAACAAATTTAAAGGCGCGTCTCCAATAGCAATACAAGAGATTTACACGCTATGAAACAATACAAAATTGTATGCATCGCTAATCAAAATATACAATATAGAATTCATAGAATAGTGCTCATTGTGCATTAATGCGTTACTATTCTATGAATTCTATATTGTATATTTTGATTAGCGATGCATACAATTTTGTATTGTTTCATAGCGTGTAAATCTCTTGTATTGCTATTGGAGACGCGCCTTTAAATTTGTTATTGATTCTAATTGCTATATTGAACCGCTAGATGAGCAGAACGCATACCCTGAGATGATGGGTGCGTCATTCGCAGGTGCCGCTGTATTGTGTGGGCGTTCTGATGACGTCACCCGTTGCTCTGGTGATCAGCTCTGGGAGATCGCCGATGCGCATGTCTCGCATATTGGGATAACCGGCGCGCCACTTCCGGCGCCGTTTGATGACGTGTGCGGTTCAGTGACGTCACCAGCTGTTCTGGGTGAGCCGCACCGCCATTTTGGCGCCGTTTATTGACGCGAACTCCGGGTCCCACGTTGGTGACATGCGCCGTTTATGACGATTATCCACAGCTGTGATTAGGAGATATAAGGGAGAGTGGGACAGAACATGCCATCACAGCCCCCCGACGAAGCCCACGCGAAACGCGCGTAGGGGCTACACGTGTGGCATACTAAGGAGCTATGGGTAAGCGCTTTTGAATAGGGTTTCATTGTTTGGCCTCTAAACTATGATTTTGAGCTATTAGGCCGTGATGGTTTATTACTACAGGGGGGTCACTCGTTGGGACTCTTTGGATATCTGTAAGAAAGACTTGAAGCACTGGCACTTTATTTATCTCTGTATATCCATCATATACATTCCATTGCCCTTAGTATTGCTGCATGTGTGTTTTTTCTGTACCTGAATTCCTTATCATATAGAGCTCTGTTATCATGTGACCCGTCTTTATGTATTTTTTTGTCTATATTATTAATCTTTGAGAATAAAATTATTTTAATTATTTTCCTTGGTGGATGTTTTTACTCCAAGTGTTTTTGTATACAAAGTATTGGGAGTTATTCCACAGCTAGTGCATGTTATGGGGTGGTCACCATGGGTCAGGGCCACCTGTAATTATATGTTCACTGCCCTTGAAATTTTGTTTGCTAACCTGATATTAATAGCCTGGAAAGCTTCATGTTTATTGCCCCTTCCCCAGAATAATAACACCAGCCCCCACCTGTCTGATTTCCCTCAGCTGGGTATTAAAAATGAGAGGAACCTCACACCATTTTTTCTTTTACTTTTTCATTTATCAGGTAAATACATGTACAGTAAGCTATACACGCATTGCACTAATTAGATATCACACTAACATTTTTCTTTTTTTTTAACCTCTGTTTATTGAAGGATTCCACAACATAGTAAATCAAACATAGAGCATTACAGTATAAAGTCAGAATTATTCATAGTGACATAACCATGATATCATATTTTCAATAATAAGAAACAAACAAAACAAATACAACACAGTATTCTACACAATACATTATACCATTCATTGCATCTTCTAGCTTACAGGGTCTATATTAGGATCTGTGAGCTCATATCAGGTCAAATTATAAAAGACACATATTCTAAAATTCACACAGATCAAAACTTGTGTCATGCTCATCATGTCCGTTATGCCTGTCATGTCCGTCATGCCCGCCATGTCTGTTATGCTGCATGACCCCTGGAGCAGTGTGTACGTGTACCGAACTATCATGCCCGCCATGTCTGGTATGCCGCATGACTCCGGGAGCGGTGTGCACGTGCACTGAATTCTCATGCCCGTTATGTCTCGAGCTGCAAGATGCCTGGAACGGTGTGCACGCGTGCCTTACCTCATGGCTGCATGTTGTTGCTAGGTAACCATCCCTCTCTGCTCTGATTCTGCAATCCTCTGTATTCCTGGAACCCCTGATCATGTGACCTTTCCTATGTTCCAGTGCTGTCTGATTCTGCAATCCTCTATGTATTCCTGGAGCCCTGATCATGTGACCTTCTCAATGGTTCTGCCCAGTCTGATCTAGCAACGCTCTCTATGATCCTGGAGGACTGAACCGGAAGTCCTTCCCTGATCCTGACCCGGAAGTCCAGGTGCTATGGTGCTAAATCAGACCGCCCCTTCCTATGATCGGGGCCTGAGTATCGTGTTGCTTCCCTGCATGGCTGCTTGGTCTGCTCGGTCGCTCCCTTTATTCTGTGCCCCTGCACTCTGCTCTTTAGTGCGTCTCTGCACACGCTCTGTGCTTGTACTCTGTCTCTTGTCTCGTGCCATGTCTTGTGTTGTCTCTTGTGCCATGTTTGTCCTTGCCTTGCTTTGCCTTGTGGTTCCTTCGCTGTTCTCTGCCTTAGCCTGTTTTGCTATGTCTCACCTTAGCTATTCTTTGACTTGTAGTCCTTCCTCTGTTCTCTGCCTTGCCTGTTTCGCCATGCCTGGCCTTTGCTATTCTGAGCCTTGTAGTACTTCCGCTGTTCTCTGCCTTAGCCTGTTTCGCTATGTCTTGCCTAAGTTCTTCCTTGCTCTTACCTATGGTGCTCTGTTTTGCCTCCTGGCACACGCACCATTCCGCCTCTCTTACCTATGGTGCTCTGTGGTGCCTCCTGGCACACGCACCATTCCTCCTCTCTTACTTTTTGTGCTCTCTTGCACATTTTCTATGCTTAGTCTCAAGGTTCTCCTTGACCCGGATCTGGGTTTTGGCCTACGCTCCGCTGCTAGCTCTGTTCTCGCTCTGACCTGGCTCTGTGTTACTGCCTACATTCTGCTCATTGTTCCGTACCCTGCCTAGCTTTGCCTTGTTTCTTGCTTTGCCTTGCTTCTTTGTGTGCCCTTTGCATGCGCCTGGCCTTCCTAGACTCCTGCTTGTGCCTCAGCTGTGCCCGCCCTAGCTGTGCCCACCTGCTTGTGCCTCAGCCGTGCTCATCGGTCAGTGACAGCTGTGTCGCCTGCTATGCCCCAGCCGGGTTCGCTGGAGTCTTGCCCGCCTGTTTGTGCTGCAGCCCGTCAAGCTAGCCAGTGCCCCAGCCGTGCTCTCTGTGCTTCCTTGCACCTACGCTGTCTCTGCACTGTGCTCTCCGTGCTTCTCTTAGCACGCGCAGGCCCTCGCCTGCCCCGTGGCATACCTCCCCGTGCTTCTGTAAAAAAGTACACGCAGGTCTTGCCATGTACCCTGTCATGTCCTCTCGCACGTACAGGTCCTTGCCTGTACTCTGCTCCTGGCGTGTCCTCTGCACATGCAGGACTCTGCTTTTAACCCTGACCCTGGCGTGTCTCTGTACACATGCAGGACACTGCCTTGAACCCTGACCCTGGCGTGCCCTCTGCATGCGCAGGACTCTGCCTTGAATCTGACCCTGGCGTGCTCTCTGCACGCACAGGACTCTGCCTTGAACCCTGACCCTGGTGTGCCCTCTGCACGCGCAGGACTCTGCCTTGAACCTGACCCTGGCATGCCCTCTGCATGCGCAGGACTCTGCCTTGAACCCTGACCCTGGCGTGTCTCTCTGCACGCGCAGGACTCTGCCTTGTACCTTGTGCCTTGGCATGTCTCTACACACGCACCCTGTCTTGTTTGTTGAACTTGGAACCCTGGCGTGTCCCCTACACACGTACCTTGCACCTTGCTTTGGACCCTGGCATGTCCCCTACATACGCACCCTGCCTTGCACCTTGCCCTGGACCCTGGTGTGCCTCTAGCACGCACCCTGCCTGAAATCCTGCCTTGGACCTCAGCGTGTTCCCTAACACACACCATGCCTGGATATCTGTCGTGCCTCCTTGCCTGTATCCTGGTTTGCCGGATGCCCGGATCCTGCCGATTGCCATCAGAGCTCCGGAACCTGATGACCCTGTTGATCGTTGCCTGCTGTCCGGAGTCCGATGCCATTGAGACCCCGGCGTGCCACCTGGCACGTACCATGCCATGGACCTTGGCGTGCCCTCGCATGCATCTTGCCGTGTTTGTTTGTTCTCATGTTTTTGCACTGAATGTTTTCCTGAAGTTGTCTTAATGAAGATACCTTGAACTTACGTCTTTTCTTGTCTTGCTTCCTGCTCGTCCTTGTCGTCAGACACTCGTACCTAGTGTCTACTTGAGCCGGCCGTCTGGTGCCAGCAGTCGTGGTGGCGCACCCCCTTGGTCTTGCCCCTGACACTCCCTGTATAGGGGGTGGTTCCTCACAAGGTCAGCTCGCCCTAGGTGGGTGGGTGCCACGACCCAGAGGGTCCACTCTAAAGAAAAACGACTCAGCGTAAGCTGACCTCGTCACAACTTGTATGGTCTAGAAGTGATATACATCAGGAATTATATCTCGAAATCAAAGAGACCATAGCATTAGGAGCCAAGTGTGTCAAAGGGGAATCACACCACCTTTCCCAAATCTTATGGAACTTCTGGGGACATTTTCTATTTTTATACAATATGTTCTCATAAGGGATTGTCATTCATTAATTTCTTCCATTGATTATTCGAAGGGGACCTCCCTCCCATCCACCTCAACACCACTGCTTTCCTAGCCATAAATAGAGCCTCTCAAAGAAATATTCTGTCATAATGAACCCACTTCTCTTCATCCACAACACCCAGGAGAGATAATTCAGATGTGCATTCAATCAGTATTCCCAATATTCGTTCCAATGTATACATGACATCACTCCAATACCCCCGTACACTACCACAGCTCAAGATAAGATGCCAAAAGTCCACCCCCGATTCCCCACATCTATGACATTCATCCGTTGCCCTTCTACGGAATTGATGAAGTCTGCTTGGGGTCAAATAAGACTGGTGAAGGATATACAATTGGATTAACTTGTTGTTTGCAGCTGGTGACACCATCGTATGTGCTTCTAGGGCGTCATTCTACTGTTCATCAGTGATAGAAGGTATCAAGCTGCGACACTTACTTTCTACAACGAGCTTAGTGGATGCAATTTTAGAATTCAATAAAAAGGTATAAAGAGAGGAAATCACCCCTGTAGGTCCCTGGGTTGATAATATTCCTATCAATGGATATTTAGATATTCTAATTCTAGGAAATGGGAATTGATACATTATGGCATGTCTCAGCTGCAGATATCTATAAAATTCTCTGTAAGAAACTCCAAATCTTATATGAATTTGTTCAAACGATAATAAAATTTTGGTTTAAAAAATCTGGCTAAGTGTTATTATTCCATTCTGTTTCCAAAAATTTGGATCTTGTAAATTCTGAAGGTGTGGGTACTCAGGATTATCCCATATCTGATAGTATAGTATAAATATAGTGTCAGGAACACCGCACTGCACTTGCTCACTGAGCCAGAGCGCTTGTCCTGTGTACAAAGACTGTGCACAGCACAAAGATACCTGTGGTGCGGGCAGCAGTGGTGACAATGCATGCTCCAGGACCTGAATCCCGTGACAGCTGGGGGCGTGGCCTAAGCTCCACGGAGCTAGGAGCTGCAGGGAAACTCCTAGAAAGGTAACTACAGGACAATGTTACCAAGGGGCATAGACAGAGACAGAAACCAGATCAAGCCGAGGTCAAAGCACGAGATAGCAATACAGTACCAAAGGATTAGACAGAATGGATAGTCAGGACGTAGCAATAGATCAGAAAACCAGAGCGGGCATTAGACGGTACAATAGGGGTAAACTGTAACGGAGTAACGATAGCCAAGCCAGGAGGTCAGAACCAGAAAAGACAATGGTACCAAAACGAGAGACGGAGTACAGAGTAAAGGAACAAGCCGGGTCATACACGGGAAGCAAACAAACAACGCAGAGTACATGCACACCAGGGGTCATACACACCAGAACAGCAGTATACCTGACATAGAATGCTAGTTTGGAGTGAGTATAAATACCCCTCCCAGATCCAAAGAGAGGCCGGCAAAAGTTAACCCTGTGAGAACAGGACATTAAGGGTGGTTTCACATTAGCGCTTTTTAAGCGCACGCACGGCCGGGGGTAGCTCCACCCCCGAGCCGGCTCTCTGCCCGGCGTGCCCGCCCCTTGCTTGTAGCGCCGCCTCCTAGCGCACAGCGGCGCCTGCGATCGGCGCACCCTATCTTTAGCATAGGGTGCGCAGATCGTGCGCAGGCCGTGCGCTAGTTGCGCTTTGACCTGCGCTGCGCACTTTTGACGGTGCGCCGTGCGCGCCAAAATCAAACTTTTTGGATTTTGGCGCGCACGGCGCACCGTCAAAAGTGCGCAGCGCAGGTCAAAGCGCAACTAGCGCACGGCCTGCGCACGATCTGCGCACCCTATGCTAAAGATAGGGTGCGCCGATCGCAGGCGCCGCTGTGCGCTAGGAGGCGGAGCTACAAGCAAGGGGCGGGCACGCCGGGCAGAGAGCCGGCTCGGGGGCGGAGCTAGCCCGGCCGTGCGTGCGCTTAAAAAGCGCTAATGTGAAACCACCCTAACCATGTCTTAACCATGACAGTACCCCCCTCTTAATGGGGGGCCACTGGACCCCCAGGTTTCTCAGGGTACCTGGCATGAAAAGCCCGCACCAGTCGATCAGCGTACAACGAACAGGCCGGAACCCACGACCGATCCTCAACGGAATATCCCTTCCAATGGATAAGGTACTGAAGTCTCCGGTGCACCCACCGCGAATCAACGATGCGCCCTACCTCGTACTCCAGTTGACCCTCTACCAACACTGGTGGAGCCACAGATGAGGGATCTTCTCTAACTGTCCCCACAGGTTTTAATAGGGACCTGTGGAAGACGTTAGAGATTTTGAAGGAGGTGGGCAACTGTAATCTGTATGCCACCGGGTTGATCACCTTTACAATCTTGTATGGGCCAATAAATTTGGGGCCCAACTTCATAGAGGGTATTTTAAGTTTGATGTTACGGGTGGACAACCAGACTTTTTCCCCCACTGTCAACGCAGGAACCACCCCCCTCCTCCTGTCTGCAAAATGTTTGAACTTCTTCTGGGCTTTGGAGATGTTCCCCTGTACCTCCTTCCAGAGGATTTTTAATTGTTGTACCATCCCGTTGGTACCAGGGCAATCCGAATCCATGCGGGAAAATTCCCCAATCTGCGGAACAAACCCATAATTGACCAGAAAGGGAGACTTTCTGGTTGACTGATTAATCCGACAGTTGAATGCAAATTCTGCCTTGGGTAATACCTCACACCAGTCTTCCTGTCTGGAGGAGGCCAGGCATCTCAGAATCTGCTCCAATGACTGGTTGGTGCGTTCCGTTTGTCGGTTGAATTGTGGGTGATAGGCAGAGGAGAATGACAATGTGACCCCCAACTTCATACAAATTGCACACCCCAGTCCGACACCACGTTCACAGGCACTCCATGCAGTCGAACAATGTGTTGTATAAACAAGCGGGCCAAGGTTTCAGCGGATGGCAATGCAGGCAATGGCACAAAGTGGGCTTGCTTAGAAAATCTATCAACCACTACCCATACCACTGAGTTGCCCTTGGAAGGTGGAAGGTTAGTGATAAAGTCCATGGACAGGTGTGTCCATGGTTTATTCGGAATTAGCAAATTCCCCGGCCGGCCGGACCTGAGAGCTTTTAGAGCAGGCGCACTCCCCACAAGTATTCACAAACCTTTTTATATCAATACCCATAGAAGGCCACCAAAAACCCCTAGCTACTGCCCCCTGGGGAGCTGCAATACCAGGGTGTGCACTTAACACAGAGTCATGAAATTTTTGAAGGCGTGTGGGACGGAATTGTTCAGTTACAAACAATTTACTTGGGGGTTTATTCCTGGGAGCTTGTGTTTCCAGAATCTCTCTCTGTAACTCAGAGGAGATTTCGGCTACAACCACTCCCGGTTGAAGAATGGAGAAAGGAGGTTCTGGAGGGGACACAGACTCAAAAGTTCAGGATAAATCATCTGCCTTTACATTTTTAGACCCTGGTCGGAACGTGATGGTAAAATGAAATCGAGAAAAAAAAAGTGCCCACTGAGCCTGTCTGGGGGTCAATCTCTTAGCAGACTCGATATAGGCCAGGTTTTTATGATCAGTGATGACCGTAATGGGATGAGCGGGCCCCTCCAAAAAATGCCTCCATTCTTCAAAGGCCAATTTAACTGCTAACAATTCCCTGTTACCGACATCATAGTTTCTCTTGGCCGAAGAGAACTTTTTAGAGAAAAAGGCACAGGGTTTGAGGTTAGTCAGGGTAGAGGGGCCCTGTGACAATACTGCCCCCACCCCCACCTCCAAAGCGTCGACCTCGACGATAAAAGGTCTTGATGAATCGGGTTGTACCAACACAGGGGCTTTAGTAAAACACTTCTTTAATGCCAGGAAGGAATTTTTTGCGGCCACCGACCAATTTTTTACATCTGCCCCTTTATGAGTGAGGTCCGTCAAGGGTTTTACCACCTGCGAGAACCCTTTAATGAACTTCCTATAATAATTAGCGAAGCCCAGAAATTGCTGCAACCCCTTCAGGTCATGAGGCTGCACCCAATCTGTAATGGCCTGAACCTTCCCTGGATCCATGCGGATTCCCTCCACGGATACAATTACACCCAGAAAAGACAGTTCTTGCATAAAAAATGAGCACTTCTCCAGCTTAGCATACAAGTGGTTCTCCCGGAGTTTCATAAGCACCGTATGCAGATGATGCACGTGTGACTGACTGTCCTCAGAGTAAATCAAGATGTCATCCAGGTAAATGACTACATAACGTCCAATCAAGTCAGAAAAAACAACATTAATAAAGTTCTGAAAAACTGCAGGAGCGTTAGTGAGGCCAAAGGGCATAACCAGGTTTTCAAACAGCCCCTCAGTTGTCAGGAACGCTGTTTTCCATTCGTCCCCCTCCTGGTGTCATGTCGGACGCTGTTCACACCACAGCATCCGGCAGGCAGAGGTAGTTCCACCTCCAGCCACTATAGCCTCAGTGGCGCCGGCCTGATCTTCAGGCTCTCGGGGGTTAATCCTGCTGGAGACCAGGTTGGATGGTTAGTCACGCCCACGGTCTTTAAATAGTCATGCTGGCCTATGGGCGTCGCCGATTATAGCTTGTGTTTCATACCAAGTGGTTCCGGTCTGGAGTGGAGGTGTTCAAGAGAGAGAGATTCATATCTGGTGTCGTATGATCCGTCGTTATCCTTTCTCCTTCCCATATTTGTGTTTAGTTGTGCCCTGTTCACATTACTGTTTATTCCTGTGTGTGTGCGGCGCAGTGCAGTTTAAGTTCTCCCTGTCTGTCATTATTTGTGTGGGAGCTTTGGTGGTGACTTCTCACTGGGTGGAGGGTGGAGGGTTAAGTGCAGGGCTGAGCAGGAGATAAGGAAAGGTCGGAGGCTCAGGCATTTGCACCTTCAGCAAAAACCCTGGGTTGAGGGTCAGACAGGGTTTCCCCTAGTAAAGGGACACCACAGGGGCCCCGGGTCTTTCAGCCTTAGTTGAACTAAGCCCCCGTGACATTATAATCGGCCCACATTTTTTCAGGAGTCCATGGATCCATTAGATTCCATAACCCGCCAGTTGGCGGCGCTGTCAATACAGGTCTCCGAGTTGAATGGGGCAGTTCAGCAGCAGGGCCTGGTAGTAGCAAAGGTGCAAACGGCATCTGCAGGTATCGGTGCAGAGCCGAAGTTTCCGCTGCCAGAACGATTTTCAGGCGATCGCAGCAAATTTGTCGTATTTCGGGAGGCCTGCAAATTATACTTCCGCATGCGGCCAATATCCTCAGGTAATGAGGCCCAGCGAGTAGGGCTGGTGTTGTCATTACTGAGTGGTGACCCCCAAGCATGGGCATTTTCCTTACCACCTGACTCTGCTACATTTCATTCGGTCGATAATGTTTTTTCTGCCCTCGGGCTCATTTACGATGACCCTGACCGACTGGCTCTAGCGGAATCTAAAATCCGCGCCCTCCGCCAGGGGGAGCGCTTGGCAGAGGACTATTGTTCGGAATTTCGCCGCTGGGCCGTAGACACACAGTGGAATGACCCAGCACTGCGGAGCCAGTTTATGCATGGGGTATCAGGGAGGGTGAAACAAGCCCTCCTGATGTATGAGACTCCGGCATCATTGGAGTCTGCCATGAGTTTGGTGATACGTATTGATCGCCGTTTTCGTCAGGGGGCACAGGAGACGCTACCTCTGGGGGAAAACAGAGGTGCAGGTGTGGTTGAAGTAGATGAGTCCCCTGAACCTATGCAGATTGCTGGCGTGGCACAGGTTCAGCCTCGCGCTCCGGGAGTCCGGAAGTCCGGAGCATGTTTCTACTGTGGTAAAGGTGGTCATTATGTTAACATTTGCCCGGTACTACCTAAGAGGGTCACACCGGCGGAAAACTGTTAAGCTCAGAGGGTATGGAGGAGACCCAACTGAGCGTATGCATATCCTCCATGATGGTATCTCATTGTATGCTCCCTGCCAAGGTTATTGTCGCCGGCAGAGAGCTACCTATATCAGTGTTTGTGGATAGCGGTTCCGCCACCAATCTCATAGATGAGGAGTTTGCACACACCGCCGGGTTTAAGATTGAAAAACTTCCTCACCCCATACAGGTGGTGACCATTAATGCTGTTCCCCTCCCTCAAGGGGAGATTACTGAGTTTGTGGCAGAGGTGAAACTCCACATTGGGGTCCTACATTCTGAGTCGGTTACATGTAGGGTCCTCCGTAATCTCCCAGCTCAAATGGTCCTGGGTTTTCCATGGCTGTCCAGGCACAACCCGGTAATTGATTGGAAAACTCAGGACATAGTACAATGGAGTGGTTTCTGCCAAGACAATTGCTTGGCCACATGTGTGTCCGCCGTGACGCCCAGCCTGCCGGAGGCTTTGCAGGATTTCGCGGATGTTTTCTCTGAGAAGGGTTGCTCAGAACTGCCTCCACATAGAGCCTATGACTGTGCTATTAGGCTAAAACCCGGGGCCAAATTACCTAAGGCCAGGATGTTTAATATTTCTGGTCCTGAGAGACAAGCTCTGAAAGACTACATCGCGGAGAGTCTGAGCAAAGGTCACATCCGGCCTTCGTCCTCGCCTGTAGCAGCGGGGTTTTTCTTCATTAAGAAGAAAGATGGGGGGTTACGCCCGTGTCTGGATTTCCGAGAGTTAAACCAGATTACTATCCGTGATCCCTACCCAATGCCGTTGATCCCGGATTTGTTCAACCAGGTAGCGGGGGCAAAATGGTTTTCCAAGCTGGACCTCAGGGGGGCGTATAACCTCATAAGGGTCCGTCAGGGGGATGAGTGGAAGACGGCGTTTAACACTCCTGAGGGTCATTTTGAGAGTCTGGTTATGCCGTTTGGGTTGACCACCGCGCCTGCCGTTTTCCAACATTTTATTAATGATGTCTTTGCTCATGTCCTGGGGAGATTTGTGATTGTATACCTGGATGATATCCTCATTTATTCTAGCGATCGGGACACTCATTTGCAGCATGTTAGGCAGGTGTTACAGTTGCTCCGGGAGAACCAGCTCTATGCTAAGCTGGAAAAATGTTTATTTTTTGTCCAGGAGTTGCCCTTTTTGGGATATATTGTGTCCGCAGCTGGTTTTAAAATGGACACCGCTAAGGTGCAAGCGGTGTTGCAATGGGAGAGGCCGGAGAGTCTGAAAGCACTCCAGCGGTTCCTGGGGTTTGCGAATTATTATAGGAAATTTATAAAACACTTTTCGACTGTCGCCAAACCGCTCACGGACATGACAAAAAAGGGTGCCGATCTGGCGAACTGGCCTGAGGTGGCTATACGTGCATTTGAGCGTCTGAAGAATAGTTTTGCTTCAGCCCCCATTCTGGTGCAACCAGACGTGTCTAAACCTTTTGTGGTAGAGGTTGATGCGTCGGAGGTGGGAGTGGGGGCAGTACTGTCTCAAGGCTCGTCCTTGAGCGAGATGCATCCATGCGCCTACTTCTCCAAGAAGTTGTCGCCGGCCGAACGGAATTATGATATCGGCAACAGGGAGTTGTTGGCCATCAAACTGGCTTTTGAGGAATGGCGACACTTCTTGGAGGGGGCGGCTCACCAGGTCACAGTTATCACCGACCATAAGAATCTGCTCTACCTGGAGTCGGCCAAGCGTCTGTCTCCTAGGCAGGCTCGCTGGGCATTGTTTTTTACTCGTTTCAATTTTCTTGTGACGTACCGTCCCGGGGCTAAAAACACCAAGGCGGATGCTTTGTCTAGGTGTTTTCCGGGGGGAGAACCTCGGGAAGAGCCGGTACCCATCCTCCAGAAAGGGGTAGTGGTCTCGGCTCTCACGACTGAGGTAGAGGCGGAGATTGCCGAGGCCCAAGAGGAGGTACCACCAGGACTTCCCGCCAACAAATCATTTGTACCCCTGCATCTTCGGCCTAAGGTGTTGAAGGAACACCACGATTCGGTACTGGCTGGTCACCCAGGGGTGAAGGGCACCTTAGAGCTGGTATCGCGTCGTTTCTGGTGGCCCAAAATCCGGCAGGACGTGGTCTCGTACGTGGCAGCTTGCATCACGTGCGCTAGGGCTAAGTCACCCCGAACCCGTCCTGCTGGCACGCTACAGCCTCTGGGGGTACCCAATAGGCCATGGACAGAAATCTCCATGGATTTTATCACTGACTTGCCAGCCTCGGCAGGGAACACGGTCATCCTGGTGGTGGTTGACCGTTTTTCAAAGATGGCGCATTTTGTGGCGTTGTCCTCTTTGCCCAATGCTAAGACGTTGGCTCAGGTATTTGTGAAGGAGGTGGTCAGACTCCACGGAGTACCGTCTGACATAGTATCTGATAGGGGTACGCAATTTGTGGCGAGGTTTTGGAAAGCTTTTTGCTCAAGGTTGGGGATCAAGTTGTCACATTCATCGGCGTTTCATCCACAGTCTAATGGACAAACTGAGCGCATGAACCAAAATCTTGAACAGTATTTACGATGCTTTGTGTCCGACAACCAGGAGGAGTGGTCTACTTTCCTTCCTCTGGCCGAATTCGCATTAAATAATCACCGCCAAGAGTCATCAGGAGAGTCTCCATTCTTTTGTGTGTACGGTCAACATCCTCAGTTTTGTACCTTACGTCAGGGTGACTCCGGGGGTGTCCCGGAGGAGGATCAGCTAGGAGCCCAATTGTCATCAGTCTGGAGGCGGGTGAAACAGCGTTTGTTGAGCATGAGTGCCAGGTACAAACGGGTGGCTGACAGTAGACGCGTGCCAGGTCCGGACCTGTGTGTGGGTGAATGGGTGTGGTTAGCTACGAAGAACATAAAACTCAAAATCCCTTCTTTAAAACTGGGTCCAAGGTTTATTGGGCCTTTTAGGATTTCTGCCATCATTAACCCAGTGGCTTATCGGTTGGAACTTCCCGCAGTGTACAAGATACACAACGTGTTTCACAGGGCTTTATTGAAAAAGGTGGTAGGCTCTGTGGACACAACGCCGATGCCACCTCCAGTCATGGTGGATGGCGAGTTAGAGTTCGAGGTCGCCAAGGTAGTGGACTCTCGAGTAGTACGCTGTACTCTTCAGTATTTGGTGCACTGGCGGGGGTATGGTCCAGAGGAGAGGTCTTGGGTTCCAGCCTCAGACATACATGCGGATCGGCTGGTCAGTTCTTTTCACCGTCGTCATCCGGACAAGCCGGGTCCTATGACTCTTGAGGGCCCTGGGGTCCCTCGTAGAAGACGGGGTACTGTCATGTCGGACGCTGTTCACACCACAGCATCCGGCAGGCAGAGGTAGTTCCACCTCCAGCCACTATAGCCTCAGTGGCGCCGGCCTGATCTTCAGGCTCTCGGGGGTTAATCCTGCTGGAGACCAGGTTGGATGGTTAGTCACGCCCACGGTCTTTAAATAGTCATGCTGGCCTATGGGCGTCGCCGATTATAGCTTGTGTTTCATACCAAGTGGTTCCGGTCTGGAGTGGAGGTGTTCAAGAGAGAGAGATTCATATCTGGTGTCGTATGATCGTTATCGTTATCCTTTCTCCTTCCCATATTTGTGTTTAGTTGTGCCCTGTTCACATTACTGTTTATTCCTGTGTGTGTGCGGCGCAGTGCAGTTTAAGTTCTCCCTGTCTGTCATTATTTGTGTGGGAGCTTTGGTGGTGACTTCTCACTGGGTGGAGGGTGGAGGGTTAAGTGCAGGGCTGAGCAGGAGATAAGGAAAGGTCGGAGGCTCAGGCATTTGCACCTTCAGCAAAAACCCTGGGTTGAGGGTCAGACAGGGTTTCCCCTAGTAAAGGGACACCACAGGGGCCCCGGGTCTTTCAGCCTTAGTTGAACTAAGCCCCCGTGACATCTGGATCCTTATAATGTTATAAGCCCCTCGTAGATCGAGCTTAGAAAACTATTTGGCCCCCGTGAGTTGATTGCATAGATCAGGAATCAACGGGAGAGGGTACGTGTTCTTAACAGTAATTTTGTTCAGTTCTCGAAAGTCGAGGCACGGTCGCAACCCACCATCTTTTTTCTTTACAAAGAAAAACCCCACTGCCATGGGTGAGACCGAGGGCCGAATATGCCCCTTGCGAAGGCTTTCTTTAATGTACTCTTTCATAGCTTGGTGCTCAGGCCCGGACAAATTAAACAAACGAGCCTTGGGTAATTTGGCTTTAGGTACTAAATCGATAGCACAATCATATGGTCTATGTGGTGGGAGCGCCTCAGCCTCTCTTTCGGAAAACACATCTTTAAAGTCTTTCAGGTACTCCGGAATACCCTCCAGACCGACAGATGACACAGATACGGATTTTATCCGATTGACAAAAGGAACCGGGTTACAACACAGACCATTATCATTACATCCCCATCGGGTGATCTCCCCCTTCACCCAATCAATAAGAGGATTGTGGCGTTTCAACCAGGGTATTCCCAATACCAGTCCTGCAGGCATATTATTCATAATGAAACAACTTAAATTTTCCACATGAGTGGAACCCACTTTCATAGAAAAAACTTCAGACATAAAACAAATTCCATCCCGGGTAAGATGGGATGAATCCACAGCCACAATTTTAACAGGGTCTTTTAACCTGACTGTCCCAATCTTATTAAGAGTCACAACTTGGGCATCAATCAGATTAATGGAGGAACCACAGTCAACAAAGGCGGTGGTCATAACAGGACCGCCAGCAATTTCCAATTCAAACTGGAGCACCATTTTTGTACGTGAGAAAAAATGTACCTGGGAGTCTGGACAACCTCCTCGATTGTTGCCGAGACTCAGTCATTTCTCTGATGGTTTCTCTGAAGAAGGGCAGGAGGGGCAATTCCTTTTCCAATGTCCAGAGGCTCCACAGTAAAAGCATAGTAGGTTGTCTCTACGGTGCCTTCTCTCTTTCTCCTTAACTGAGACTAACCCAACCTTCATGGGCTCAGATACAGGTGTAGTGTCACACAATTTGGGGTACAAGGGAGACTCTTGTTGCATCATTGCTCTAGCACGGAGTCTCCGGTCCATACGGACCGCCTGCATCATGGAGTCCTACAGGGTATCAGGAGGCAGATGTAATGCCAGAGCGTCCTGCAGACGGTCAGAAAGGCCCCTGCGAAACAACCCCCTCAGGGCGGCGTCATTCCAGGATACTTCGGCCATCCAACATCTAAACTCTGAGCAGAACCATTCAGCAGAGTGCCTCCCTTGTGTCACACTCATCATCATATCTTCAGCCAGACGCACTCTATCAGGCTCATCATAGATGTGCCCCAGAGCTTCAAAGAACAAGTTCACTGACATAGCAGAGGAAGACAGAGAGAAAGCCCATGCTTGCGGAGTCCCCCGAAGTAGGGAAATAATGACCCCCACCCTCTGGAACTCATCCCCGGAGGAGCGGGGCCTTAGAGAAAAAAAAAGCTTGCATCCTTCTCTGAAAGACCTGAACTCCTTTTTATCCCCTGAGAAAGGGTCGGGCAATTTGACCGGAGATTCGGGGGACGCTAATGACACATCCCTACCCCCAGAACTAGAAGCCCCTGCATCAACAGCCCCCTGCACAGTAACCACCAACCGTTGCTGGGTATGGGCCATCATGCGCTGTTCCACATTGAGTTTATGGAACATTTGGGGCAGGTGCTTGACCTGATCAGCCAAGGCTTGTATGGGATCGATGAGGATAACACACACTTTTGCTTTTTTTCTCTTCAGAGGAAAAAAAACTGAAATGGTCAGTTATAATGTCAGGAACACCGCACTGCACTTGCTCACTGAGCCAGAGCGCATGTCCTGAGTACAAAGACTGTGCACAAAGATACCTGCGGAGTGGGCAGCAGTGGTGACAATGCATGCTCCAGGACCTGAATCACGTGACTGCTGGGGGCGTGGCCTAAGCTCCACGGAGCTAGGAGCTGCAGGGAAACTCCTAGAAAGGTAACTACAGGACAATGTTACCAAGGGGCATAGATAGAGACAGAAACCAGATCAAGCCGAGATCAAAGCACGAGATAGCAATACAGTACCAAAGGATTAGACAGAATGGATAGTCAGAACGTAGCAATAGATCAGAAAACCAGAACGGGCATTAGACGGTACAATAGGGGTAAACTGTAATGGAGTAATGATAGCCAAGCCAGGAGGTCAGAACCAGAAAAGACAATGGTACCAAGACGAGAGACGGAGTACAGAGTGAAGGAACAAGCCGGGTCATGCACGGGAAGCAAACAAACAACGCAGAGTACACGCACACCAGGGGTCAGACACACCAGAACAGCAGTATAACTGACAGAGAATGCTAGTTTGGAGTGAGTATAAATACCCCTCCCAGATCCAAAGAGAGGCCGGCAAAAGTTAACCCTGTGAGAACAGGCAATTAACCATGTCCTAACCATGACATACAGGTCAGGGAGAGCATAACCACCCTGGTTTTTGGGCCTCTGCAGGGATCCAATACTTAATCTAGATCTACATCTAGATGATTCCCATACAAACGTTGCCATCATGCTATTTATTTTTTTAAAGAAACCCTCAGGGACCCTTATTGATATGTGCTCCAGCATATATAAACATTTGGGAAGGATTATCATTTTTATCAATCCAATTCTACCTGCGACAGAAAGGGGAAGTCGGGACCATATCTCAAATTTTTTCCTCATCATATCTCCTAGGGGGTATATATTATCTTTAAGGTCGTTGATTGGGTTTTGATTTATTATGATACCTAAGTATTTAAATTTTTGTACTACCTGTAAGCCACATAGCATAGGCACGGTTATGTTATCCACCAGCGGCATAATCACAGATTTTGCTCCAGTTGATTTTAAGACCAGATAGTTCCCCAAATCGATTAATGAGGTCAATTGCCCTTGGCAAAGATTGATCTATTTTATTCAGAAAGAGTACTAAATCATCAGCATATAATCCCACCTTATCAGGGGTGAACCTAGCCTCTCTGCTGCCTGAGGCGAACAGCTAAATGACGCCCCCCCCAAGGTAGATTTTTACATCTATCCTGTAAAACTGAGTACAATAGTGGACATTTTGATTTCGATAAATAGAAAAAAAAGGTGTCCAAACACAAAGATGTCAGCAATTACACACACATACAAGAACAACATGGAAGTATCCAGGACAAGGGTCATTAATGGTAATGGTAGGCCTGGCACAGGGCCGGACTGGGACAAAAATGCAGCCCTGACACACAAATCCCACCAGCCCACAAGCTATAACACTCATCAACCTCGATCAGTGAATTTTTGCTATACTTTGTCTTCCCCTCATCACTCTCTTAAAGGAGTTATTTGAAGAGCCACATGTGAATGGCAAAACAGTGCATATGATCGACCACAGCTGCATTTACATGGTGCTCTTCAAAGCTACGTTTCCTAGGATCATGGGGGTCCCAGCGGTCAGATCCACAACAAACAGAAAGTCATCCCCTATCCCCACATAATGCTCCATACAGTATTATGGGCCCATATAATGCTCCATACAGTATAATGGGCCCCATATATTGCTTCATACAGTATATTGGGCCCCATATATTGCACCACACAGCATAATGGGCACCATATATTACATCATACAGTATAATGGGCCCCATATATTACTTCATAGAGTATAATGGGCCACATATATTACTTCATACAGTATTATGGGCCCCCTATATAACTGCATACATTACTATTGGTGCCATATATTACTGCATACAGTATAATGGACCCCATATATTACTGCATACAGCATAATGGGCCCCATATATTACTTCATACAGTATAATGGGCCCTATATATTACTTCATACAGTATAATGGGCCACATATATTACTTCATACAGTATAATGGGCCCCATATATTACTCCATACAGTATAATGGGCCCCATATATTACTTCATACTGTATAATGGGCCCAATATATTACTTCATACAGCATAATGGGCCCCGTGTATTACTTCATACAGGATAATGGGCCCCATATATTACTTCATACAGTATAATGGGCCCCATATATTACTTCATACAGTATAATGGGCCCCATATATTACTTCATACAGCATAATGGGCACCATATATTACTTCATACAGTATAATGGGCCCAATATATTACTTCATACAGTAGAATGGGCCCCATATATTACTTCTTACAGCATAATGGGCCCCATATATTACTTCATACAGTATAATGGGCCCTATATATTACTTCATACAGTATTATGGGCACCATATATTACTTCATACAGTATAATGGGCCCCTTGTATTACTTCATACAGTATAATGGGCCCAATATATTACTTCGTACAGTAGAATGGGCCCCATATATTACTTCATACAGTATAACGGGCCCCATATATTACTTCATACAGTATAATGGGCACCATATATTACTTCATACAGTATAATGGGCCCCATATATTACTTCATACAGTATAATGGGCCCCATATATTACTTCATACAGCATAATGGGCACCATATATTACTTCATACAGTATAATGGGCCCAATATATTACTTCATACAGTAGAATGGGCCCCATATATTACTTCTTACAGCATAATGGGCCCCCATATAATTCTCCCCATACCCCGCTGCTCTGGTCTCCTCAGTGTATTCTGATCCTCTGCACTGCTTGGCACAGGGACATCATTAACTTTACGTATATATAATAGTCCACTTGGAGTGATAGTAATAGTGATTTGTTTGCACCCTGTTGTCTGGGGCTGGCCCACTTTATGGGGGTGCTCAGGGCATATGATTATACAACAGTAAAAAGTATGAGAGGCTCAATGTGACCAATGCCACCTAGTTTCCTACCGCTCTTATTCTACTGGCACTGTGGGCACACTGACTGGTACTAAGGAAAAGAAAGAAAGAACAGAGAGAGAGAAAAAAGAAAACCGAGAGAGAAAGAAAAAACAGGGAGAGAAAGAAAGAGGGGAAAGAAAGAAGAAAGAAAGAAAGAAAGGAGAGAGAAAGAGAGGAAAGAAAGAACAGAGAGAGAGAGAGAAAGAAAAAAAGAAAGATTAGAGAGAGAAAGAAAGATTCTATAAAGATACTATAGCAGCCAGCTCCCATTGTAATGCCCACCTGAGCTTCCCAATGCAGGACATATCATGATCCGCTCACATGGCCGGCATCCACGAGTCCAAGGCGATCCCGCTGTCCGTGCTTTTGGAGGAGGACACGGTGATGGATCTGAAGCATTCCCTGAAGTGCCTCCATGGTTCCGTCACAATCTCCTCCTGAAATTACCTAATTTCCGGTCAGCTTCCAGCACGTCACTTCCGGTGGAACGTCACGTGTGAATTTTAAAGTGCTCCTCTGGGCTCCGCCGTGTACTCCTGTGTTCATTGGAAAAGTAAGCTCCCGGCTGGGGCAGACTCTCTCTCAAAATCGGGACTGTCCCGCTGGGAGGTATGAATGCTCGCCATCATACACCTTGTATACGTATGGCTCCGCACACCTCGTACACACATGGCTCCGCTCTGTACACCTCGCACACACATGGCTTTACTCAGTACACACATGGCTCCACTCCATAAACCTCGTACACATGCGGCTCTGCTCCGTACACCTTTTACACACGTAGCCACGCTCTATACACCTTGTACACACATGGCTCCACTCCGTAAACCTTGTACACATGCGGCTTTGCTCAATACACCTCGTGCTACTGTAGCACATCAGGACACATGACATTTTGACATCAGGCCTCCTGATGAGCCCAATGGGGCGAAACGCTTTGAGGCGCAATTATTGATTGGCAGATGGTGGGTGAAAAGATGAGTATCTATTCAATCCTTATTTGATCGTCTATTTTTGATATATTCATTTTATGAGCTAACCATGAATATATTGATGTCTACATCTATGTGGAGACTGATCCCTGTATGGGTCTATGGACATCATTTCTTAGACTTACCTAATTTTTTGCTCCATTGATGTTGAATGGGAATTATGTGGAGACAGCACATGAGTTATTGAACATTATATGATGGTCAGGAGCAATCCATTTCACAATAGACTGTTAATCTGTATGGTGGTTACCCATTGATGTAGTGAATCCTTGAATGAAATTGGATTTGATTTATCATCTCGTCTTATTGTCACAATTTACGCCAACTAACTGCCTTTGTGTTCCTGTACATTTTTTATGTGTGTGGGGTTTAGGGTCTTCTTTATCACAGGATTACCTATGTATAGTGATAGGGGTCCCTTTAGTCATGGGGTAGAGGGATCTCTAGCGGCTGCAGGGTACATCAGGGTGCCTAGGGAGAGTCATCATTGAGCGGGGGTGCCACAACGTTCCCCACTATGGTGCCAACCTCCACGGTTAGGAAGGTACAAGTGGTAGTGTGTATTAGGGACTCATAGTTATACCCCCTTTTTAACTGTTTTTGGGCACTTATTTTTTGGAATTGTTCACTTTGTGGTGTGAACCTATTTTGGGTTCTTTTATTAATAAAGTATTTGTCTGTAGGGTTTTTGTATGATATTATTTTTTGAGACCTTGAATTTATATCCTTTCAAGATTTTTTCAATACACCTCGTACACAAGCAGCTCCGCTCTGTACACACACGGCTCAGCTCCGTACACTTCGTACACACAGGGCTCCGTTTTGTACGCCCCATACACACGCAGCTCCGCTCCATACACATCTCTGCTCCGTACACCTCGTACACGCGCGGCTCTGCTCAGTACACCTCGTACACACGCGGCTCCGCTCCGTACACCTCGCACACGCGCGGCACGGCTCTGCACACCTTGTACACACATGGCTCCGTTCCATACACCCTGTACACACATGGCTCTGCTCCGTACACCTCGCACACGCAGCTCCGCTCCATACACCTTTCACTCGCGGCTCCGCTCCGTACACCCTGTACATGCGCGGCTCTGCTCCGTACACCCTGTACACACATGGCTCCGCTCCGTACACCTCACACAAGCGGCTTTGCTCTGTACACCTTGTACACACATGGCTCTGCTCCGTACACGCTGTACATGTGCGGCTTTGCTCCATACACCCTGTACACATGCGGCTCTGCTCCGTACACCCGGTACACGTGCGGCTCTGCTCTGTACACCCTGTACATGCGCGGCTCTGCTCTGTACACCCTGTACATGCGCGGCTCTGCTCTGTACACCCTGTACACACATGGCTCCGCACCATACATCTCAAACACAAGCGGCTCTGCTCTGTACACCTTGTACACACATGGCTCTGCTCCGTACACCTTGCACATGTGGCTCTGCTCTGTACACCTCGTACACACATGGCTCTGCTCCATACATATCGCACACACGGCTCTGCTACATCCACCCTTTAAAACCCCCTGACCCCACACATAAACTTACTGATCCAGCACCATGACAACCAGCACAGCAGAGTCCTGCACACACTGAGGGCTGTGCCACACGACCTGTGATGAGGTCACAGGAGGGGAGGAGTCAGGGGTCACATAATCAGGGGGCCCTGACTCCTTCCCTCCTGTGACCTCATCAATTACAAGGCTCTGCACGCTACCGTAGCACCAGCGTGCAGAGGCTAAATTGTAGGTGCTGCGGGTAGCAGAGCGCATAATGCCGCCCCCTGCTGCCTTCCGCTTCAGCAGCTGGCTCAAATCGCCTTACTATAGGTGCGTCCCTGCACCTTATCCATCCTGGAGTTTATATTGATTCCCTCCACCACAGTATCCTGTCTAATCCTCAGTGCAATCGGCTCAATCGCAAGAGCAAAGAGCATTGGGGATAGTGGGCAGCCCTGTCTAGTTCCCCTGCCTAAATCAAAATAATCCGATAATAAGCCATTAACAAGGATATTAGCTCTGAGCCTATGATAGAGTAATTTGATCCACCCATGAAATTTATCTGAAAAACCAAATTTCCGAAGCACCCGCTGCAGGAAATCCCACTCCACTGAATCAAAAGCCTTTGCAGTGTCTAAAGAGGCTATCGCCCAAGATTTCTTATATTTATGTCCTACTAGCTGAAGAGCCTGGCGCTGCCCGGGCATAGTAACTAACTGTGGTTAGTTATAGCAAATTATAATTATCCTCCATCCCATAGTCCCGTGCCCATATACCCATCATACATATCCACCATCCCATAGGCCCATGCCCATATACCCATCATACATATCCTCCATCCCATAGTCGAGTGCCCATATACCCATCACACATCCTCCATCCCATAGTCCCATGCCCATATACACATCACACATCCTCCATCCCATAGTCCCATGCCCATATACCCATCATACATATTCATCATACCATAGTCGAGTGCCCATATACCCATCACACATCCTTCATCTCATAGTCAAATGCCCATATACCCATCATACATATCCTCCATCCCATAATCCCGTGTCCATATACTCATCATACATATCTGCCATCCCATAGTCCCGTGCCCATTTACCCATCATACATATCCTCCATCCCAAAGTCCAGTGCCCATATACCCATCACACATCCTCCATCCCATAGTCCTGTGCCCATATACTCGTCATACATATCCTCCATCCCATAGTCCAGTGCCCATATACCCATCACACATCCTCCATACCATAGTCAACCTTTATGACATCATAATGAGCGACGAGGCTTGCAACCTATGATGACATCAGTGTCGCCATGGCAACTATTATGACATCATAATGAGGGGCGGGGCTTAATACACACACACTTTTTCCCCATTATGTAGATAGGAGCAAAATTGTTTAGTGAATTGGAACGCGCGGGGTTAAAACTTCGCCTCACAACATAGCTTAGGACACTCTCGGGGTCCAGACGTGTACTGTGCCAAATTTTGTGGCTGTAGCTGCGACGGTGCGGATGCCCATCCCGGACATACACACACACACACACACACACACACATACATACATACATACATAAACTGTGTTCCAAATTATTATGCAAAAAGAGTTTAGGAGTGATAAGGTTAGAATTTTTTTGTTTGTCATTTAAACTCATTGATGGTGATGTGTGTCAGGGATCTTTATATCACTGAAAGCAATTGCAGATACCTGTGCAAATTAGTTTGGCAGGTGTGTCCAAATAAAGGCAAGACTACTTAAGAAGGCTGTTCCACATTATTAAGCAGCCTACATTTTTTTTGCCAAAATGGAAAAGAAAAAAGGATGTGTCGGCTGCTGAGAAGCAACAAATTGTGAAGTATTTAGGTCAAGGCATGACTACAATCAACATTGCCAAGACACTTTATCGTGATCATCGCACAATCAAGAAGTATGTAGCTGATTCCCAGCACACACGTGTGCGTGCTGATAAGGAAAAATTGAGGACTCTTTCCAACAGGCAATTGCGTCAGGTTAAAAAAGCAGTTGCAAAAATGCCTTGTCATAGCAGCAGATAAGTTTTTGAAGCTGCTGGTGCCTCCAATGTCCCCCGAACAACAAGCTGCAGGGTCCTTCAGAGGTTTGCAGCTGTGCGTAAGCCATCCTGTCGACCACCTCTATCCACTGCACACAATCAGAAACGGCTCCAGTGGGCCAAACGATACATGAAGACTGACTTCCAAACTATTTTGTTCACTGATGAGTGCCGTGCAACGCTCGATGGTCCAGATGGATGGAGTGGAGGATGGCTGGTTGATGGACACCCCATGAAAACACGGCTAAGGTGCCAACAAGGAGGAGGTGGAGTAATGTTTTGGGCTGGAATCATGGGGAGAGAGATTGTCGGGCCCTTTAGGATCCCTGATGGGGTAAAGATGAACTCCATAATCTATGTGGAGTTTCTAAAACAGCACTTCCTGCCATGGTTCAAGAGGAAGAACCGTGCTTTCCGCAGCAAGATCATTTTCATGCATGATAATGCACCGTCTCATGCTGCAAATAACACATCTGCATCTCTGGCTGCTATGGCAGGACAAACTTATGGTTTGGCCACCATCTTCCCCTGACCTCAACCCCATTGAGAACCTCTGGAGCATCATCAAAAGGAGTGTCTATGATGGCGGGAGGCAGTTCACATCTAAGCAACAGCTCTGGGAGGGTATTCTGTCCACATGCAAAACAATTGAAGCACAAACCATCCAAAAACTGAAAAATTCAATGGACGAGAGAGTTCAGAAGCTTCTTTCGAACAAGGGGTCCTATGTGCAAATGTAACATCACCTAGAATAAAGTTTTGACTTGAAAACTGTTTGATTTCATTTTGTAATAAGCTGATAATGCTTATAATTTCACAATTGACCATTTTTTTTGTTCAAAATAAAAATAAAAAGGTTGAAAACTCTGCTGTGCATAATAATTTGGAACATGCATTTTGAGTGTTTCTTTTTTTAAAAATATACTGTTTTCATAGGCAGTTTGTTCAAAAACATTGCAATTATACTTGAATATTAGATGACTGGAAAATAACAATGACTGAAATTCATATATATAATTTAAAGAGAAAATATGAGGAAATATATTTTGCATAATAATTTGAAACACAGTGTACATACATACACACACTTGAGCTTTATATATTAGACTAGCTGGAGAGCCCGGCGCTGCCCGGGCATAGTAACTAACTGTGGTTAGTTATAGCAAATTATAATTATCCTCCATCCCATAGTCCTGTGCCCATATACCCATCATACACATCCTCCATCCCATAGTCCCATGCCCATATACCCATCACACATATTCTCCATCCCATAGTCCAATGCCCATATACCCATCATACATATTCGCCATCCCATAGTTGAGTGCCCATATACCCATCACACATCCTTCATCTCATAGTCCCATGCCCATATACCCATCATACATATCCTCCATCCCACAGTCCCGTGCCCATATACCCATCATACATATTCGCCATCCCAGAGTCCCGTGCCCATATACCCATCATACATATCCTCCATCCCATAGTCCAGTGCCCATATACCCCTCACATATCCTCCATCCCATAGTCCAGTGCCCATATACCCATCACACATCCTGCCATTCCATAGTCAACCATTATGACATCATAATAAGCGGCGGGGCTTGCAACCTCAGATGAATCAGCGCTGCCATGGCAACCATTATGACATTATAATGAGGGGCGGGGCTTGATACGCACACACTTTTTCCCCATTATGTAGATAGGGGCATTGTGACATCATAATGAGGGGCGGGGCTTGACACGCACACACTTTTTCCCCATTATGTAGATAGGGGCAAAATTGTTTGGTGAATTGGAACGCGCGGGGTTAAAATTTCGCCTCACAACATAGCCTATGACGCTCTTGGGGTCCAGACATGTGACTGTGCCAAATTTTGTGGCTGCAGCTGCGACGGTGCGGATGCCAATCCCGGACATACACACACACACACATACACACATACATACATCCATACACACATTGAGCTTTATATATTAGATTTGCGTTAATACCTGCACCCTCCTGATATTAGAGGAGTTGGATCTTCCTGGCATAAAGATGGATTGATCTTCATGTATTATGTTAAGAATTACTGTTTTAAGCCTATTGCCGATAAGTTGGGAAAGTATTTTGTAGTCGGTATTGAGTACTAACATCTTTCTTACCATGCAGAGGCACCTGATGGTGAATACTCTCATTAGCATCGCCTGCTCTCGCTGCTATCAGAGAGACAAGTTATAGTCAGAGTAGTAGTCATTAGCCAATGCCTGACCGGCGGTAACTTTTCACTACCAGTTACAGCTACTGGCTCATATGCTGTCCTCTGCGTGACAGGTGGTAATGTCAGTAAGGTTACCGCCAATCAGAGACGCTGTTTACCACACTGTCACACAGAAGATAGCGTGGTTACCGCAAGATGTTCAGGCCAGCTCTCCCGACCCCTAAACATACCCACTCCAAAAAAATGCTAAATAAATGACCTGAAAGACTTGTCATATTGATTTGATGTTTTATCCTCTATGCAGCTAGAGTTTTTAGGGTGTTTTTTTCCACTTAAGGCTGGTTTCACATTTGCGTTTTTTTGCGCTGGAAAAAAACGCATACGTGCGCATGCGTTTTTTCCCCTATATTTAACATGGGTGCGCATACCTGCGCGCTGGTAAGCGCACGTATGCGATTTTCATGCGCTGCGTTTTTTTGGGGTGTGCGTTTGTATTTTCCAGACGCAGCATGTTGCATTTTTTGGCCCTGCAAAAAAAGCGCATGCGCACGTATGCGCACGTTTTGCGCTAAAAATGGCCATTATAGCCTATGGATGCGCATACATGCGCACTGGCATGCTCATGTATGCGTTTTTTTGCACATGCGTTTTTTTTTGTTAACCATGGAATTTAGGGGTTTGGGATAGAGTTAGGGTTAGTTAAGGGGGTTTAGGGTTAGGGTTAGGGTCAGGGTCAGGGTTAGGGTTGGGGTTAGGGTCAGGGTTAGGGTTAAGTATGGTTTGGTTAAGGGTTAGGGTCAGGGTTAGGGTTAGGGTTAGGGTCAGGGTTAGGGTTAAGTATGGTTTGGTTAAGGGTTAGGGTCAGGGTTAGGGTTAGGGTCAGGGTTAGGGTTAGGGTTAGGGTTAGTTAGGGTTTAGGGTTTGGGTTAGGGTTAAGTATGGTTTGGTTAAGGGTTAGGGTCAGGGTTAGGGTTAGGGTTAGGGTTAGTTAGGGTTTAGGGTTTGGGTTAGGGTTAAGTATGGTTTGGTTAAGGGTTAGGGTCAGGGTTAGGGTTAGGGTTAGGGTCAGGGTTAGGGTTAGGGTTAGGGTCAGGGTTAGGGTTAGTAAAGTCATGGTTTGGGTTAGTGTGAGGGGCCACCTAATGTTGGAAAAAAACACAAACGCGGTAAAAACGCACTAAAAACGCATACAAACGCATAAAAACGCTGCGTTTTTTTCATGCATGCTCATAAAAATGCTTTAAAAAAACGCAGCAGTTGTATGCTTTTGTATGCGTTTTTTCAATGCGTTTTTTTGCGGGAAAAACGCGCTGCAAAAAAAAGCAAGTGTGAAACTAGCCTAAGGTTATGAAAAATGCATGGCACATCCTGATATAACCTGCTCCAAACTAGGCAGTGTTAAATAAGAAAACTGCAAAAAACACTACAGGAAAAAAAACTTCCAATTTTTCACCAATCCAAATGAATGAGGAAAAAAACTCTGGTTTTCAGTGCAGAAAAATCTGCAGCTGCATGTAAACACCCTAAAAACTCGAAAAGAAAGAAGAGTTTCCTGTAGCAGTTTCCAATTGAAAAATTCTTCATTTTTTAATGCCTCAAAAATTTTTATCCACACATAGTCTTAGGATATATGCATATGACGTCTTCTGCTTCAAACCTGCCTGAAAAAGCTAAGCAAAACTGCTGCTAAAAATGAATATAGTACTGTAAAGTTCAGAGTCAGTACCGGGAACCTAGTGTCAAGTGAAGAACTCTGAACATCCAGTTTCCTGTTTGGGTTTGCAGCCAATTAACAAGCTTTTTGACTGTGGGCACTCCTGGAGCCATCACAGCCATGCCAAATATTGGCATGGCTGTGACTGGCCATTGAACCACTTGATCCGGCCTGTATTAAGGCCAGATCATGAGTGCCACCACCATTCTGCTCTTATCAGTGTAGGGATAGGACGCAGCTGGAGAAAGGGACAGATTCTGACTGCACACTCTTCAAAAAAGCCACTGTGTATAGTCTGCAACCCATACCTATGGGAGTTGTGTGCCAAACGCCACTGTATGTACTCTGAACCCATATCTGTGGGAGTACTGTGCCTTTAAGCCACTGTGTGTACCTTGCACCTTGGTGCCTGTGGGAATATTGTGCCTTTAAGCTGCTGTGTGTACTCTGCCCCTCCACGCCTGTGAAAGTACTGTGCTTTTAAGCCACTGTGTGTACTCTGCACTCCCAGGCTGTGGATTTACTATGCCTTTAGGCTTCTTTGTGTACTCTGCCCCCCACCTAAGGGAGTACTGTGCCTTTAAGCCACTCTGTGTACTCTGCCCCCTTTGCCTGTGGGAGTACTGTACCTTTAAACCACTGTGTGTACTCTGCACTCCCCTCCTGTGGGATTACTGTGCTTTTATGCTGCTTTGTGTACTCTACCCCCCGCCTAAGGGAGTACTGTGCCTTTAAGCTGCTGTGTGTACTCTGCACCCTCCACCTGTGGGAGTACTGTGCCTTTAAGCCACTGTGTGTTTTCTAATAGTGTTGCAAATGAAAAAATTTGGCATCAACCATCTCGTTGCCATTTCTAGTCCAAATAAATAACTTTTCTAAACAGTGTGTTTACTAGTAGTCTGGGAAATAAATAATTGGCATCAGCTGTCTCATGGCCATTTCTAGGACAAATACATAATTTTTCAGGTCTGCTGTTTGTTTTCTAGGACTGCTGTGTGTTTTCTAGTACTGCTGTAACTAAATAAATCTACTTTTATGCCATCTCTTTGAGAATAATGTGCAAAGAAATCACTTCCAAAAATGAGGAGAGCATCAAATAAGGGATGTGAACATGGCTGTGGTGGTGCTGGTATAGCTGCTGATGGTTGTGGTGGTGTAACTAATGCAGGGAGAAGACGTTCTCCTTCTGTACCTGCTACATGCCCAAATACAATGCATTCCTCTGGTGCACACAGGTGACAGGATATTATGCATCCTTTCGTAGGTCCTAATACTGCTGTAGAAATGATGAGGCCACAAGATGTTGAAAAGTTGTTAGATTGGGAGGCTGACAGTGGCTCCAGTTCATTCTCATTATCTTCCACCCGATCCACTGCAGAAAGTACATACAGTAGTTGGCTGTGTACCATCATCATCCGGCTTTCACTTCTTGCAAATCAGCCAAGCAATCTGAGCCCAAAGTTATGCAGCAGTCTCTTCTGCTTTTTAATGACTCCACTGTCTGTGGTTCTATGGCCCATTCAAATGGCTATTCCCCAAAAGTGGAAGAGACTGAGTGTACTGATTCAAAACCATTTGTTATGTTGGAGGATGAATACGTGGGAGGGCTAGTGCACACAGTAAGTGGACCACTGCTCGACATGACAGATGATAACGAAACTAAGTTGCCTACTGTAACGTCTATCTGCAATTTCCAGACTGGCAATGAGGGCAGAGTTGAGGAGTTGGTGGAAGAAAATGCAGGGGAAGATGAGGTCCTACACCCCACATGGAGCGGACGCCATCCTAGTGATATGCACAGGTCGGAGGAAGAGGAGGTGGCCATGCTGACACAGCAGCACAGCAAAAAGGGGATCATGGTGCAAAAGCACAGAGGGCAGCCCCTAGTCAGTACGTCAGCTACAACTGTCCACCGTGCCACTGAAATCAGCACACCAAAGACAACTCAAAAAGCTCGCTGGTGTGGAATTTCTTCAAGGAATGTGCTGCAAACAAGCAACGGGTGGTTTTCATTCGGTGCCGTCAGATCCTGGAGCGATGAAAAAATGCTGTGCACTCGTAATAAGTCAGAAAATATTTAGAGTATATTTATTTAACTGGGCAGCACGGTGGCTCAGTGGATAGCATTGCAGCGCTGGAGTCCTGGGTTTGAATCCCACCAAGGACAACATCTGCAAGGAGTTTGTATATTCTCCCCGTGTTTGCGTGGGTTTCCTCCCACATTCCAAAGACATACTGATAGAGAATTTAGATTGTGAGCCCCATCGGGGACAGTGATGATAATGTATGCAAACTGTAAAGCGCTGCAGAATATGTTAGTGCTATATAAAAATAAAGATTATTATTTATTTATTTAAAGAGCAGGCAATACAAAAAGTAAAGACGTTTCGGTCAAGTGACTTTCATCAGTATAAGAGATTGCAAAAGGCAGAACATATATGATAATGCTGTGGGTGAGCAGTAAACGCTGCAGTTGCAAGAAGCGACACATAAGAGTATGTTCACACTGGGCGGTCTTGCTGCGTTTTTTTAATGCTTATTTTCAGCTGCTTTTTACAGTACCAGCAAAACCTATGAGATTTCAGAAATATCATGCACACACATTGTTTCAGCAGAATTTTGCGCTTTGCTGCTTTTTTTGGACATAGAGCATGTCACTTCTTTCAGCGTTTTTCACCCACTGGCTTGAATGTGTGTTGAAAAAACGCTGCAAAAACTCTGGTATCATTATTTGCAGCATTTTTTCTGCAGAAAAGTCAAGGGGGCACTATGCACAAAGAGACTCAAGTTAGCCCAAAAAATGCTAAAAAAAAACGCACCAAAACCGCAACAAAACCACAACAAAAATGTAACAAAAAACGCACCAAAAACACACCAAAGCCTGAGTTTTTGCAGTAGTTTGTTTGCTGCCAAGAAATCAGGTTTGCTGCAGAAAAAAGCAGAAAAAACGCCCAGTGTGAGCTTACCTTAAATGTTCTGAACCTGAGCACCACCTGTTTATTGAGGGATGAACGAGCACTAAAATGCTCGGATGCTCGTTTCGTGTAACGATTATGGTATAATGGGAATAAATCTGAGCAATTTTCCGGCAGACCCTACAAGCAGGTCGGGGGGGGGGCAGTAAAAATGTTGAAATGGATGGAAAAAAATGCTGAATGGAAAGAGAACAGCATGTGGAAGATCCCTGGAAGCATCTCTGACTCCAAGATCGCTACTGAGAACAATGGTGTCACACTATTACTCCATAAAACATTCAAAATAGAATAGAAATTGGAGTTTACAGAAAAAAAAGTTGAGAAACATTATTTCCTGCATAATGACTTGTATATACTGCAAATTATTTTTCTAAAAATAATTTAAGTAAACCAAAATTGAATTTTTTATTAAAAAATTGGATATTTCAGTGTCATTTATGAAGGAAGCAAGAACTGCCAAAAATGAGATGAAAGAGGAACTCAGATACACCCTGTATTAGACATAAAGGAGGGCCTCATACACATTATGTTCAAATTGTCATGCAGTGGTACTCCTAGACTCATAAAGGTTATGCACTAAGTGCAAAGTCTGCCAAAACTTACCAGCAGGGTCATCCATACACCCTGGAAGGCACCAACTGTAGTGCCTCATTCAAATATTGTGAACAAAGTGTAGTTGTGGTACTTCTACACTCCTAAAAGCTCTGCACACAGTGCAAAGCCTGCCAAAAATTACAAGCAGGATTATCCACACAACCTTGAAGGTACCAACTGTATTGTGAACAAAGTGTAGTTGTGGTATTCCAGCACTCGTAAAGGCTTTGCACACAGTGCAAATCAAGAAAAAAATTATGTATTATCCATATACATTTGAAGGCATCAACTGAAGGGCCTCTTTAAAATATAAAAAAGTGTAGTTTTGGTATTTTTACACTCATAAAGCGTCTAAAAACAGTGCAAAGCCAGAAAAAAATTACAAGGAGGGTCATCCATACATCCTTGAAGGCTTCTCAATCTTTTTCCTGTGGGAACATATGTCCCCACTATTAGGTTCCTAATAAAACAGTTCTTTTGTTTTGACTTTCTCTTTCATCCTTGTTCAGCAGGTGGTGGTGTTTGCCCACAGATACTTGACTTAAGGCCACCTTCACACATCCCATTGATTTTGGTACTGGAAAAACCAGTACTGGCGAGATCCATGTGTACGTATATGACATCTGTGTGATATCCGTGTGTCCATGTGCTGTCAGTGTGACACGTATGGGATGACATGAAGCATAGAAATTAATCAGTATTATGCGCTAAGAATCAAAGATAGAGATAGTTATGAGGAAAATGATAGACAGATAGATAGATTGACTAATATCAGCCCTCAGTGGCCCCAGACATGGCGCATCAATAAGATGTGCCAAATCTGGCGTTTAGCTTCCCCTTTCCCACTTGCCCTGGTTCGTTGGTAAGTGTGGTAACAGCTGTTTTGTGGCTGCTGACATGAAGCCCAGGGGTTAGTAATGTAAATGCGATTATAAGACACCTCCATTACTAACCCCATAGTCATATTGTAAAATATACACAGCCAGAATAAATTCCTTTAATTGAAAGAAAGGCAGACTCCTTTATTTCAAATAAACACTTCACACCCTTTTACCTATTAGTGTAAAATAAAAAAAACACCATATTCCTCACCTGTCCGACGATAATCCATTTGTCCCACACAGCAATCCATCTCTGTTTCACAAGGATGCTTTGCTGAATGGTGGCATGATGCAGTCGTTAAGCCTGGCATCCAGGAGACACTGAGCTGAGCAGCAGATCTCAGCTTTTTTTTTTAAACTTTTAATTGAAAGATTTCACAAAGTAATACAACTAACATATAACATTACAGTATAGAATGCGGATCAGCCATGTAATCACCATCCATAGTAGATATGAAAGCATACTTTCAATAATAGAGTAAACAGACAAAAACAAATAAAGTGTATCAGTTCTGTAGAGCATTGCACCATCAAACCAACAGGTTCTTTGTCAAAGTTTGAGTCTGTATTTATTCAAATTATAATAAATACTTTTTTCCCCAAAATCTCTCGTGTCATCACTTTCATACATTAAAGAAGATATACTTCAGGGGTTATACCGCAAAATTAATGAGGTTATAGCATTAGGGGCTAGATGTGTCAAGGGTGAGTCACACCATCTTTCCCAAATCCTATGAAATTTCTGGGGGCATCCTCTTTGCCTGTGTAGTATATTTTCATATGGGATCATGTCGTTCACTAACTTCTTCCACTGCCGAATTGAAGGAGACTTCCCCCCATCCATCTCAATGCTATTGCCTTCCTGGCCATAAATAGAGCTTCCCAGAGAAATATTCTATCATATCATTTCCTCATCTACTACACCCAGAACACACAACTCCGGGCGACACTCAATAGGTATTCCAATTATCCTCTCCAAAGTATCTATTACATCATTCCAATAACTTCTCATGATTCTACAGTTCCAAATGAGATGCCAGAAATCCGCACCCAGTTCCCCACATCTATGACATTGGTTAATTGACCTTTTGCCAAATTTAAATAGCCTACTTGGAGTTAATTAGGATTGGTGAAGTACCGTATATACTCATGTATAAGCCAAGATTTTCAGCCCATTTTTTTGGGCTGAAAGTCCCCCCTCTCGGCTTATACACAGGGCATATACCTGGGGGTCGGCGGGGGAGGGGGAGCAGGGGTGTCAGATCATACTTACCTGTCCTGCTGTGGTCTCTGCAACCTCGCTCGCTTCTCCACTGTCTCACTTCCTGTCTTCGGCGGTCACGTGGTGCCGCTCATTACCACTCATGAGTATGCGCATATTCATGAGTGGTAATGAGCGGTACCACGTGACCGTTGAAGACAGGAAGGGAAGGGAGACAGTGGAGAAGCGAGCGAGGCTGCAGAGACCGTGGCAGGATGGGTGAGTATAGCGATATTCACCTGTCCCCCGGTCCATTGCTGCTCACCGCTGTCTCTGCTGCATCCTGTGTCAGTGACGTTTAGGCAGCAGTGGGCGCGGTGTCATGATTAGTGCGTGCCACCTCTCCGCTGGCTGAACAGTCACTGACACAAGAAGCGGCAGACAGCGGCGATGGACCCAGGAGAGGTGAGTATGGAATTTTTTTTGCAGCATATGGGGGCATATTCTATGGGGCAGCATATGGGGGCATATTCTATGGAGCAGTATATGGGGGCATAGTCTATGGGGCAGCATATGGGGGGCATATTCCATGGAGCACTATATATGAGGGCATAGTCTATGGGGCAGCATATGGGGGCATATTCTATGGAGCAGCATATGGGGCATATTCTATGGGGCAACATATTGGGGCATACTCTATGAAGCAGTATATGAGGGCATATTCTATGGGGTACCATATGGGGGCATAAACTATGGAGAAGCATATGGGGGCATATTCTATGGAGCAGCATATGGGGGCATAATCTATGGAGCAGCATATGGGGGCATAATCTATGGAGCAGCATATGGGGGCATATTCTATGGGGCAGCATATGGGGGGCATATTCTATGGAGCAGCATATGGGGCATATTCTATGGGGCAACATATGGGGGCATACTCTATGAAGCAGTATATGAGGGCATATTCTATGGGGTAGCATATGGGGGCATAAACTATGGAGAAGCATATGGGGGCATATTCTATGGAGCAGCATATGGGGGCATAATCTATGAAGCAGCATATGGGGGCATATTCTATGGAGCAGCATATGGGGGCATAAACTATGGAGCAGCATATGGGGGCATATTCTATGGAGCAGCATATGGGGGCATATTCTATGGAGCAGTATATGAGGGCATAGTCTATGGAGAAGTATATGAGGGCATAGTCTATGGGGCAGCATATGGGGGCATATTCTATGGAGCAGCATATGGGGCATATTCTATGGGACAGTATATGGGGTCATAGTCTATGGAGCAGTATATGAGGGCATAGTCTATGGAGCAGTATATGGGGGCATAGTCTATGGGGCAGCATATGGGGGGCATAAACTATGGAGAAGCATATGGGGGCATAATCTATGGAGCAGCATATGGGGGCATATTCTATGGAGCAGCATATGGGGCATATTCTATGGAGCAGCATATGGGGGCATAAACTATGGAGCAGTATATGGGAGCATAAACTATGGAGCAGTATATGGGGGCATAGTCTATGGATTCCACCCTCGACTTATACACGAGTCGATGAGTTTTCCCAGTTTTTTGTGGCAAAATTAGGGGGGTCGGCTTATACACGGTCGGCTTATAAACGAGTATACACGGTATATGTAATTGAATTAACTTGTTATTTGCAGCTGGAGACACCACCGTATGCGCCTCCAGTGCGTCACTCCATTGGTCATCTGTAATAGAGGGGATTAAATGCCTCCATTTACCCTCTATAGCTAGCTAAGTGGATGCAATCTTGGAATTTAACAGGAAAGTATATAGGGAGGATTTCATACCTGTGGGTCCCTGAGTTGATAAGACTCCTATCAGCGGAAATTTAGATATTCGCATTCTAGGAAATGGGAATTGGTACTGTATGGCGTGTCTCAGTTGCAGATATCTATAAAAATCCCTATGGGGAATCCCAAACTTCACATTAAATTGTTCAAATGATAATAATGTTTGATTTTCAAAAATCTGATTGAACGACACTATTCCATTTTGTTTCCAGAAATTTGGATCTTGCAAATTCAGAAGGTGTGGAAATTCAGGATTATTCCATATTCGAGTCTCTCCCACTTGATCAGTAAACTGTACAGTATGCTTACTCTCTCGCCAAACCTGTATTGCTAAATTATGTGCAAACAGCAAACCCCGAGATGGTCTATATGAACCCTCCAATATTGCCCATGACGTATGTCCTTCCAGAAAGTGCATAAGATGAGATTCTGCATTATTGAGTTTATCTTGAGTTAACCAACATTTTAAGTACCGTAATTGACCAGCTAGATAATATAAAAAGAGGTCGGGCACTGCATATCCACCTTGTTTTTTAGGTCTCTGTAGGGAGCTAATACTTAATTTTGGTCTGGATGAGCCCCATATAAACATTGCCATCAAACTATGGAGTTTCCTAAAGAAACCCTTAGGCCTCTTTCACACATCCGGTGTCAGAGGTCCGGCGGCGTGCGGCGAAAAGCCGGGCCGCTGGATCCGGCCTGCAGCGGTGACACCGGATGTACATGCGGCGCCTGATGTGGCTTGGAGGACATTTAAAGGAGCCGCAGCACCGGGGGACGAGAGAGCCAGCCGGAGAGAGATCGGGAGATGAGAGAGCAGCCAGAGAAACAGCGGGGGATGAGAGAGCAGCCAAAGAGAGAGCGGGGGACGAGAGAGCAGCCAGAGAGACAGCGGGGGACGAGAGAGCAGCCAGAGAGACAGCGGGGGACGAGAGAGCCAGCCAAAGAAAGGTATGGAGCGTATGGAGAGAGAGAGAGAGGGAGAGAGAGAAGGGGAGGGGGAGAGAGAGAAGGGGAGGGGGAGAGAGAGAGAGATGCGCGCCGGGCACTTGTGGGGTTAAAACTCACAGTGCCCGGGCATGCACTGTTGAAAAAGCCGGTCTGGCGCTGCAAAAAAACATTGCAGCCAACGTTTTTTGCAGACGCCGGACGGCGCATGTTTACCGTATCCGGCAAAACCCAGAGGCGCCGCATGTCCATCCGGCACGATGCGGCGATCATTACATTCTACTGTATGTGTAAAAACAGGATCCAATTCCGGATCCGGTTTTCACAATTTTCGCCGCATCGTGCCGGATTTAAAAAAATGGATGTGTGAAAGTAGCCTTAGGGACCCGAATTGAACACTTTGGGAGAATTATCATTTTAATTAGTCCGATCCTACCCGCTACAGATAGGGGGAGTCGGGACCGTATCCCAAACTTCTCCCTCATCATTTCTTCCAGGGGGTATATATTGTCCCTAAGGTCTCCAATCAGGTTTTGATTGATTATGACGCCCAAATATTTAAATTTGGATACTACTTGTAGACCAGACAGTGTATCTACTGTTATATTATCCAGCAGCGGGATGACTACAGATTTACTCCAATTAATTTTGAGGCCCGACAATTCTCCAAAACCATTGATAAGATCAATCGCTCTGGGAAGGGAACGCCCAATCTCCCCCAGGAAGAGCACCAGGTCATCCGCATACAATCCCACCTTTTCCACCTTTTTCCCGGAGTTTATCAGATCTCAGCTTTAGTTATCCGCGGTGATGTCATTGAAGTTACTGCAGGTTACTGAAGCTGCTGCTTCCACGGGCAGCTCATTGTTAATGGCCCGAAAAGCTGTGGTGACCTCAAAGAGATCACCACTTTAACCATGAAAAATTTCTCACAGTGCTAGTGGTGACATAATTAAGGCTACCAAAGTTCATCGGCCAGTTCACACTGAACTGATCGTGGGAACAACTGGCAGTGACCGGCGGTAACATCATGTTACCGCTCAACACTGAAGCTGCAGCTCAGTGTACCCTGGATTGATGGCTGAGCAGTTGCATTATGCCACTGCTCAGCCATGTAGTCCAGATGTTGCAGAGGTGGACATGTTTTTAGGACAATCAGATCAGATTGTCGTCGGACAGGTGAGGAATCTTTTTTTTATTATTTTAACTTTTACAGTAATAAATGGGAAAATGAGGGTGGGGTGTGTTTATTTCAATTAATGGACTTCATTCTTGCTGCGTCTTTTTTACAATATGTCTATGGGGTTATCTTATAGACGCCTCTCCATTACAAACTTGTTAATGGAAACAAATTTTATAAAACATCTTGATTTATTCAGTATCAAGTATGACCGCCACGTGCAGAAATCCCCGCACTTACATTGGGAATTGAACGTACAGGTGTGTGCCTTTCCAAATCAAGTCCTATCAATTAAATTAAACACAGCTGGAGTCCAATGAAGGAGTAGAACCATCTCAAGGAGGATCACAAGGAAATGGACAGTATGTGACTTAAATATGAGTGTCTGAGCAAAGGGTCTGAATACTTATGACCATGTGATATTTTATTTTTTATTTTTTAATAAATTTGCAAAAATTTCTACATTTCTGTGTTTTTCAGTCAAGATGGGGTGCAGAGTGTACATAAATGAGAAAAAAATGAACTTTTTTGAATTTACCAAATGGCTGCAATGAAACAAAGAGTGAAAAATTTAAAGGGGTCTGAATACTTTCCGTACCTACTGTATGCACCTTGGCTGCCATCAATGACGTTATTAATGGTTGTCTGAGGAATGTTCTGCTACGCCATATGAACTTGGGCATACAAATCATAAAGATCCATTGCTGGCAGCTCCCTTTTCAATTGCTATTATTTTTATTGTACTTGTCTTTAAATACACTGTACATACTTACATGGTTTCCATTGGTTGTTTCTGCCATGCTTATAGAAATTTCTATACTATTTATGAATGTATTCATAACAACTGTCACTTACTCATTGTCTTTATCTCATTAGAGATGAGCGAATATTTACACAATTCCGCTGGCAGATTTCACTTAGTCTACATAAAATTGATTCAAATCAGAAATGCCCAGATTGCTGTTTATTAAGCACTGAGATATATCCAGACCAAAAACATAATAAACTGAGGCAAGGGGTTCAAAAATAATAAAGCACATTATACTCATCCATCATAGGCGCTCATCTATCTTTATGTTGCCTCTGCGGTGCCGCTGACCTCTGTTCTGATATCCGAGGTAAGTACAATCTGCTTTAGTATTTAATCTCTTATCAGCCCTAATATGAATTAGTCAATGTGTGATGAATTTCATTCGATAGGGATGGGGTTGCTCATCTCTACCTCTAATCAATTTTTCTCTGGCTCCTTTCACCTTCCATGCCGATTCTTGTTGTTTCCTTTCTGCTCTACACTTCCTGGTCTTCTCCAGCATACTCTTCACAACTCATCTTTCCTTAGATCCTTTTTCCCCACTACCAAGTCATCTTTCCTTGTTTCCATTCTCCTCCACCCTCTTGACCAAGTAATATCATTATTACATCTATTTTAATGTGTGGTTGGTGTTTTATTGTTGCTTTTATTGTATTTTCAGCGTACATTTCTCACTACATTATATCACTACATGAAGTTTTTCTGTATCTTCCCTGATGATGATAATAATCAAAATGCATTGCCTGAATATTTTATATCTTCTGCTCTTTAGAAGTTCATTAAAAAGACATGTGGAGGTAATTTAAAGACACTCTACTTTGGACCCTCTTCAAAGAAACAAAATAGGGTGTTTCTATAGACTCTGGACTATGCTGCATCTGTTTTACGGTTACAACATCCTAATCTTTTCCGATTATGATCCAACATCCTGAACTCCTCCGGTTCTGATCTAGCATCCTGTCCTCCTCTTGTTCTGATCCAACATCCTGACCTCCTCCAGTTCTGATGAAACATTCTGAACTCCCCCGGGGCTGATCCAACATCCTGAGCGCCTCTGATTCTGATTCAACATTCAGAACTCCCCCGGGTCTGATCCAACATCCTGAGCTCCTCTGATTCTGTTTCAACATACTGGCCTCCTTCAGTGCTGATCCAACATTGTGACACTCTGGTTCTGATCCAAGATTCTGATCCAACATCCTGAACTCCTCCAGGTCTGATCCAACATCCTGAGCTCCTCCAGTTCTGATCTAGCATCCTGTTCTCCTCTTGCTCTGATCCAACATCATGACCTCCTCCAGCTCTGTTCAAACATTCTGAACTCCCCCGGGGCTGATCCAACATCCTGAGCACCTCTGATTGTTATTCAACATTCTGAACTCCCCCAGGTCTGATCCAACATCTTGAAGTCCTCTGATTCTGTTTCAACATCCTGTCCTCCAGTTCTGATCCAACATCCTGACTTCCTCCGGTTATGATTCAACATATTATCCTTTGTAACGAATGGAAGCAGAGGCAGAGATGGTGAAGTTCACATTCGTTTTTATTTTTTAAGTGGAACCTCGGGACCACGGTCCGGGGGGCTCCGAAGGGGGCGTGACTAGTGAGCCCCGGGCACCCGTAGTAAAGCCCCTCAGGCAGGGCCAGAATGGAATACCCGGAGGACACAGGTGCTACCTCCAGTTAGACCCCGAACACGTGGCAGATGTCCCAGCAGAACCAAAAGGGATAACAAAAGTTACAGCAGAGTCCGTAATACGCTGGGTCCTGGATCCGGTTAGTTGGTAAGGAGTCGGTTCCAGTGACCTTCACACAGTCCTTGGACTCGGATGGCTGTAGGTGGAACGGGATGGCTTAGGCCCAGATGGTTGCTGATATAACCAGGTAACACAGGATACTGATATGCTGTGGAAACAGAGAGCATTAGACAATGCACAGAGACTGCAGACGCAGCACAGACAGGTTAGCATGAGAACCGGATGTAGCAATGATAGATACTCGTTGCTCCGGCGCTCTCCCTATGGAGGAGAGGCCAGAAATAGCAGCCAGTGCGCTACCATTGGTTGATTGCATTTTTTGAATAATGCACGCCGCCCCTTTAAGAAGGCAAGAGAGCGGGCGGGTGTGCCCTAATAGTCTTAGCTACAGATCTCCTCACAGGACGCCAGGAGAAGGATGCAGGAGGGAGGACAGAACGCTGAGCAGCAGCATGAGAGGCTCGAGGTGAGTGCCCAGAACGGAGAGCAGCGGCAGGCCTGGATGCAGTGCCAGGACGGGGGCCAGGTGTAACAGCGGCAGACCTGGGCGCAGCGCCAGGACGGGGACCGGGTGTAGCATCCTTATTTAGTTCTGATCCAAATTGCCGAGCTCCTAAAGTTTTGATCCAACATCTTGACCTCCCCAGGTTCAGATCCAACATCTTGACCTACCCTGGTTCAGATCCAACATCTTGACTTTCTATAGTTCTGATCCAACATCCTGACCTGTTTTGCTTCAGATCTGGACTGGGATCACTGTTCTATAGCAGTAAATTGCTAATCCTCAGTTGCCCATGTATTATTAGGACACCTCTTGACTTAAGACATGCTGACATTACATTGGGGAATTATCTTTTAAGCAGTTCTCTCATAAACAAGAGATGGCGAATAACTCAAGTAATGGCTGTGCAGCATCTAAGGAGAGGGAGACATTACAAAAGATAATAAGGTGGGCATTTCATACATTGGGATGGTTTGTTGTGCCCTCTGGTTACCCCCTAGGTAGAAAATGCAAATGTATGAGAAAAAGATGAGTCAGGGTGAAGTGGAGCAGATGTAGATAAACATTCCCCTCCAGTGTATTCCTCCTCACACTGTATTTCTTTACTACAAGGCACACAGGCCTAAAGGAGGAGGAGAAGGAGAAGGATGGGGCAGCAGCCGTCGCCATGGTAACAGCCTCATCCCCTCCCTTCACTCTCTCTCGTGCATTCTTCTCCTTTCTCAGCCAGGGGCCATGTTCTTCCTCACACAGATTCCAGGGCTGCCATTGTACCAGCTTCTGTATCCAGCTTCCTGGGTTCATTAGTAGTCTCAGCGTGTGGCTGGGAAGCAGGAACACAAAAGAGCTGACTGCTGCCTGACAATCCGGACCCTCCGCAGAGGGAGACGCACTAGGGGCTGCGAGCACAGGTAGGCACCTCACAAGGGGCTCTCACCTGCCCTGCCCAGGAAGGCTGCGCTGTGTGCAGGCACAGAGGGCTGTGGAAGTGACCGGAAAGTACAGAGACCATCCTGGCACTGGGATCTGGGGATGGTCCTAGTGATTATTCTCCAGTGTACGTGATGGAAAGAGGCTGATGGCTCCCAGTGCGATGTCGCCAGGGTCCTGCATCATGTCTGCTAATCTGTTGCTACATGGAGATTGGGGATGCGGTGACTGGTCCATGGGTAGGGGCAGCTGCTGGGCACCGGGCTGCCAAGGCATGGTACAGGCAGGAGGGTACTGGCAGAGGGTGCAGGCAGGGTGGTACTGGCAGGATGGTTCAGGCAGGATGGTACAGGCAGGAGAAGTAGGGTGCAGGCAGGAGCAGGAGGGTGCAGGCAGGGTGTTACTGGCCGGATGGTGCAGGCAGGGTGGTACTGGCAGGAGGGTGCAGGCAGGAGCAGGAGGGTACTGGCAGGAGGGTGCAGGCAGGGTGGTACTGGCAGGAGGGTGCAGGCAGGAGCAGGAGGGTGCAGGCAGGGTGTTACTGGCCGGATGGTGCAGGCAGGGTGGTACTGGCAGGAGGGTGCAGGCAGGAGCAGGAGGGTACTGGCAGGAGGGTGCAGGCAGGGTGGTACTGGCAGGAGGGTGCAGGCAGGAGCAGGAGGGTGCAGGCAGAGTGGTACTGGCAGGAGGGTGCAGGCAGGGTGGTACTGGCAGGAGCAGGAGGGTACTGGCCGGATGGTGCAGACAGGGTGGTACTGGCAGGAGCAGGAGGGTACTGGCCGGATGGTGCAGGCAGGGTGGTACTGGCAGGAGAAGTAGGGTGCAGGCAGGAGCAGGAGGGTACTGGCAGGAGGGTGCAGGCAGGGTGGTACTGGCAGGAGCAGGAGGGTACTGGCCGGATGGTGCAGGCAGGGTGGTACTGGCAGGAGAAGTAGGGTGCAGGCAGGAGCAGGAGGGTACTGGCAGGAGGGTGCAGGCAGGGTGGTACTGGCAGGAGCAGGAGGGTACTGGCCGGATGGTGCAGGCAGGGTGGTACTGGCAGGAGCAGGAGGGTACTGGCCGGATGGTGCAGGCAGGAGAAGTAGGGTACAGCCAGGATGGTACTGGCAGGAGAGTACTGGAAGGAAGGTACAGGCAGGGTGGTACAGGCAGGAGGGTGCAAGCAGGAGCAGGAGGGTACAGGCAGGAAGGTGCAGGCAGGATGCTAAAGGCAGGAGCAGGAGGGTACTGGAAGGATGGATCAGGCAGGATAGTGCAGGCAAGATGGTACTGACAGGGATGGAGCAGGCAGAATGGTACTGGCAAGATTGAGCTGGCAGGAGGGTACTGGAAGGTTGGAGCTGGCAGGAGGGTACTGTCAGGATGGTGCAGGCAGGATGGTACTGGCAGGATGGTGCAGGTAGGAGGGTACTGGCAGGATGGTGCAGGTAGGAGGGTACTGACAGGATGGAGCAGGCAGGAGGGTACTGGCAGGATGGAGCAGGCTCGAGGGTCCTGGCAGGATGGTACTGGCAGGATGGAGCAGGCAGGAGGGTACTGGCAGGATGGTGCTGGCAGGATGGTACTGGCAGGATGGTGCAGGCAGGAGGGTACTGGCAGGATGGAGCAGGCAGGAGGGTACTGACAGGATGGAACAGGCAGGAGGGTACTGGCTGGATGGAGCAGGCAGTATGGTACTGGAGGCAGTGTGCAAGCAGGATGGTACTGGCAGGATGGTGCAGGCAGTAGGGTACTGGCAGAATGGAGCAGACAGGAGGGTACTGGCAGGAGTTTCTGTAACAGGCATGAGGCTACTGGCAGGATAGTACTGACAGGATGGAGCAGGCAGGTGGGTACAGGCATGAGGGTACAGGCAGGAGTATCTGTTACAGGTAGGATGGTGCAGGCAGGTAGGTACAGGAAGAAGGGTACAGTCAGGAGGGTCTGATACAGGCAGGATGGTGCAGTGCAGGCAGGTGGGTACAGGTAGGTGTGTACAGACAGGAGGGTACATGCAGGAGTATCTGCTACAGACAGGATGGTGCAGGCAGTTGGGTACTGGCAGGAGGGTGCAGGCAGGATCATACAGGCAGGAGGGCATTGGCATGAGGGTACAGCCAGGAAGCTACAGGCAGGATGATCCCTGGGAAGTGTAAGATTGGCCTCTACATAGTGTAGCAGAGTGGACATTGTGCAGTCACCCTCCCTCCTCCTGAAGAGCTTACAGTCAATTGCTTGCTGCCCAACTTGTATATATATTATTGCCTTATGCATTGCCCTTAAGAGTGCCGCTGTACTCACATTAGCCCATGAGAAAGCTGTCAGTCTAATTTACCTATAGAGGCACATACAATTTAATAGGAAATCAATGAAGCTGTGCCTATTTCTGTAAAGTGTGGGAGGAATCCAGCACCAGCCCTTGAAGAATATGTAAACTTCATGCATGTGTTGTAGGCGATGAATCCAGTGCTGTCTGTTACAGTCACCAGTCACCACCCCAATGCTTTACATGCTGTTGTCACACATTGAATATTTACAGCCCATTTATTTCTTTCATTTCCTTTGACATAACAAATCTGACCTTAGTAATCTAATGTAAAGAATATTATCCGACTTGCATCTAAACCTATTGGCATCCTTGCCCCTGGTATGAATGGCGGTCATACATTAGGCGCCTGCCTGCTGGCACCAGAATGATTACTGTTAATGAAACCCAAGTGTTAATTCTAGTAAGTCTCCTGCATTGCTAGTAAGTCTTGTGGCTCAGGTTTTTAGCTTTATGGCTCTCAGCGGAGGCTTGCTTCTTGGATGACAAATGGTTCCATTAAGCTGTCATCTCTAGGTCAGCGGCCACCATTCTTCACTCACTTGTTCTGCTGGTCAGTCGCTCCCAGTTTATGGAAGATGGGATGGCTGCATTTCCATAGCTAATGCTATAGTGCTCTTGCTGTAATATTGACTATAACGCAGGAATAATATGCAGAGTGCTATCATCATTTTCTAGTATTATGTGCTTTTGCTCTTACGTTTACTGATGTGAAAGACCGCGGCATACTACAGCGCTGCGCATTTCCCTCCATTATATTGCTTTTTTTCTATACCTACCTGCATTTTATGATGTTACGACACTACAAAGAGTTATGTTGCAGCATTAGATAAATTGCTTTTTTGAGGTCTATGTAAAGAACGGCAGCGTTTGGTTCATCTTGTTTTCTCCATAGTCGCTCTACATGTAATCAAATATCACATTAGCGCTGGCACGTACATTATCCGATGCCCTGCGGGATATGGATCCATCTATGGAATTGGGAAGGCATGTGTTAATGGTGGCCAAGGAGTTCAATATTTTCAAGTGTCAGTGATTGAGAGAATTTGTTTATTTACGTAACTAACATTGTGTTGTGTCTGACAATCCTTAGATGCAAACCTTTATTTTTACTGCTGTTCACCCTTCCATTAAAACTTTATGAACATTCATTGTTTGATGACCGATGAAAATGTTTTTTTTTGGCCACATATAACCAAAATAGTAAAATATCACATGGGTACTGTACATTAGTTTGAAAGTGAATGTTAGAAAGGCCTGATTCAGACAAATTCAGGCGCTGCGGACTGCACACGTACAGCACATGGAATGTTATGGATGAGTAATTTAGAAATTCCAGCAAGTGCTAGTCTCATCAGAAACAGGGCAAATTTCAATGGCAGAGAGCTTGTGTATACGTTGCGGACAAGCTGATGGAGCACCATAGGCCTAGACATCGCTGGTCGGTCCAAGAATGGCAACATTTGTCTGAATGTAGTGTAGCCTAAAAGTATGGGAAAATATGTTACAGATATGTGTAACCTTTATGACTAGACTGTCTTATGTGTCCCTAGCAGTGATGAGTGACCGCGCTCGGATAAAGCTTTATCCAAGCATGCTCATGTGCTATCAGAGTGTCTTCGACGTGCTTGAAAAATATCTTTGAGACGCCGTGGCTGCATGTCTTTCTGCTGTCTAACACATGCAGGGATTATCTAGCAAACAGGCAAAACATTCAGCTGCGGGGGCTCAAATATATTTTTCGAGCACGCCGAAGACACTCTGTTAGCACATGAGCATGCTCGGAGACTACGGCTACATGTGTCGCGTCACAGCAATTCTCAGATAAGTCGCTCGATCAAAAACATTCGTGAAGCTTGTCGATGCAGGAATATTTTAGAGTTTTGATTTTGCTGTAAAGAAACAGCCAAATTCCAAACAAGTTGCAGTTGCATGAGGTTTGCAAGCAATCTTCAACCAGCGATAAAAAATCCAACACATTCAGAAAAATTTGCAAACCTGTGCCTCAGCAACTATGAGCTTGTGCACATGATGAATTATTTCGGACAAGTGCTAATGGTGGTTTTCTCGGATAGCACTCATACCCATAATATTCTATGTGGCTCTGCACATGTTCGATTTTCTCCTCGGGCTGAGTGGTCCAAGAAAAAAATCACAGACATGTCTGATATTGATTCAAGTGTAGGATTATAATCAGGGCCAGTTTTAGACAAAGTGAGGACCTGGGCAAAATTTTAATG